>NC_092690.1:24052661-24417661 GCF_964275005.1 Diadema setosum
TACTAAACATTAACATTTAAACAAATGAGACCACTGCTTTATGTTTTGTTCAAATGAGATGAAAGTGAAGATCAGAATATGAAAATTTCTGCTTAAATGACAAAAACTCCACTTTTTCTTTAACTTCCGTGTGTATTAGCTTTTGTAAACTTCACAGGAGGTAAACAATATTTGAAGAACAAATTAACACAGTCCTCAAAAGGATGAACAAGATAAAAATATCTTCATTTGAATGTTTTTATCCTTCATTTGAATTTTCACTAAAACAATGTTATTTTAGTCAGAGACGTTCGCCAATATGTCACAGTTATATTTAACCTTGAATAAAAACAACACCCTTAGAGATATCCCGTTATAATCGGGTTTGCAAGAAAGCTGACATCAATGACATTTCACTGAGATATATTTATATCAGTGAGTCACATGTTTTAGATTTGCTCAATTGTACATCTTTCAACATTTTCACCCATCTAACGACAACGATGAAGCGGAGGAAGGCCTGATACAAAACTTGCCATGGTACGATCGCCAGGTTTTTGGCAAGAACGCTTTGGGAAACAAAATGAAGCCCATCAGTATTGAAGCTAAAACGTCAAGAATCTACACTAACCACTGCCCATAAGAGCCACGCCCACGGCTATAACAACATTGGATGAGCATGGTTTTGAGGCTGACGTTAGACACATCATGAGCGTTTCTGGACATAAAAGCGAGACCATCAGTCTGAAACACTACTCCTGTGTACCAGAGGGACACAAAAGAAAAATGAGCTTATGCTTGTCAGAAAAATGCCACTCGGACTATGTGACGCCTCCGCCTCTGCGGAAATCTAAGCCTAATGCTGATCTTGGAACTGCGCCTAACGTCAGTAGATCTAGGCCTAGTACTAGCGTTGTTAGGTCTAACTTTGTTAGACTGTCGCAGTCACCGAAATCTACATTCATCGTTCAGTCACCATCACCAAGCTCACAGTCTTCTCCTCAAACGATAAATTTTGTTTCAAACAAACTTGATGTTGACCAGAAAATGGTTGTGCAGTATCACTTTTGTCATTGTACAGTGAACATCGTAAACAAGTAGACAACCAGACTACTCCACAACTTGTGTAAATAATTATGTTTGCCATTGTGCGTCGAATCTCGATTGTTTGAACTGCTACACTGTGGATTTTAAGCATTACGTACATTGGAACTTGGATTGATGTGTGTTCATTGGAATTACTGACAGGCTTAGTATCAGAACTGAGTGAGTATCTGATCATCAACAAAAATGTAATTATTCCGTAAGCCTAGGCCTACTTTTGTGTACTTATTGTAACAATACTAATAAGCGTAATCAAGGACATCTAATAATATACAGGGTGGCCCAGAAAGAACGGAACACCTAAGATCTTGAATTTCAGCAATATTGTTGCAAATATGTCATTATTTTGCATAATATTGGAAAGGCCACTCCTTTCACAATAGAATGACACCGAGTTCTTTAATTTTGGTTAATGTGCTCTAATTTAAGGACCATTTTTGTTAACCCTTGCAATTTTCAAAATGTGATCATTTCGCACTCTCAGATATACCGAAACCAGCGAGAATTCGGCTTGCCATAGAACCAGTAGCATTCACAATGAAATTCACAATGATATTCACATTATTCACAATGATAACGGACATGACAATTACACCTTCCGCCCCACATTCCACACATTGTTAACGTTACTGGTTCTATGGCAAGCCGAATTCTCGGAATACTCAGAATCTTAAAGCCAATTTTCTAAAATCGTACGTTTAATTATTTTGCCGTGAACACTTAAAATATTTCTGCATACTCAAAATGATGCCTCGCTCGGATTACTTCATTTGTTTGATCAATTTGTTACTTTACCTGGCATTGATACCTTAAATTAAATCCTAAACATCAACTTGTGCATTCCGTAAAATCTATGATATTATCAACATGTTGTATTTTTGCATGTTCCGTCATTTTTGACATTGACATACCATACTAAAAGCCTATATTTTATCTTTGGAACCTACATCCTACAATCTTTGCCTTTTAGTGGGTTTCTCAAATTACACGTCACTTATTATGTACTTATACATTTGTGCAATTTTGTTTCAAAGTGACTGTTGTGTTAAAAAAAAAAACATTTTTTTTTCTAAAATGAAATTGAATATAAAACTTGTATGAAATGTGGAATATGGAATTAAAAAAAAATGCAAGCTATACACGACAGAAACGGAATCGCGAGAAAAGCTTGAATTGTACTGTGGCATATGGCGATTTACCGGTAGGTTTGGGCGAGTTTGTGCGTTTAAGGGGAATATGCGAAGTTGGCACGCCATCTGCTGAGTAGGGCATGCGAACGTGGAACATAAAAAGTTAAGGACGTTCCTCAGTTAAAGTGAAATCCATGTCATTTTCTTGAAACTTTCCATACCGTAACTTTGACCCATCCGAAGCCCAAATATGTAAATAAAACCATAGGTTCATGTGCTTGCTTTTCTTCTACGGGACTTTGAAGAATATGACTAATCTGCCGTCCTGTACCAAAATGATAGCGTTACAGGATCAAGACCATGATTGGCAACAAAATCTGCAATGACAAACTTAGATCCCCATAATTCTTTCAAAATCCACGTTATTTTCTCCAAATTTGCAAGAATTGCAGAAAAGGGTACCCAAAACGAGGAAAAGTTTTTAAAGTTAGGGTTTACACTCTCATTCTTGAGCAAGCAGCGCCCTCACGCGGCAGAAAACACCGAAATAATCTCTCAAATCCTTCTCAACGACGGTTTCTGTTAGACGTGAGCAAAAGGACAAGGTTCATAAAACTTATGCTGTACATTCAAAACCCATGTCAATTTCACGAAACTTTACCAAATTGTAGACAGAGGCTTATTTATTCCAGAAAAATAATCAAAAGTGGGGGTTCATGTGCTCGTTTTTGTGCTAGCAGCGCCCCTATGCGACATATATCATCGTAAGTCCCCAAAATCTGGTCAGGAACCTATGCAGGGATGCCCTGACAGGGTGGGCTCATAAAACTTATGCTGTACATTCAAAACCCATGTCAAATTCATGAAAATTGACCAAATTGTAGAAAAAGGCTTACTTATACCAGAAAAACAATCAAAAGTGGGGGTTCATTTGCTTATTTTTGTGCTAGCGGCGACCCCACGCGACATAATATTAAAGTAAGACTCCAAAATCTGGTTAGGAACCTATCAAGGGTCGCCGTAACAGGGTGGGTTCATAAATCTCATGCTGTACATTCAAAACCCATGTCATTTTCACGAAACTTTACCAATTTGTAGAATAAGGCTTACTTATTCCAGAAAAACTATGAAAAGTGGGGGTTCATGTGCTCGTTTTTGTGCTAGCAGCGCCCCCATGCGAACACTATAGTAAGACCCCAAAATCTAGTTAGGACCCTATCCAGGGTCGCCCTAACAAGGTGGATTCATAAATCTCATGCTGTACATTCAAAACCCATGTCTTTTCCACGAAACTTTACCAACTTGTAGAAGAAGGCTTACTTATTCCAAAAAAAAAAACTATGAAAAGTGGGGGTTCATGAGCTCGCTTTTGTGCTAGCAGCCCCCCAAATGCGACATGTACCAACGTAAGATCCCTGGTCAGGAACCTAAGGGTCGCCCTGACAGGGTGGGTTCATAAATCTCATGCTGTACATTCAAAACCCATGTCAATTTCACGAAACTTCACCAAACTGTAGAAGAAGACTTACCTATTCAAGAAAAAAAAAAAAAACTATGAAAAGTGGAGGTTCATCTGCTCCTTTTTTTTTTTTTTTTTTTTTTTGCTAGCAGCCCCCAATGCGACATATTCTATTGTACGACCCCAAAATCTAGTTAGGAACCTATCCAAAGTCTCCCTAACAGGGTGGGTTCATAAATCTCATGCTGTACATTCAAAACCCATGTCATTTTCACGAAACTTAACCAAATTATAGAAGAAGGCTTACTAATTCCAGAAAAATAATTAAAGGTGGGGATTCATGTGCTCGTTTTTGTGCTAGCAGCGCCCTCATGCGACATATACCATCGTAAGTCCCCAAAATCTGGTCAAGAACCTATGCAGGGGATACCCTGACAAGGTGGGTTCATAAAACTTACGCTAGCTGTTCATTCAAAACAAAAACTTTTCAAAAAAAAAAAACTTTGATTCTCCTTTTGTTACACCAGATTTGGTTAAAAAAAAACATATATATATATATATATATGAATGGTGAAAGTGATGAATAGTCTTGTTTGATAACACTTTCGTGACCTTGTATTTTGTAACCAAAAATGAAAATAATAAACAATATTTTGTATTACTTGTAAATGACAAGTTTAGATCTAATTTAGATTTTAACAGAGATACTCAGATTGTTTTAGCTGCTAGACCTTAAGATGAAATGTCTGTCATATGCTTGTTTTGTTGTTGTTGTTGTTGTTGTTCTTGTTCTTGTTGTTGTTTTCAACACCTAGTCCAATAGACTAGTGAGCCTTAGACCCCGACTAGGGCCTAGAGGCCCTTGGTACCTTAGCACTCGACTTTACCATGTTGATGACGGGATAATGAACTTCATGTCATAAAACAGATCTACGGATTGAAAATGGAAACAGCTCTGTTCCACTTCCAAGCTTCGCGATTCCGTCAATCAGTGTTGTGCTACAATGACCATATATATGCGGCTGGGACCGCTGAACTTTGCGTAGTATGTACAGATTGTAACGCGTAGAGTCGGCACGCGAGCCGAGCGAGGCCGCCCAGCGCGGCTGCCCGGCGCGGCCGCGGTGGGGAGCTGTCGGGTATCCGCACGTACACGTACCACACTCTAGCTCGATCTACTAGCAGCTGCTCAGCTCAGCTAGCTCACCTCATCACTCGTGCGTGCGCTTCTACGCTCTTTGTTACGTCACTGACACCTGAGCAGCTAGAATGCGCACAAACTCAACTGAGGAACGTCCTTAAACCATTTAGAAAGAAAATACTTTTTTGATGTCTGTGCGATGGTCACTTTGGCAGTAATCTTGTAATATCTCAAATGAATCATGCATCATGTAAATTCGAATTCAGCACCCTCGAAATGGGGTAGAACCAACAATTGTTTTCAATCCACCATTTAGAAGTCAATACATGGGAATGTCCGACTTTGTTGGTTTTGTTTGATTGGTTTTTTTTTCTGGGGGGGGGGGGGAAGGGGCATTTTGGCGACCATCTTGAATGTATCAAAACCCTCAAGGATACAAGATAGTCCGGCAGCCAAACCCGGATTTTGGGGCTAAGGTTGCATTGGAATGTTATAGTTTTTTTATTGATGTTGAATGTTTAGACCTTCTATTTTATCAATCCACGTGCTGGAGCTCTGTCAGCATTGAGCAATTTTAGATATACGCGGAAATCCAAGATGGCCGCCGGCGGCCATCTTGAAAATGCTATTTACTTACTTTTAACCCCCCCCCCCCCTAGCACATACAAAATGGGCATTGAAGGTTTTTAGGGGTGGAGAATTCAAATCTGAGGTTAGTTTCAGGATATTACTATGTTTTGATATAAAAATGGCGGCCATTTTTCAAGATGGCCGCCATATAAACATGCTGTAGTGCAGACTATGTAGAATCGCGCAAAGACCTGTCTTATCATTTAAGTTTTCCTCTTTTTTTTTTTTTTTTGGACAAGGGAGGTGAAGATTAAGGCCAAAAGCTTAGATTCATTGATAAAAATAATACAGGTTAATCCTGTTATAACGAAGTCGCTTATAACAAAATCATGACCGCTTACAACGAGGCAATGCCAGCTGAAGTCCCGATTCTCGTTAAATACAAACCTATAGCACAGCGATTCGCATAGAGCGAAATTCGCTTATAACGAAGTATTTTTTTTTTTTGTGATCCCAAGCATTTCGTTATAACAGGATTCGACTGTAGTATTATCAGAAGTATGTCAAAATAGTCACGTTGCTTTTTCTTTATAAGTACATTATTGGTATACACATAATTTCAAGGTATCTTTTTTATATGATTTTTTAAAATACTTCTGTTCTGTAACGGCTCATTATTCTTGTCACAATGACCAAACGAGAGAGGCAAGATATATTACCAGCCATCCAGAAGAAGCGGTTACAGCTCGTTATTCTGAAGGTTCGTTATTTCGAAGGTTCGTTATTCCGAAGGTTCGTTATTCCGACGATTCGTTATTCCGAAGGTTCGTTAATCCGAAAATGAAATAAGATTCGTTATTCCGAAGGTTCATTAATCCGAATATGATACAAGGTTCGTTATTCCGAAGGTTCGTTAATCCGAAAATGAAATAAGGTCTGCTATTCCGAAGGTTCGTTAATCCGAGAACGAAATAAGGTACGTTAATCCGAAAATGCAATAGGGTTCGTTATTCCGAAGGTTCGTTAATCCGAAAACGAAATAGGGTTCGTTATTTCGAAGGTTCGTTAATCCGAAAATGAAACAAGGCTCGTTATTCTGAAGGTTCGTTGATCCGAAAATGAAAATAGGCTTCTTATTCCGAAGGTTCGTTAATCCGAAAATAAAATATGGCTCTTAAATTCCGAACAAAGGAGCAAAATTCTTGTCGGGACAAAATATTGTGTTTTAATTAGAATACTGTCTTATGTGTTCGTTGTCACCTGTGCGCATATGTGTGACTGTGTGTATTGAGGTCAAGTACATAAAACATTTGACATTACTGTTTAAATGTCCATCTTATCTTTCACCCCCACTATCATCGCCTTATAGCCATCGTTTATCGGTAGTCTAAAATTCATCATCATCATCATCATAACAATTCAGGAGAGGCATGTTCACTATGAAAAGGGGATGCCAGCATACTCAAACTCTCTTTTGACACATAAACACATACGCACACACACACACACGCTCACACTCACACACACGCACACACACACACACACACACACACTCACACGCACACACACACGCACACATATATGCAAACAGGCAATCACAAAAACACGCGATTCCATACAAACTTTTTTCAACGATGTAGAATGCCGTCGTAATTTGTAATTTCATTTGTACATGTATACTGATGATGAAAGTAGAGGTATTTTCTCCTCCGGAGAATGAGCTCGTCCCCACCGACTCCTTCTTCACTTCTTCATCATTGTCAGGAAAATACATTCATTATTTGAAATGATTACCATATTCTGCCATTCTAACATGTCTCAAGCAGGAAAAAAAAAACCCACACACACACACATGCGTGGTCTTAAGAATAAAGGCTACTAAACAAATAAACAATGAAATATACTCAATAAGCAGATTTCAAATGGTACATCGCATTTAATAAGCTTCACTGTGAAGAATGAAATGTAATCGAACTTCTCCTACCGATCAGTCAATAGGTAGGAAATTATTTTTGCATGAATTCAATGAGAAGTTAGATGCAGTTCTTCACTTGTTTGTGTGTGACATGGTAACACATGGAATTCATGTCGTTATGGTAAATGACAAAATGTAAGCCAGTGTATGTATAATTTCTAGCTCTCGTAAAGTTAAGTAAATTGCGTTTTAGTACTCCATAATGATAGCCTTTGCCATGACACTATCGTCGTATTACATTCGCAGGATTCTGAAAAAAAGTTACATAGACATGTTTGCATTCGGTTCAAGCCCAGAATAATATTTGCAATCTAGGCTCTTGTGTCATTATATCCATCAGAAACAGTGAATCTCTTGTAAAGAGTGGAATTAAACGTAGGCCCACATTATATTTCAGCTTGTTCTCCGTCATTTCTTGCCACAGCAAGTGCATTTCTTTCATTTCTCATCTCTTTCAATTTCTATAAACCCTTAACTTTAGTAGCTCGACGTCTTTTACATGTGTGTTAAATTATTCATTTTCTAAGAAGAAATGCATGTATATAGGCCTACATGTATGTCTATAACTTCATGTGTACGAAAAGAAACTACAACTTTTCTGTGTAAAACCCGATTTTGGACACATAGTTAGGTGTACTGTTTGGATATTCAAGTTAGGATACCCATTGTTAGAAGTACGATTAAAAAAACAGAGCTGTCAGTTTGCATGCATTTCACTTTCTTTAAACATAAGATTTTGTTGTTGTTGTTTTTTGTGCGGGGCAGGGGTGGCCGCGGTCGCCATCTTAAAAAGGGAAGGCATTCAAAATTAAAGGAATCGTATAGTATTGGCTGAGATGGGGCTTCAAGTTTCCAACTTTCTTTTGTGAGATAATGAAAAACTTCTCATGAAATATGAAAGAGCACGTAAATCTACGAGGAATGCGAAGTTTATTCGATGAAAATTGGTGTTTAAATGGCTGAGATATCCAAAGCAAACGGATCCTAATAAAACGTTGGACCAATCTTTTGTTTAGCTCAATGTTTTTACATTTTTGTTTGTATATCTCGGCCATTTCAAAAACCAATTTTGAAACAACACACTTTGAATTTATTTTAGAATTGTATCCTTTTTGAATTTCTCAGGTGATTCCTAATTGTCTTGCAAAAAGTTAAAATTTGAATCTCCCATCTCAACCAAAACTATATTATCCCTTGAGAATACCTTGCCTGTATGAAATAAATTTCTGTATAAGACTTTAATACCCCAGAAGATCGATACAAGCCCCAACACACATACACACAGACACAAAATAAAAAGGGGACTAACTGCAAGCACCTTACGAAAACAAGACACACCGCGTCATTTGATATTGATACATTAAAAAAAAATGTACGTATAGATGTTGCCGATTATATTGGTCGTTATCATACGACCAATCATAATCATGTTTCTGAGTGTTAAAAATAACCATTATGAAGGTGGACGATGTGAGCTCATAATGAACCGCTATATGTCGAAGATCCGGACTACAATATGGGGAAGGTGGGGCATGGAATGGAGCACTTAATTTCAAACTTACAAAATGATGTCCTCGTTGACTCAAAAACAGTAAAAATAACAGTTTGAGATACACATTGTATGAACTTTATTATGTAAACGAAAAAACGACAAAACCACTGTTAAATTTCAGGGAAACTCGAAGCAAATCTTACAAAAGTAATATCAAACTTGCCCAATCTCTGGGGATAATGGCACTTAAAGGGCCTACTCGCCAGTTTTTACTCGTGAACGGACGTAGTACGCCGTGGAGCCCATCGACGGCCATTATAGTATGTGAACCGCTATGAAGGAAATTCTTCCTCCCTTTCATTTTTTTCCAGTTTTAAGGTGAAAAAAGAGATGTGTTCAAAACCTCATGATGTCATATGTAAGTTTTATTTCTGCTTGTTACTATAAAGAATGAAGAAATTACTTTTACTTTCCCATTTTAGTCCTTCCTAGTTCGTGCTACTGAGAACGCGCTCTTCTCCCCCCCCCCCCCCCCCCCCGCCAACATTATGAACAAGTTGTTCAAACTGTGTAAAAGCACCACATTCGGCTTAAAATATTCAAACAGATTTTGCTAATGCGCCTTTCTGAAATCTGGCGTCTTCTCCCGCTGCCATGGCAACATTAAAAAAATCGCATGTTTCCATTGATATGATACCACTGTTCAAGAAAAGTGGCTCACTTCATGGTACTGGAATTACTTGTTCCATTGCAATAAACGTCCAAATCATTCCCTTATTTCTTCTCATGTTGCCATGGTAACACATTTTTTTTTTTAAATACACCTTTACTCATTTTACAGTAGCAAAGGAGCCAAAAGTGACTAAAAATTTATGGACTTACAGCCACCTGTTCAAATGCAATCGAAATGGGGATGATAAACAATCTCTGCATGTTGCGATGGTAACGCTTAAAAGTTCCGGAAACTACCATGTATTTATAATGAAATAATCTAAAAACTTGACATAAGTGTCTGAAAATATCTCTTTCAGTTTAAAGCTTTGTTTGCCATTAGCATCTTGGTTATACAAAGTCACATTTCCCCTATAGGGCATGGTGATTGCTATAGCAACGACTTTGCAGAAATATTGATAGAACAAGAGCACTGGCATCAACCATAACTTATATCACTGAAGACACAATGCTCCAACTATTGCTCACTGAAAGTAAAACTTAGTGGTCTAGCGTTTACTATGATGCCTGTTTAGCAATCACGAGGCTCCAAATATTTTTCCATACTCGCTTGAACATCCAATGAACGTTCAAACGAGATATAAGAACAATAATTTCTGTATGAAAGGAAACTATTTTCATAGGCCTGGGAGTAGGCTGGGACGTCGTCCTAGCCCCGAACCCCAAGCTGTAATGCGTTTGCATGACGGTTGAAATGATTGTGCATCTTATTTGATGGAATGACCTATAATTCGAACTTCCATCTTCAAATATAAAGAATATCAACCTGAGAATCAACCTTTCTCAGTTATGATGATTATGGACAAATAAAATGTCATACAGCGCCATATACATCCATTTGAAAAGAATGCTGCAGCGCCCATGGTGAAAGAGATGGTATAGTATTGGTTGAGGTGAGGATTCAGCATTTAACATTTTGCGAGTTACTAAAAAACTGCTTTATGAAATGATAAAGAGCATACAATTCTAAAGGGGAGTTCGAAAGTTTATCTGATAAAAATCGGTTTTGAAATGGCTGAGATATTACAAACCAAAGTAAAACAAAGCGATCTCAATAAAAGGTGGGTCCCAGTCACCTTTTATCAGGATGATGTATAAAATGTGACCCTGCACCTCAAAACAAACAAAAAGTCGCTAGATATGAATTTTTAGTTAAGACCATATTCTGAAAGAGCAGACTTTAAGCTTTAAAATGATGTATAACTCAAATCAAATGGACTCTCCTAAACTATCTAAATATTGGAAAGAAAGCACAAACTCAGGAAAAGTGTGAACTGAGAAAAGAGGCTCTGAAGTACAGTGTCTATTCAAGCGCTTAATCTTTACCAAACCGTGCTGGCTGTGCGATGAATGGGACAAAAAATAGGAAGTAAACCACCAGAATAACAACAATGAAGGGATTATCAGATTAAACTAAAATTAAACACGCCTCATTCACACATTCTCTCCATAATTAATGCCAACTTTCAAAGCAGTAGCACTATCTTTTCAAAAGTTATTAGAGTTGAAAGTGAAGAGTGTGGACAACGTTTTTCAGAAATGAGGAGGGCGCTCTCACCCTTTGTTCTGAAAGCATGGTTCTCACTTAGTTCTCTATATTTTACCAAATATTTGCTGGAGAGACGTCTTGGTGATTATACACAGTGAGTAGTATTGTCAATAGGTATTCATTTGTGGGACAGTTTGATTGCAAACATGTCAATGAAACGACATCTTGATACCCCGGAAAAGGGAAATTTTGCTCCATCAAAGAAAGCGAGCGCCATTGACGTAGTTGACGACACTCCGATGGTGTCGCAGCCCGCTGGGCCGGGCGACGCAGCTAGCCCGCCCCCGCCGGACTGGTTCGCTTCCTTCCTGGACAACTTCTACAAGCTGGAGGAGCGTATAGACTCGTTGATAATAAACAGGCTCGAAGAAATAGCGCTAAAAACGAATGCCAACGAGGAGAAAATCAGTGCTTGCTGTATCCACCTGGATACAGTTACAGAGGAAGTGAAAAAGTTGAAGAAGGAGAAGGATGACATGCTGTTGAAGATCGATGACCTGGAAAATCGTGCAAGACGGAGTAATCTGGTATTGCATGGTATCCCAGAAGTTCCCAGGGAGAACTGCTATGAAACCGTGAAGTCGTTACTTTACCGATTTTGTTGGTGTGGATGAGTATGCTATCGAACGGTGTCACCGCACCCCTACAGTACGCGAGCTGAGTGGTACAGGGAATACGAAGCCAAGAACTATCCTCATTGCTTTCTCGTCGTATGCGACCAAGGAGAGGGTGAGAAAAGCGTGCATATCCAAACTTAAAGCCGAGGGCTCCTTCAGAGGAAGGAAGATCTACGTGTCAGAGGACTTTTCACGACGCATTCTACAGATGCGAAAGGAAAAAATAGACCAACTAAAGCAGTTGAAAGATGCGGGAAGGAAGCCCTTCTTCTTGTACCCAGCAAAACTAGCTTACAGGAGTAAGGAAGGAAAGCTTGTCTTTGTTTAGTGAGGTAATGATCTCTCATGATCAAAATAAAGAATAAGTTCTGACTTTTACGAATTTGAGACATGTATATACACTTTAAACACTTTGTGTAGGTTAGTGACTCCTTATTGATGGCAGAACTTTTTTGGTTTACAATTTTTGGTTCCAGAGTTTTCTAAGTTGTTCTTAATTGTTTTTCTCATCTTTTGATCAATGTGACATGAATTTGTAGAAAAGTAGATGGATGTTAAGTTTTAAAACCACATACATGTATTGTATAAGTGTTGTACGTTTTATTTTTCATTTTTGTATACTTGTACATAATTATTTTGTATGTATCTTATGCACTGAATGGAAGGGATCAAGGAAGTATATAGGAAATATTTTGATATGCACAGGCCAAGAAGTTATTTTTTTAAGAGTGTGTTGCCATGGCACGAGTTTATTTTCCAAAATATTATTTTTTTTTCTTCTACTTTTAGGTCTAATTCGCTGCTTAGTTATTTAAGATACAGTGGACTCTCGTTCTGGCGAGGTCTTTTGGGCCAGGAAGGTGTGCTTGTTGTGATGAAACCTTGTGTTAGCGTTCCAAAAATAATGCGGTGCAAAGGAGGATTGCAATTTTAGTCCAGTCAAAATACGACAAAAAGTGGGTTAACCCACAACTATTGCAACAGAAACGATTCCACTTGCATTTGACCCGGAAGAGCTATTAAAATAACGTATTAAAAGTTCCCTAAAATTCGAGTGGTGGATCAGTGTCTAATTTGCATTAATTTAAAATGGCCGGCATACAACCTGTTTATGCCTATATCTCGGGATACGTAACCAATAGAAAGTAAATTCCGGTGACTGAACCTATGTTATTTAGGTCAAGGAATACAGTTATGTTATCTGTAGCAACTTTCAAGCATCCCTTTATATAGTTTTTGCCTATATTTGCATATAATTACATGCAAAATGGCCGCCATATTGTCTGTGCAAGCCCGTATCTTCGTATACCATTAATGTAGTACACTCAGGAATAAGTCGCTATATATCTGGACATAAAACCCACAAAAATATATTCTGGTGTCTAAACCTATGTTTTTTTAGGTCAGGGAATACAATTATGATATTAGCAGTAACTTTCAAGCTTCCCTTTATACATTTTTTGCATAACTTTCAAGCTTCCCTTTATACATTTTTTGCATATATTTGCATTTAATAAATGCAAAATGGCCGCCATAATTCCTCTACAGGCTTATATCTCTATCTGTAAAAGGTACCCAGTGGTGGTGTCTATGGTATTAATTTTACTGCTGAAAGTCACTGTTGTAGAAAACGTTCCAATCAGGAATAATTACCTATATTTCACTAAAAATTTAAGAGTAGCTTATATCCATAAGCTACTCTACAAAAGTTTCATGAATTTGGACATTTGTTTAGAGAATGTTCTTGTCATATCAGGATACCATGTCACTCACTCATTTTCTGAATAAAAATACCCAGGGGTCCGGCCCTCACTCGAATATCTCAAGTTCACCTTCCATGCATTCTTATAGACTATTACTTGGGAGAGAGGAAATTGGAAGACTTTGGGAACCTCTAGGGCCATATCTACAAGCCTTTAGGGACCTCCATGGCCCAGGGAGGCATGATGTTCATATATTCATGACACTAGCGATAAATGCCCCTACAGTACTAAGTTTGTTGAAATTTTGACCATATGTTTTCAAAAAGAGGATCAAAAATCAAAAGTGGCCCCCAATAATTTGGTCCCAGCCCCAAGGCGTCCGCACCTATAGGTAATATTTAAGGTGCCTTTGGGCATCCTGTGGCATGGGGTGGAGGGGGGAGGGTTAGGGTAGATAGTATCCGTTATATATATATATATATATATATATATATATATATATATATATATATATATATATATATTATAGATGACGAAGTATGGTGGTAATGCATTTCAGTTCAACAGTGCTATTTATTCAGACCAAATTTTCGACGGATACATTCGTCTTCCTCAGGATCGACAATGACAACTGTGAAGAAAGACGAATGTTTTCGTCGAAAATTTGGTCTGACTAAATAGCACTGTTGGACTGAAATGCATTACCACCCTAATTCGTCATCTTTTCTGTACTGGTACCAACACATGGATTACAAGTATCATATATATATATGTATATATATATATATATATATATATATATATATATATACAATGTGTAATATTTCAAAAACAAGTTAAACTGCGAAAGTAAACTTAAATCTATATCCAATCTCCAAGATATTCAACTTTGTACATTATACCTAGCTCTGTTACACTTGGTTCTACTTTTGTGTGTGTGTGTGTGTGTGTGTGTGTGTGTGGGTGTGTGTGTGTGAGGGGACGTTTTTTTTTATAATAGATTCCTTAATTTCGGGGTTCTGGGACCTTTTGGACGTGGTGTCTATTTGAACACCTTGAAAGTCTATCATCCTTGGGATGCTACTTGCCTAGTTTGTTGAAAATCTGTCATTACATGGGTTTTTTAAAGAAAACCTGGAAATGGTTTTTGAAAATGTATGCATGACCGACGACCGGACAGTAGAATATAAATGATGGCTATTTGCAACATTAGCTTGAACCTTTTTTGCTGTCTTGAACCTCTGGCTAAGATGAGTTTAAAATCTAATGGATCAAAGTCACTTGATTTCAAGAAAACTTTCTTTCGTTTCCTGTACATCATTTTCATTTTCTAGCTCTTGATAATACAGATACTAGTACTAAGGTATGTAATGTGATCTCTCAAAATAGAGATCAATGATAAAAGTGAAAAACGAGTATACAAAAATATAGCTTACACTCACAGTGTTTTATGTGTTTACAACAAATTCTGGACTAGAATGGTGTGAAATTGCAGTTGATTAATTTAAAGCAAACAGGATCTCGGCTCCATTTCATACTGAAGCGTGGTAAGTCTCACGTTTGTTGTAAACTGTGTCGATGTCTTTCGAGAATGCTTCTTATTCTTAGTCACCAATTAGAAGAGCATAATCTCACTCCTCACATATTTTAGAAATACAACATTACTAGTGTCTGATTTATAATGGCCCGCATCTGACACTGGTATGGGTTGTGTGCAGTCAAATCTGCTTGCCCTGCAACTATACACTGCCAGTTGCTAACATCCTGTCTTGCAGTTGCATCAGACTTTCTTCAGGAGTTCCTTAATAGCTGCAGCTTTGTCTGTAGTGATCAGAACATATTTTTGATTAAACATCTTCCTCAAATCGTCCCAATTCCAATGATTGTATGTCATTTCCCTTCCACTGTTTAACTTGAAGAAAAGCTGCTACCGAGGTGGAGGGAAGGGACCTTTTGGAAGGGTTAGGAACAGAAAATGATGTTATGTATTTTGTTTCTTATCTGACTTAAGACTGCTTTTTCGCCAGCAAAATTGAATTCAGCCTTCATGCTGCTCGCATTTCTAAAAAACAACAACTGTGTGTTGGTGAAAATGTTATTAGTGCGAAGCCTCAATGCAATAGGAAACATTTCTTTTAATAAAGCTGCAGATACAACACGAAAAATGGTGAAAGTAAGACTTATAAGAATTTATATGTGTTGTATGAGCTTGAAGCCAATGAGAAGGATGCTGTTTGTATTGATCGACTGATGAATCCAGAGTACTAGTAATATAAATGTTAAGGCATTTCCTTTTTTTTTTTCCTTTTTCTTTGTATCTGGCTGTAAATCACAACGTTTTACATTTTCAGTGAGTCACTGGGTGAAACCGTGCAAAAATATGACAAGATCCACTTCCATACAAATTATCACGGTCATATGTTGCTCACTGATAAACATGCCTTTACCAAAAGTTTTGCAACAAAGGACACAAGTATCAACTAAACATGGATGTAAATCATCGCAGGTAAGAAAAAAGATGTTTGAAAAAAAAAAAACTGCTGAATGATTTAAGACCAATTTTTGTGTACCGTAAGCACACTTTGAAAGCTATATGAGATATGTCAAAACTCATGAAACTTTTGTAGAGTAGCTTATGGATAATCATGAACTTGATGACATGCCCCCCCCCCCCCCTTTGGCAAAAAAAAAAAAAAGAGAGAAGAAATAAAGAATTGCAACATAGACACAAGTAATACGCAGTAAACATGAGGGAAAATTACAAAACATGATACATTAAATATCATGCAATCATGAAATATTCTGACGATTCCTACTACATAATTTTAGACTTTAATATTTATGTACCTATTGAGCACACTTTGGAAGATAAGTTGAATTTACAGTTAAATAAAGACATGTTCTATTCGATGCTACTTACAGTTGTTTTCTGTTTTGAGGCTGTATCTCAAGAAAATGTGAGTACAATGTAAGATAATACTTTTAATAAATGCAAGAATATACACACTAGGTGTAGGATAATCATCAAGGTTTTAAATGGTATTATAACAATTTTCCCTTGATATCTTGGATGAGACGTTACAGTACAATTAACGTTCTGGAGCTTGTATTCGTATATCTGAAATCATATTCACGGTAGTAATTTGAATAGATTTATGTATAAATATATGCAAATTTTTAGTGAAATATAGGTAACTATTTCTGATTGGAACGTATTCTACATCAGTGATTCTCAGCAGTAAAATTAAGACCACAGACACCATCACTAGGTACCTTTTACAGATAGAAATATAAGCCTGTAGTGGCACTACGGCGGTCATTTTGCATTTGTGACCCGCTACAACAAAAAGGTCCTAAAGTCGCTCACGGTCGAAGCCGTGAAAATCGAGTTTGAAGTCAGAGCATTAAAATTGTTCAAAACTTACGATTTTCTGATTTTGATATATTATTGGAGTCTAACATGTCTTCTATCATCTGTCGAAATTTTGAAGCAAAATGATCAAAGGAAAGATTACAAAATAGCGTTTTTCTGAGCCATGTTTTTTGGCGTTTCAACGAAGCAGAAACTGGTTCGAAAATTTGGATTGAGCGCCACAGATAGGTTCCGCCCCTAACAACGACCAGAGTGATCTCATTGGTCAGTTTGCTGCTTGCTGCTAACCGAAGCGTGAAGCTCGCACACTGCCCAGTCGACTGGTGCGTGCGGGCGGGGTGCGCTATGCTCAGCCGCTTCTCACACCTGGTCACTGATTGGTTAGTGAGGAGACCGCCGACGCTGATGTGCTTGAATGAACTCTTTGGGGGTTGATAGGGCTTACCTTCTATTGTCCAGAGGCGAAAACTGACTTGCGTGTCCCTTGATCGAGATTGCGTCGAAAGGAAGACTTTTAGGGCGCTTTTCTCGAATCAGTGATTTTCCAGACGTCTCAACATGCTCTCTTTTAAACATCGATATCTCCGCAGCCGATTATTTTTATAAAGTGTGTTATATATCAATTTAAAGCAGAAAGATTAGGGGATTATATCATGCAATTTTCAAATAATCGACCTCGCCCGACTTTAGGATCATCTTGTTGTAGCGGGTCACATTTAATTGAATGCAAATATAGGCAAAAAAAATGTATAAAGGGAAGTTTGAAAGTTACTGCATATATCATAATTGTATTCCCTGACCTAAAAACATCTATAGGTTTAGACACCAGAATCTATTTTCTGCGGGTTTTATGTCAAGATATATAGCGACTTATTCCTGAGTGTACTACATTAATGATATACGAAGATACGGGCTTGCGCAGGCAATATGGCGGCCATTTTGCATATAATTATATGCAAATATATGCAAAAACTATATAAAAGGATGTTTGAAAGTTGCTATACATAACATAATTGTATTCCTTGACCTCAAAAAACATAGGATTAGACACCGGAATTTACTTTCTGTGAGTTATATATCCCCAGATATAAATAGGTTGTATGGCGGCCATTTTGAATTTATGCAAATTAGACACTGATCCACCACTCGAATTTTAGGGAACTTTTGATATGTTATTTTGATAGCTCTTCCGGGTCAAATACAAGTGGAATCGTTTCTGTTGCAATTAGTTGTGGGTCATTTCATATTTTGACTGGACTATTTGGGACCATGGAGATTACCTTGTTGTGATGAGACCTCGTTGTGGCAATGCTCGTTATAATGGGAGACCGCTGTACATGTTAAATTGTATTGATGGGAACTGATTTGCTATATTGTGCGGTCATTGCAATTGCATTTTCACTTTTCAGATAATTTCAGGAGTAGTGTGTAATAGTTACATGTATGTGCTCACTATGAGGAATAATTTTTCCTGTTGTGTATGTGTAGATTGCATTCTCATAAATCCAAAGTTATTTTTTTAATTTACTTATATGTATTTTTAAAGTCATGTCTAGGGCAATTCTTCATCGAGATTGGGGTATTAGCATTAGTATCATTTTTTGATTTCTTCTTTTTTTCCATGTAGTTCAAGTTTAATACATATACATGTAGAATTGTAATTTCATTAATCATAAAAGATTATAATTTTGTTTTGTTTTATTATGGTAGGGCTCTTCTGGTTTAATCTGGAGTGTAATTACTTTGGATCTATGTATGTGACAATACTGTATTTACCTTTTGATTTTTCCAGCTGATTTGGTTTTTTGTGTTTTGTGCTTTTTTTGTGTGTGTTTTGTGTCTTGTTCATTTTGTTACATGATTTTGCACTCGTCAAGACTGATTTTGCTTGATTTGAAGTCTTGACTACTTGTGCTCTTGCTCTCTTCAGTTTTTTGCCTTGATAATACTGTATTTGTTTTCTTTTTCTCATTTTTATACATATTTTTCATTGTTACCTTTCTGTGTGTTTTTTTTTTCTGTGACAAGATGTGTTTTTATTCAACTTTCATTGTATACTTCAGATTATTACAATCTGGTTAGTTTTATGTATATGTGTGACATTCAACCAATATGCACTTTATGTTTTTTCCGTGATCCGGGGTGGTACTTTTGTGTGTTTTTGTTTAAAGAACAATGGTAGTGAAATTAAGTATTTTCAACTGTAGGGGTCTACAAAACTTTGTAAAAAGAAGAAAGATTTTTTATTATTTGCGAAATACTGAATCTGATATAATACTACTACAAGAAACTCATTTTATGTAGCCATGTATTCTGATGGAGGCTATTACTCTAGAGAGAGGGAGACTCAACACGTCTGACGTCTGACACGTCTGCTCTGAGAGGCAATCTGTTTATTGCAGCCAACAGGCTGATTATATAACAAGTCCAGTGTATATCGTACATGTGTTTACAATCATGGGATGAAGAGGGTGTCGTGGCAGAGGAAGTGAGATGAACAGGTGGTGGTGTTTATATGAGAGGTAATGAGGCATGGTGGTGGTTGGAGAAAGGAATGTCAGGATGACCGTGAGAAAGACAGGATAGGGTGACCAAAGCAGTGATGGTGGAATGATAGCATGAGATGGTACAATTGAAGGGGTCGGTGCAATATAGTGTTAACCCACACTTCTGTCAGAATTGAGTTACATGCATTTTCATAATCCTTATCCTTCACTCTAACCTCCGTGAAAATATCATATTTGAATTCAACCAATAAGATGGTAAAAAAATGTATGCATTCATGTTTTATCGATGTACAATGTATGGACTTTCCAAACATTCAACAGCGATTATCTCAAAATGAACATTGTGTGGGTTAGCACTATATTGCACCGACCCCTTCAATTGTTTGTATGTACACTCTAAAAACACAAATGTTGAATCAACATTTTAAAGGGCCGAGGAGTGACAGCATTTTTTGAAGTGTTGCATCCAACTTTTAAAATAACATTTTAAATGTTGAATCTAGCAGGAAAACCAACACTTTGAAAATGTTGTCACTCCTCGGCCCTTTTAAATGCTAATTCAACATTTGTGTTTTTAGAGTGTATACACATTTACATACAGTGTGCAGACACAATATCCCTCCCCTTGTTGAGAGAAAAAGTGCATAGTGTATTAGATCGAAGAGTCAAGGAGTCTAGCGGAAGAGTGAGTTGGAAATTAGGACAGTCAGAGATCAAGACAAAGGAAATCAGGGAGGTTCACATAACAATAATACAACAGAGCATAACAGTTCTCTCGTTCGTAACTAGGGCAGTATGTAACAATGCTTAGGTACTTGACAAGACAAGAATTTGCAAATATTCGTCGCTATTTTTTTTTTTGTTTCGAGAGTGGGAGAAGAGAAGAGAAAGGTTAGCGAGTATGAGTGCATTTGACAGTAATCAAAGGATATGAAATGGAACACAGAACTGAGAACATGATAAAATGATACTTGTCAGAGATATTTTTTTTTTGATCTTCTAGAACTTCGAACAATCTCAGAACTTTTTAGTTAACCACAGAGCTTTGAATAAGCACAGAGACATAGTTTGGTATACATAATAGATGATCAACACTTTTCCTTTTCTTTTCTCTTTAGATTGTAAAAGGACGATTTCAATCTGAGCAGGCAGATAGGCTGTAGGAAAGAGTGAGAAGTGAGAAGTGGAGATAAGGAATAGTATGAAACAAGAAGAAACAAAGTAGCCATACATGTATATACAAGACATGAACATACAATGCATGTACACACACGAAACATGGCATGATGAACATGAGTTTCACTGTTGCTTCATTATCGTTCAGTTTGTTCAGATTTTGTGTTCGCTGCTTCTTTTTACAGTCTTTTAAGTCATTATGTCACACTGTTTCTCATTACAGTTACAGTTCGACACATCTCGAATGTCCGCGTTTCAGTTACGCAATTATTATCTGAACATATTTACACCAGCAGATGTTTACATTGCTGGTCCTTCGCGGTGTTACCTTAGTCTGTTTGGTTTCCGTCGCATTCGCTTTGAGCGGTGAGCGCTTGGGGGCGCGACATCGGCGCTGTCGTCATCGTATGTGTTTCTCCCATGCGACCTGTGTCGTTTTCTTTCGACGACAGTCCATGGTTGCGGTTGTGGGTCTAACTCTGTCGCGAACTTGTCGGGTCGAGATCGATGGATTATGACCGTGTCACTACGCGTTACTGAGCTCTCGCGTCTTCACGCGCTTCGATCTGCTCTCTGTTTCGCTTGTCGTTTGTATGTCGTGTCGCGTCGAAGAGCTTCGCGGTACGCTGTGGGTTGCGAAGGCGTTGTCGCTGATGGCACCTTGGTTCGTAGTTCGCGACCGTGGAGAAGTTTCCCTTGTAAAAAAATACCATGGTTTGACTATGAGGCATAACCATGGTTTTACTTTGGATCCATCCATGGTTTAACCATAGTGCAATATGGTTTGATTATGGTCAAACCATGGTGCACTAATGTTTAACCATAGTTTAACAATAGTTAAACAATAGTGCACTATGGTTAAACCATGGTATCTACGGTTAAACCATAGGTTTAGCATGGGTTAACCATGGTAACCATGGTTTAAAGGTGGTAAATTGGAACGCACTTACCATGACATTACTGTGGTATTACCATGGTCACTACTGTGGTTCTACAGTACCAAAACCATGGTTAAGAAAAAGTAAAACCATGGTTAAGGAAGTGTGAAACCATGGTTAGGAAATGGTGAAACTATGGTTAGGAAAAGATGAAACCATGGCAAACTTATGGTTTAACCACAGTGCAATATGGTTTAATTATGGTCAAACCATGGTGCACTAGTGTTTAACCATAGTTTAACAATAGTTAAACAATAGTGCACTATGGTTAAACCATGGTATCTACGGTTAAACCATAGGTTTAGCATGGGTTAACCATGGTAACCATGGTATAAAGGTGGTAAATTGGAACGCACATACCATGACATTACTGTGGTGTTACCATGGTCACTACTGTGTTTCTACCAAGCCAAAACCATGGTTAAGAAAAAGTGAAACCATGGTAAAGGAAGTGTCAAACCATGGTTAGGAAATGGTGAAACTACGGTTAGGAAATGGTGAAACTACGGTTAGGAAAAGATGAAACCATGATAACCTCATGGTTTAACCATAGGGCAATATGGTTTAATTATGGTCAAACCATGGTGCACTAGTGTTAAACCATAGTTTAACCATAGTTAAACAATGGTGCACTATTGTCAAACCATGGTAACCACTGTTAAACCATAGGTTTAGCATGGGTTAACCATGGTAACCATGGTTTAAAGGTGGTAAATTGGAACGCACTTACCATGACATTACTGTGGTTTTACCATGGCCACTAACTTGTGTTTCTACCGTGCCCAAACCATGGTTATGAAGAAGTGAAACCATGGTTAAGGAAGTGTAAAACCATGGTTAGGTAAAGGTGAAAGTTTGGTTAGGAAAAGATGAAAACATGGTTTTACAGCTGCCAAACCACAGAATTACAACCCAAATCACGATACAACCATGATCCATTGTACATAGTAAACCCACTATTTAACCACAGTGCAATATCATAGAAAAATGTATTTTTAACTACAGTTGTATTTCACAAGTACTTTGAGAAACCATGGGGAAAATTGGTTGGAGAAATATATTTTTCCACAATTGCTTTGCTAGTTGATGAATAATGATCAATAAATAGCACAGTAGAGTCTTCACATAAAGTGATGAAATAAAAATATTTTCAGTAAATTACCTGGAGCAGAATAATAATTCTTACAATTCCTATACATATGTATTGTGATACAGTACATTTGTAAACATGTATATGAACCTGGACTCTGAAACAGGAGAAAACCAATTCTCTATTATTTTCCTTCTAGCTATAGTCTAAAAAATATGTACAGCTGTATTTAAAAACTGACTTCCATGTGTGTGTTGGTGGATGGGTGCAGATTGTAAGTGTTAATTGATTCACTGTTTAATAAAAGAAGCTATATGTAGCAACGAGTAGGTCGATGCTCTTACCAGCATTGACTTTCACACAGCCAAAGCTCTCTCCAAAACATACATGTATATCGAATACACTATGGCCAAATTGAGGAAACCAATAAGTCCCAATTTTTATGGCCTAGTCATGTGTATTCCTCTGAACATGCAGAAGTCAAACATTGCCCAATTTGATGCGCTTTTTCAGTCAAAACTGACTGACTGGAGTTGACTGTACTGTCATTAGCATTTAAAGGCACATAGACCCGGTGGTTTGCTTGCGTACACGGCGCACGGCACAAGCTTCCTTGACAGACCTATGCTATCGACTCCTCTTTATCATTAGCGTACATGGCGCACGGCACAAGCATCCTTGAGAGACCTATGCTATCGACTCCTCTTTATCGTTAGCGCTTACGCTTTGACCCATTTCCATGAGTCCGAAGAATCCACTGCTGATGATGACAGCTTTAATATTTTTTTCTCTGAAGTCAAACAAAGAAGCATGCACCCTGGCATTCAAATTCTACGGACTGTCTGACACGCAGAGAAGACAATGAAGGCAACATTACCTAGCAACACCTACGCGCTTTACCGTTGACGACAGCTCAATTTCGGCAGTCTTTGTATCAATGCTAATGGTGATCGGCGCTCTCATCCAAAAGCGCTGCAGCAACTACCGGGTCTAGGCACCTTTAAAATAAGAAAGTACACAAGGGTAGAAACAGTCAATTATGATTATACATTCAAAAGTTATTTTTCAGCAGCTGGGTGTGAGAAGTCAAAGTATCATACAAATATCACATTATTTCCAGCTGCAAAACTGTAGGTTTATGTAGAAGAAAATGTACTCTTACTGAACCTCAGTCAACAAATAAGACATAAGAATGCACATTTGCTCACTTTGCTGTTACGTTTGAAAAGTAGCTTTTTATTGCTTCATGAGCAGCATCTTGACTGTACGTAGGTATGGCTTATTGCCAGTCACATGATTTAAAACTATAACAATATCACCTGCAAAGAATTAGTTGGATAATTAAATACAGTGTACATATATTAGTGCATGTTTCATGTACATGATCATTTGTAGCTTTGTATAGATAATGCAAATTTGGACTTAAGTGACACCAGGAGCACTGGACAACAGAACAAAACAGCATCAAAAAAAAAAAAAATATCTAGCAACCAACAGTCCTGACATGAGAGCATACATGCACACTTCACATGCTTTGAAAACTGTCCTTGTACTTCTACTGTCCAAGACTATCCAGCAGTAAGCTTTGGTGCAACTTCTGGATGAGGCTTCGCAGGAACTAGGTCTTGATATAGCTTGGTTAGTGTGCCCTTTGTCGTTGTGGAGCCTTGAGATGTCCTTCTTTTGCAACCGTGAGCCGTGAGAATTTTCTTGGGGAAGATCACTCCTGCAACGAACTGAGAATTTATTCATTACGCTATTATTTTTCTAAAATAATAATAACATGTAGTACGTGTTAAACTCTACTTCAAATACTCAACACACAAAATTCTTGCAAAAAACATAAGAAGAATGGGATTAGATTGATGTGGTACACCTAGCCATCATTTAATCACTCTAATGTGCTGGAAAGATACTGTTTAAAATACAGTGTACTTTTACAATCATTTTAACCCCTAAGTGCCACATACAGGTGAAGCCATTACGTTCAACATTCCATATCATGTATTGTGCACAAATTGCCCAGAGTAATTTGATGTTTTTCAAAAATTGATCACATTCTATTTTAAGCAGGTTGCCAATATTTTAGGATGCTGCATAGCATGCTGCTGGTATTTGAGGATGTTGCACAAGAATTTGGGTATGCTGCAGTGTAATTCTCAAATTCCTCATGAACCACACTAATAATGGGTTGAAAAAAAGAAAGAAACAAAGAAAGAAAGAAAGAGGAGTATCTTACCCTTGATGACATGGAAAAGCGGGAGAAAGTATGACATCAGTAGATGACTTCTCTGCACCAGAATTCAGCCAGGAGGATGCCATACACGTATCAGCACTGCATGTACTTGTACCCATGAAAGGAGCTAGCTAGGGGACAGCCTGATGGATGGTCATGGGTGGACTTCAAGTCTTCTATGGAGAAACCTTCTCGTGTCAGCCACTGGCACAATCAATCATTGATTCTGATGAGGAAAAAAAAAATAACACAACATAACGATAATAGTGATGATTGAGAGAAGTGAAATAAGGTTAGGCAGAAAAATCACACAGGAAAATGATGTAACATACAAAATACAGCATTGGATGATTTAAAGTTTGGTGCTTGTGCTAGCTCCCAAATGACTGCTGGAATAAAAGACTCCCAAATATTCTACAATGTCGCATAGCATGCTGCTGGTTTTTGAGGATGTTGCACAAGAATTTGGGTATGTTACAGCGATATGCTCAAATTCCTAATGAACCATACTGGGTTGAAATAAAGAAACAAAGAAAAAGGAATACCTTCTCCTTGATGACATGGTCAAACAGGAAAAAACATGACATCAGATGATCCACTTCTTTGCACCAGAATTCAGCCAGGAGGATGCCATGTACACATATTGATGTAAATCAGCGCTGCATGTGTATCATGTACTTGTACCCATGAAAGGAGCAAGCTAGTGGACAGCACGATCAATGGTCATGGATGGACCTCAAGTCTTCTATGGACTGCAAGTCTTCTATGGAAACACCTTCTCACATCAGCCACTTGCACAGTCAATCTTTGATTCTGATGAGGAAAAAAAAAACACGCGACATAACAATAATACACCTATTAATGATTGAGAGAAGAAAAATAAGGTTAGCCAGAAAAATCACACAACAATCCGTTAGGTGAATGATATACTGGTATAACATACAAATTACAAAATACAGCATCCTTTGCCATTGGGGGATTTCAAGATCAGTGCTAGTGCTAGCTCCCAAATGACTGACTTAAACTGAGCTCCAACACCGACGGTCGGATTAACTAAGCGATACTTATCAAAGTTATTGATCCCCAGCAATAGGTGTTGGAATCGCAGCATCGCAAGGTCCGTGAGAATCGCACGACGAAAAGTGATGGCGCATGATTACACTCGAATATTAAAAGATGCAGGACTGCTTAGTTTTTAGACACAAAGTGAGGAAGACAGACTAAAATGCCCCAAATTTCAACCATTCTTCAAAACACAACTTAATATTTAATTTTATGCTTCCAGGCTCAGATTTATGAAGCCACATGCTCGTGTAGGGCCTACGTTTCGTGGCGTGGGTGACCATTGCATTAGCATAAAATGTACATGCTACAGGCCTCTTACACTACAAAATGGCGGAGCTAGGTTCAGCAGACGACATTCTTTGATTTTAACACCAAGCCCAGCACTTGACCGAAAGATTGGTCTGTATCTCGTCAACGGGGATATGTTCCACAGAGCAGAAACTGCATCTGGCTTTACGGATCCCCTCAGGTATAGACATAGTCCGGAGGTAGAGAGCCATAAGTAACGTCAAAAAAAAAATAAAAGACTCCTCCTTCGGACAGACAAATCTTTCACCAGTTTGCCCAGCACCAGCAACCAGAAATTTATGACATATTTTTGAGGTCATCCTACCAGCACCTACAGACTTCAAGTTCACTTCAGTTTTATCGCCAGTGCCAGTGGCTGCCAGTGCTTAAGTTAGTGCTGAGACACAATCAAAGAGTATAGAAGCTAAGAGGGCGTACTCTCGCGACTTCGCACGCAAACGGGTGTAGTACGGCATGGAGCGGGAGCCCAACATGGAGCCCAATGGCAGCCAATTTAGTAATAATACCGCAAGCTTCTTAAACACGTGAGCCTATGGAGCAAACCCTACCTTCCTTTCATTTTCTTCATTTTAAAAGGAAGCACACAGCGGTAGAATTGCATTTCAGACCTCAAAATATCACAAAAAGTATATTTTCTGTCGATATGTAAAAAAAAAAAAAAAAATTGAAGTAATGTAATTACTTTTTTATCAGTAGTCCCTCAGTAAGTTTGTGTTTGAGCTGACAAACGCCACCTATCTCTTTCTCTCTCCCTCCCGAAACATAGTTTGGTCTACCTACTTCAGCTCAAACTTTGTGGGCCTGCAGATTGCGATTGGAAAGTAAATGACATTTTTTTCAAATACACTTCATGGTTAGACAGGAATGATACTTCTTTACGACAAAACAAGATTCTAAGTACATATACATCGGTACATATCTTCCCCTGTATGCCCCCTAAAAAGGGGAAAAATGAAAGGGAGACAGAAATACGAGGACCCAGTGATACGGCACTGATGTCATGATCGCGTAATATACAGTGCGCCCTCTAATCAATCTATCGGTCTGTTGCTTTCGATGGTGGAATGGCGTCCATATTTCGCCCATGAGCGTACTAGTTCGCAGGAGTTAGCCCTTGTGTCTTAGCGTAGCTTCTACTGATACTCTTGATTCACTGGAGCAGTTACCACTAGAAGTCCTAACAGAGTCAGCAGAAAATAGTGTTGTTGATGTAGCTTGCACCGAACCTGATATCACCACCCAATATGAGGTAGGCCTATGCCTACTAACATTGTTAGGGATTACGCCTAACTGTTAGAACTACCGACTACCGTCTTGTTAGCCCGACCAGACGCTGTTAGAGTACGCTGTGCGAATAAATTATAGCCTGTCGCTTCTAGTAGGGTTGGGGGTACCACGTATCGTCACCCTAAGGATCTGTAGCTTGTTTATTCTAAAAATATAACACAAATCCACCTAATTCTTACCTCAAATATGCCATAAATACTGCAGTTTTGAATGTCGTGACCGTCTCGTTGATTATGAATCTCCGTTTTAAAATAGCGCAATTTTAGCGCGTGCGTTTCATTTTCTTCGCGCAGCTAAAAAGGGAACCTTGCGATCGGCACCCCCTAACCTCCATAGGTATACACGTGAATTTCACAGCATAGGTAATACACGTGAATTTCACAGGCCATAGGTAATACACGTGAATTTCACAGCCATGCGTCGTTACTGAGCGGATGTGTAATTTTTAGCTTGGTTTGTTCGAGTTTGATTTTCGTTTCTATTGTTTTTATAGCTCATGACATTTAATCGCGCGCATACCTTTTCGTTCTATATAGTGACTATACGCAAACAGCCATGATACGCAGGGTGCCGATGGGAAGGTGCCCTGCCGATAGGTGGTGCCCCAACCATACTAGATCTACACTGTCTACAGCAACTGGGTTGTGTATAGAATCTAGTTACCGTAGATAACTTGTAGAATTTACGTGACACAGTAACACTAACAGTTCAGTACATATACCATATACAGTAGCTGAGTTAGAACAACTCATTCCAAACTCTTGAGCTCTCATGTCATACTCGATCTCACACTCACTGACTCAGTCACACTTTCAGATACAGAACAGTCTACTGGACTGGTTATCCCCACTTGATACGATCATGCGAAATTTGCACAGCAGGGGCCGGGGCAGGGCCGCTGCCGGCCCCGGGTCGGTCGGGACAATTCAATGCAAATCTCGCTGGTAATTATTTTAGCTAAGATTAGGTCTACTAATAATGTATTAAAAGTTACGTTGACCAACCTTCCTCGAAGAATCCCAAAGGAGCAGTTCCTCTTTTTCTTAGGGGCCGTTTGCTGGCCATTTCTGAAAATATCAGATGGTTCGTACGCCGAGACTCCGGTCAGAGATCATCACGAAAGAGCGTTTGAAATGATGAACAGCAAATCGTAGCCGCCGGCCGTGTGTCCGTGTGGTTTTTGAGCGCGGTCGCGGACTAACGGTTCTGTGTACATCGTACATACACGTAAGGTTCAATCAGCGACAACAACAACACGCACATGACCTCCTACGTTACATTATTATCAAGAAAACTTGTAATCATTAATTTTTTGGTTTTGAATAAAAAAATATATGTTTAAAACTTTTTTATTGCAAAATAATTTTTTTTAATGTGTCAATATTTTTTGTGCTCCATATATTTTAAAATATATTTTTGTTGTGATCTTTGGTACGAACGAGCCTCATATCAACAACCCGGATCTCCCATTCATCGTACACAATTACTACACGCCGATTGCATACATATAGTTTTCTATTGTTGTGTGTACATGTCAAAGCTACGGGGAACGAACGGGCGGCAATGGGTTACTACCTTTTTTTATTTTTTCACGAGTATGTAATCTCATTTAAGGTTTTTTACGTGCTTTATTCCGTAGTGAATAGATGTTGCATTTTAGGAATGCTGTAAATCAACCAAGTGAAGCAGCTTTTTGTTTGCAATGGTAAGACTACTGACTGTTTGTTTACATTTAAGCCAAACGGGTGCGGGTGGTTGCGTTAGATCGAATGTCCGTCATGACTTGCATTGGCATTGCGGCCATCAAATTATGAGTTTTCATATTGATTTTTGTGATCGACATCATTCAATAATCATAGTGCACGTGGTTTAAACTTTGGTAAAACAAAAAGTTAACCATGGTTTAATAACCACTGTTCTTATGCTATCATACAAGGTTCCATGGTTAGAAATTCTAGAATATGGTTTTTCTGCACTCTATATCTGATCAGCAATGAACCACGGTTGAAACCATTGTTAAAATAACCACTTTTTCAACCGTGGGTAAACAAAAGTTAAACCACGGTTTTATAACCACTGTTCTTATGAGCTATCATACAACCATGGTGAAAATCATGGCTTTTTAACCGCCTCTTCACTATCATGAAACCACGGTTCGTAGAACCAATCAATGTTTCATAACCATCCTTTGCACATCACACTATGATAAAACCATGGTTCAAATCCTGGTGTAGCTATGACCAACGTTTTCCTTGCTAAAATGGAATTTGAACGATTGTTTAAAACCGTTGTTTTCACATTTTTGTTAAACCACTGTTAAAGTCATGGTTACTAGTATATAGCCTAACCATCATTTTTTAACTATGATAAAACCATGGTTAATATAATCATGGTTAATAGCCATCGTTTTCAACCTTTGTAAAACGAAAGTTAAACCATGGTATTATAACTAGTGTTTTTGTGCTATCATAAAACCACGGTTAAAATCATGGTTTTATAACTATTGTTTTTACACTATCATAAAACCATAATGAAATCATGGTTTTATAACGATGGTTTTCAACCTTAGTAGAACGAGAGTTACACCATGGTTTCCTAACCATTGTTTTTATACTATTGTGAAACCATGGTGACAACCATTGTTATATTATTATGTTATTTTTACCAAAGTAGAACGATAGTCTTGTGGTTTTCTCACCATTGTTTTTTTAATTTCTTAAAACTGTGGTATAACGATAATTTTTTAACCATGGTTTTAAAACACTTTCATTAAACCACTGTTAGAGCCGTGGTTATATAACCATCATTTTTTAACTATGATAAAACCATGGTTAATATCATGGTTAATACCCATCATTTTTAACCTTCGTAAAACGAAAGTTTAACCATGGTATTATAACTAGTGTTTTTGTGCTATCATAATACCATGGTTAAAATCTTGGTTTTATTACTATCTTTTTTACACTATCATAAAACCATGATGAAATCATGGTTTAATAACGATGGTTTTCAACCTTAGTAGAACGAGAGTTACACCATGGTTTCCTAACCATTGTTTTTATACTATTGTGAAACCATGGTTACAACCATTGTTATATTATCATTTTATTTTTACCAAAGTAGAACGATAGTCTTGTTGTGGTTTTCTCGCCATTGTTTTTTTAATTTCTTAAAACTTTGGTATAACGATGATTTTTTAACCATGGTTTTAAAACACTTTCATTAAACCACTGTTATAGCCGTGGTTATATAACCATCATTTTTTAACTATGATAAAACCATGGTTAATATCATGGTTAATACCCATCATTTTTAACCTTTGTAAAACGAAAGTTTAACCATGGTATTATAACTAGTGTTTTTGTGCTATCATAATACCATGGTTAAAATCATGGTTTCATTACTATCTTTTTTTACACTATCATAAAACCATGATGAAATCATGGTTTAATAACGATGGTTTTCAACCTTGGTAGAACGAGAGTTACACCATGGTTTCCTAACCATTGTTTTTATACTATTGTGAAACCATGGTTACAACCATTGTTATATTATTATGTTATTTTTACCAAAGTAGAACGATGGTTTTGTCGTGGTTTTCTCACCATTGTTTTTTTAATTTCTTAAAACTGTGGTATAACAATGATTTTTTTCACCATGGTTTTAAAACCGTCGTAAAATGAAAGTTTTATCATGTTATCATAACTATGGTATTTTAACAATGGTATTACCACACTTTCGCCACACATTTACCATGGATATGAATTAAAAATCATGGACTACCATCGATCCATTGTAAAACCGTCCATAACCATGGTTATACCATAGTTACGGTTGTAAAACCATGTTTTTTTTTTATAAGGGTTGGCCGGGGTCACATTCGTCGCGGGATGGATTGTACTCCGATAGGTGAGCAATGTGTTCGGAAGAGAGTGGTGCCAATCGCGGCCGTCGTTGATCGCGGCTTTGATTCCTGCCATAATCGTAGCGTTGACCCGTTCAACCTCTGCGTTCGCTTGTGGTGTCGCTTGTCGGTGGGCGATGTCATGATTGCGGGTGTAGGCCTCGAATTCGGCAGATGCGAATAGAGGGCTGTCGCAGGTTACTATGGAGACAGGAAATCCTTGGGTAGCGAAGATGCGATCAAGTTTTGAAGCTACGCTGGTCGCCGTTGGGGATTTCATGACTGCTATTTCTGGCCAACAACTCACATGGTCGACGACCACCAGGAGAGTTTCTCCGCTTGGTAACGGGCCACATACGTCGACGTGCACGGTATGCCATGGGCGTGTTGGCATATACTGTCAGTTTGCGCTCTCTTTGTTTCTCACTCACCTCCATCTTCATCTTTTGTCTCTGTGCACTGTAAGCTGCTTTCCTCACGGGGTCGTTGTTTGCGTGAAACGCCAGCAATCCCAGATCAATGGCGGTGTCCTTGCCAAGGGAGCATCCTCCATTCCCATCGACGACAATGATACGAGCAAATACTTGCTTTTTGGTCGCTGGCGAAGTGATTGTATGCCGAAATTCACCTTTCAACGGGAGTGGCTTGGCACACCCATAGCCAAGTAGGCGTACATGACTTGGTGCAAGCCGGATTCTGGGGCGTCGTCGTTGTAGTTCGTTCCAAGTCGTGGCATCTATGAGATTGATCGTCGCTCCGGAGTCTACGATCATGGAGATCATGTGATTGTCGATTTCAATGTCAGCGCGTGTCGGAGTTGCATTCGCGGCGCGTATCTCGTAGTTGTATTCCTCATCTGAAGACGTATACACTCTAAGAAAAAAAGGTTCTCAAATGGTTCTCGTCGGCTCCAAAATGGTTCTCATCAGATGGTTCTCGCAAAATGGTTCCGATGAGCACCTATAAATGGTTCCCAATCGAAATGGTTCCGTTCGTCACCATTTGCTAGTATGCGATCCAGTCCCCGAGTGTTATTTGTGGTACTCCTGCAGGTCAAACAATATCTTTAGGTCCACTTTCATTTTACCCCTTGCTGTATATTCGAATGCCAGATGTAAGAATCACCAAAACTGTGGTATTGGTACAAAAATATTGTATGTGTTTCTACTGCTGTGATAATAAAAAGTACACAATGTAATTAAATTGTTTTTATCGTAGACTAATGACTTCTCTTGGCTGCGTGCCAACTGACAGCTGCCACCATCCAATTTTAGCGCTCGATCAGTATGCGTACGCGTAAACGTACACATACTAGTACTGCACTGTAGGACTATGTAACCGCGGCGGCACGCGCCGCGGCTATGCCTATACACTGTAATTATGTAGCCCTGTGCTGCCTGCCTGCGCCTATGCAAACCTACCACCGCACAGCGGTAGAGTGCCAATGCAATACCCATGCATGCACTGGTACTAGCAGCAGACGGCTAGTGTAGACAGTTACACATAAACACATCACACCCATAACGAGCGGCACCCGGTAACGTTAGACATTAATTTTGACAAAGTGGACTGGAAACCTGTCACTGTCAATTCCATTTTTGCCATGGCAGTCATCACAATTTAGGAGAAGAGGTAAGATTTTTAGTTTTAATGTGGTTTTATCTCATTTTTAGATGACATTCGTTGGTACAAAATCAAGTTAGAATGTTACGTGCTCGCTGTAGTGTTAGATTCATCACTCAGTTTTCGTTTTCAGTCAGTGATTAACCTTAACGGTTGGCTAGATCCTAATGTTAGATCTAATTTGATCGAAGCTGCTATCTTAATTGTGTAATGTTTACCAGGTACAGTAGATCCAGATCTAACAATAACATGTTAGGCCTGACACTTCTCCCGATTAGAAATTTAGCAGAGGCCTACCGGTAGCAATGGCTCATGGGCTAGCCCGAACAGACGCCGTGCGGGGCCGGAGCATGGCTGTCACGTTTTTACAGCGACTGGGCAGGGCTAAGTTACTTAGCTAACGTTAGGTATGCATGTAACGTTTAGACATTTCTATGCCTATTAATAGAATCTGACTCCGAAACATAGCCCAAACGCCGAACGCAAAGATAACTGTGTACAAGGAGCGCCCCGGGGTAAGGTCTATACCGTCTACATGCAATAAGGAAATTTGTTCTATATTCGCACTTATACAATGTATGTTATAACTGTCCGTGTTAACGTTAGAGCCAAATAGAGGTCTGTCTACAGCCCAGTAGGCCTAACTGTTAGGTCAAAATCTCTTCAGTATGTTTTCAGGCTTTTTCTAAGTGATGAGTCACGTCATGTAATGCCGTGTTCTGTTTATCGAATTATAGCAATGACATTGTTTTATTAACGCGGTGTAGGTCTATTGTATCTTTCAATTCATATATCAGGGAAGTGGACACACCAACATGCACAGAAACCAGGGAACAAGTAACTCTGGCCGGGACAGTAAGTACGTGTTCGGGTCGCTGGTGCGGTTAGGGAAAAAGGTAGTAGACTCTACATTGATCAGAGAGACAGCCCGTGACAGACCGTTGACAACATCGGCCAGAACCGTAGGCTTAACACTAGCCAAGAATGAGGTGGGCGGCCACAAGAATTCATCGATCAGAATAAGAGCCCGGGATAGCCCATTTGCAGCATCAGCCAGAACCCTGGGCTAGTCAAGAATGAGCTGTGTGGCTAAGACGATACATCGATCAGAATGACAGCCTGTGATAGCCCGTTGACAACATCAAACAGAACCGATGGGCTAGTCAAGAATGAGCTGGGTGACCAAAAGAATACATTGATCAGAATGACAATTTTAGCCCGATAGCCCGTTGACAGCATCGACCAGAAACCTACGCTAGCCAAGAATGAGCTGAGTCAAAGAAAAAACACTGATGCTGCCAGAGAAAACCTTTGAGGAATATGTAGATGGGGTAGGTAAGTCCGTTTGCATTGACTTATAGTGTATTTTATAGCTGCTCTTTCAGAATCTGCCGTCAACCAAATATTCATGTCAGGCGACTTTTTGTTGGTTTTTGTGATGGAGGGTCACATATGTTTTGTTATGATCCCAATACAGTATTTGCAACATACAATGTACCAGTGATAATGTTTCACTATAATTTGCATTTAACAGCTTTGAATCAACTGTATTGGGGGGGGGTAGACGTAATGAGATCAGACCAGATGCCAATCTGAGAAGTGGAGTCATTCATGCTCTTTATACTTCTCCAGTCATTGTGTGGTCGATTTCTGCACACTTTTAAAGTTTGCACCTAGACTGGTAAAACTTATTGCATTTATACCCTCGCAGGAATTACATATTGTGTAGAGAATTGAAGATTATGTAATTTATTTCAAAGCACTGATGCACCTCTTGTCACCAGTTTATATTGCTTTTGCAGAAATACAAAATGTACATGTACGTGGTGGTTGTGTTTAAAAGACTGTTGGCAAATTTGGTGAAAAAACAAATGCTAACAACATATTATTGTCGTAGGCAGGTTATGGGACAGCAAATTCAAACCTCAGCTTTAGGCCTGCATTGTAAATAGTTTACTCTAATGAATTTGTTGCTCTGCTTTAAAAAAAAAAAAGTGTAAATGAAGAGTTTGTTCGCAGAAACCGATAAGTGCATATTTGCCAAATGGAGATATTTGCGATTAAAGGTCAAGAAATATAAAGAGAATAAGAAAATTTTTGCTTCTTTTGACCATAACTTAAAAAATGTACCTTTATATGTAGTAACCAATATATAATTTAAAAGGTATTATTTTGTACTTTATGACAGAGACCGTACTTCAAAATCTTCAAAAATGGACTTATCGGTTTTTGCTATCAAACTCTTCAAATTTTTATCGATTCCCAATGTTATATATTTTAGATCATGGTTGAGGAATTTTGTTCATTCATGCTAGTGAAACTGTGTGGGTGTGGTATCCTAGCTCTTTTCCCCTTTGGATTCTTATTATCCTTCTCATTATAAAACAATGTGTTCTTTTCTTTTCTTTTCTTTTTTGTGTGAGTTTTCGTAGGACATGCTGTAAATTGTCAGACGTCATGATTAACCTGAATTGATACTCTTCTTGTATTTGCAGTTGTATATATGTGTCTATGGTGCTTTCAAATTGCAGAACAACAACAACAAAAAAGGTCACTCGTATACAAACAAAGATAAGTCAATTCAAGTACTCGACGTTATGAATGTGAAGTGAAGTGAAGCGAAGAAGTGTAAAGCTTATCCTATCCCAAGTATCATACCAGCAATATAATATATGTTTTCTGTGACAATACCAAAGGTCCTGTTTAATGGAATTGTTTTCCTGCCCTTTGTAGTTGCTTTTAGGACAAATATGCGTTAAAAGAAAAAAAACAACACCGAACAAACTAGCAAATAATATGTGGAAAAAGTTCCTCGTACTACTTACGCAGGTAATGTACTTTACTTCTGCCTATCTTAAGACTTACACAATTACTGTATCTCATCCATGCAGGAATTATTTCACAGAGAATTAGAAATTTTGTTATGTATTTCAAAAGCCTGATGCACCTCTTGCTATTTCATGTCATCTGTACAGAGATGTATGATGGTGTTTCAAGAACTGCTCGGTACACAAATGACAAATATTGTGGGGAAAAATTAGTGAACAAATGAAAATATTTTGTTAAGAATATTTGACAGATTATAACATGACAAATACAAACCTCAACTTTAGATTGTAAAAGTGAAGGCAAATAAATACATTTCTGCGAATTTGTGAAAGAGCACATTTCTATGGTTTTCAGTTATTGAGTAATGTTTCATGAAAAAATATTGGTGAATGTCATGTACATGTATTCATGCTTGTGAAAGTGTGTGTGCATGGGTGTGTTATGCTTGCTCTTTTTTTTTCTAGTGTCAATGATAATGTATGATATGCTGATGTATTGCTGATATACATGTTTTGAACGTATGTTTGACTGATCAGATGAAATTCAGATGAATTCATTTCATTTCAAATGAGTTTGTGACGCACATTTTCAATGCAGATAGGTAATGTACCTTTAAGAATGGTGCCAGTGAAGCACCTTACCAGCACTGCATGTGAAACACACCAAAAATGCACAGACATCAATTCACATACTACATTCTAAGAAGAAAAAAAAGGTTCTTTTGAGCACCATTAAATGGTTCTCAGCACTGTCACAATAGCGACACCTTTTTTGGAGCCTGTGAGAACCTTTTTTAAATGGTGCCTGTCAGCACCTTTTAACATTGGTGCCCATTAGAACCTTTTCCAATGAAATGGTTCCCATGAGCACCTTTTGAAAAGAGTCAAAGAGGTGCCCATCTTTAGTCAAAAAGGTGCCCATGGGCACCTTTTAAATGGTACTCACGAGCACCATTTCATCGGGAAAAAGGTTCTAATGGGCACCTTTTGCAAAAGGTGCCGACAAGCACCATTTAGAAAAAGTTCTCACGAGCACCTAAAAGGGTGTCGCTATTGTGACAGTGCTGAGAACCATTTAATGGTGCTCAAAAGAAACTTTTTTTCTAAGAGTGTACGGGAAGCATAATTGGCCTCTTGGTCGTGGTCGTGGTCATGATCGTGGATAGCTCTAATGGGATTTGAACGTGGCTGTTTTCGTCGCGAGCTGCGGCATACACGACCGAAGTGTCCGATCTTTTGACAGTTCCGACAAGTGCGGCCACGGGCAGGGCATTTAGGTCTCCAGGCATGTGACCATCAAAACCACAGTTCTTACAGGCCTGCGTCGATTTCGTGGTCGAACTGGACGAATGGTTCTGATTGTGCTGCTGGTTACTGCGCCGAGATCGAAAATCGTGTCGGTTGACTCGTGGAGAGCGTTGATCACGACGACGATTATAGTGACTGCGGGGCTGGGCAGCAGTGTTGATGTCGGCACGAGGTCGGGCAAGAGGTGACGAACCATGCCCTTCCATGATTGCTGCTTGTTGGTCTGCCGCTTGGCTTGCCCGAGCAATGTCCATCAAAGATGTGAGCGTCAAATTCGGTTCTCGAAGAAGACGTCGGCGAAGTCCTGATGATGAACATTTGTCCACAAACTGGTCTCGAATGTTATCCTCTCTCTGATCTGAGAAAGCACACGACGCTGCTAAGCTCTTTAGTCTGGTGCAGAACTCGTCAACCGATTCGTCGGGGCGTTGGGCTGCTTGCCTGAACTGGTGGCGTTCGAATGCAATGTTCGGAGTTGGCGAGAAGTATTCATTCAGAGCATTAAGCGCGATATCATATTCGTTCTGTCACATGCGATCCGTTCCGGGTTCCGGGGGAACCGATATACTGGCTGAATCCAAACAGTCGATTAGTTCCGCGGAACGAATATACCGCACAATAGGCAGTACGCAGAAACGTTCCGCAACCGCCGATCCTATCCGGGTTGTGCGAGTAGGCCTCATTAAAAACAAAATAATATCTGTTTATTGTGGATGCCTATACCAAAGCCAAAAATGTAAGAAAGCTATTTCTTCATGTTTAAAATGATATCAAGGACAAACCTGTTTTTACGTTTTGATAATTTCCCTTTAAATGAATCATATTATAGCCTCGTACAAGTGGCGCGAAGAAATGAATCACTGTAGGGCTTACAATGTATTAGCTAAATAGCATGCACAAATACGTACGAGTCGATCATCTGGAGCCGTTGCACAGACAGTGTGCGATTAGCCTTTATTTATACACAAAACTTCAAAGAACAGTTCAACGAAAGAGCATGATAATACTATAGTTATAGGTCATACATAATTTATAAGAGACTGCTTGAAGTGGGAAGGAGGAGAGAGGGAGGTTTTGCTCGTAGGGTACAGCAAGGATAAACATTTTTTTTTTCTCGGTGGGCTTTGATCTGATAAGAAAATTATTGTTCAGCTGTACTTCAAAACAAAAAAGAATGTTGGTCTAATAGTCTGCAAACAAATTGTTAATGTGTATGCAGGGGACTAAAATGGAGCTATGCATGTGGATTTCATTTTATTTGTTTATTTTATTCTCATTTTTCTTTCAACAAAACATAACACAAAGTAAATCAAAAATGCAATCACAAGCAAACATACATTACAAAGTATGACATTCAATGGTAATTAACAAACTAATAAAGATATGCACACATACTGGAATTACAAAGTTATGTTTGCAGGGTAAAAATGAGAACTACCCTGCATGTACACTTGTCGTCTCTTCTTCTCTGACCAGGAGCATTGCTTGTAGATTTTAGACCACTCTAAAATATCTTCAAAAATACTTGTTATAATTATAAGTACGTAATAATGCATAATGCAAAAAATATAAGACAAAATGAAACAAACAACAGAGACACAACAACGTAACATGACTAAATTGAGGGAGTATACGAATGAAAGGATTAGAGCAAAAACACAATTAAAGGAAGAAGGAGAGAAAGAGAGAGAGAATGCCTACACGCTGAACAGGATAAACGGAAGAGGAGATTTATTGATTGATTACTCAAATTGTCCACTCTGGAAATTCTTTATACTTTGGATATCGCAACAAAATCAACATTCAATACATTACAGGTACACCACAATCAGACATGTCATAGAGTACAAAATGAAACTCACTCACATTAACATACAGTAACGTATGCACCATAATAACATAATACATTACCCGACATTTACAGCTACATGTATACAAAAACTATTAATATACAGCTGCAATATCACTTTCATATAATTATTCCACTCATAAATGTATTTGATAATATCCTTTCATACATCATCATTATACACCAAACAATTATATCACTACATATCCCAATATATTTGTATAATTCACTCCAAAAAATTCCAATATAATATATATATATATATATATATATATATAATAATAATAATAATAATGATAATATTAATAATAATAATAATAATAATTACCATGGCAGCGCCTTATCAAAATAACACCAAATGTGTCTTGCATGTACACCTGTAAATCATTACATGTTCCAAATTTAAAATTACATAACTTAAATACTGTGGGAATTAAAAATATATATATATATATATATATAAAAAATAAGATTACCATAGCAATGCTTTCTCTATCAAACACACACGAGAAACATATCCTACAAATCTACACCTCACTTTCATCATCACCGAATTTGAACTCAATTACTTCAACAGTATAAAGATAATCACTCAATATTACCATATACCCCAGATTTCATCAGAATTAATTCAGAGTAGTAGAAAAGTTCGTGACGTAAACTTAGCGACGAACCGCCCGACCGCCCGACCAACCACACACAATTCCTGTATACCTTCTTATACTCTTTGGATATGCGGGAGCATGATAATAATGATAATAATAAATACACCAAAAACTAATCATTACAACTTATCTAATTACTCTGGCATTATACGTGTGAATGGAATCCGGGACAAAAGCACTTCTAAAACGGGTACGCTTTGTGCGAGGAGGACAGAGTCTGATACCTGATCTGTTCAGGCAATAGTAACCGTACAGACGGTGTGTTAAATCGGTCATTATCTTGTTTACCTTGACCATCATTCTTTCCACGTGTAAATCCTGTACCACTGGCAATTCCTACCCAATGATATTTTGCCACTTTCGCGGTCTATCGATTCTATAGCCTTGTCCTTTTGTGTAAGATTGCCATAAAAACAAATCAAGTTATACATGACAATAGATTGGATAAAGGAATTGTAGAAAAGAACCATCAGTGTTCTATCCAGCCTCAATTTGCTCAATTATTGCCTGATGATTGAGGATGTATTTCGGCTGCAGCTGGTGACTGCATGCAGCTGTGGAAAAATTATGGATATGAAATGCCTAATTTCATTACTTTATAATGTGATTTTTTTTATTGCGTTAGGGTGTTACCGATGATGAATCTTTATTTGCTGTAACCTATTATAGATAATGAAAAATAAATATCTCAGCCAGAATTTAACCAAAAAAAAAAAAAAATAACGCTTAAAGAGTATAATGATGGAGATTTTTTTTTCAGAACTCAAGGAATTTCAAAATTTAGAGCCGGTGTATATAAATGTATTTTGAGCTTAAGGTTCTCAAAAGGGGTAGATGAAACTCAGACCGCCTAGGTGTATATGGTGATCATGAAACCATTGATTTCGTGGAAACATTGAATTAAAACTGTTAGGGAGAACATTTGTGTTGTAGATGAACATGAATCGACCCAGTTGAAAAAGAAACAAATCTTTAATTTTTTTTAATCCTACATTTTTTATGAATAATGAATCCGAGTGGCGAAACCCCACAGATAATACGAAGTAGGGCCTACTTTTTTGCAATAACAATAATTTGTCTAATAAAATTTGATGGGCGCTGCCCCATGCTAAAATAAGAGATAAGGTAATTTTATTAAAGAAAATACAATGTTAACAAAGAAGACGTTGGAATGCGATACCAATATTACGCGTAATCATTTTACTTATTCTAATAACATGAGGCCTCCACTAAAGTTTTTCATCTACTCTGATGCCAAGAAATTTTACATAGGATACACGATCTAATCGAGTATCATCAAAATAATTTCTGTGATTAATATTTATAAGGATTTACTAAAAAGTGTATACTTAATTTTCTGAAGGTTTTATGAAGATCTTATCCACTGAGTTACTTTTTTTCAAATCAGAGTTGACGGTGTCTACAAGAGTAACTGGGTTTTGATGAGAAAAGAAAACATTTGAATCATCATCAAAATGCATAAATGAGAATATGTCAGATGATTTGCAGAAGTCATTGATATAAAATATAAAAAGCAAAGGACCTAATTTATATTACACTGAGGGACGCCACATTTAATAAATTGAAACTTGAGTTATTCTCGTTCAGAGAATATTGTTTTTCGGTTCTCCTGAACCACTCCAAGGCCTTCTCCCGTATGCCATAATGAGACAATTTATGGATTAAAATGTCTTTATTTTAAGCTGTTGATTTAAAGTTATCATAACTCGAGATAAATTACATTTTCCTTTGTTTACGTTTCTCCTTCGCACTCTCAATCTCTTCTTCATTTTCTATTTTTTATTCTATGTTTTTTTCTCTCTCTTTGTTAGCCTTCCGCTTTTACCCTTTTTACTTTTTATTTATAAAGGTTCCATTTTGGGGTACATTAAGCCATATTTGTGTCTGTTTCCCGTCAATTCATGTTACATGTAGTTTACTATAGCTGTTTTTCATTTTCTTATCTCTTTCAATTTCTGTCTATCCCATCGCCACTATTGGCTTCGCACCTTTTACGTGTGCTTGTAATATGTATTTCCATTAAAAATGTATGTACATAAAACAGAAAATGTAACTTTTTTTTTTGGAACACCAGATTTCGGACATAGGTGCACTGTTTGGATATTCAAGTTGGGGTATCACTAGAAGTCAGAAAATTTACTTGAGTTTGTGATTCCCCATATTTTGCATGCACTCTAATTTCTTAAGGGGAGGGCTAGTAACTGATCAATGGGAATCAGTTGGAATGCTCGGGGATGATTGTTCCAATTCTAGTGGGATTCGTTAAAGAGTACATTAATATATCTATTGTTGTATGAAAATTATTTGCTTCAGAACGGTCTCATATTCAAGTAATGTCTTGTTTAATTCCCCGTCACTGCACAGGCATGCTAACCCGGAAATATTAAACTGCACATTACTTGAATATGAGACCATTATGAAGCAAATAATTTTCACAGAACAAAAAATGTACTCTTAAATGTATCCCCCAAGGATTGGAACAATCATCCCCCAGCATTCCCACTGATTCTCAATGATCAGTTACTAGCCATCCCCTTTTAACAGAAGATATTTTTTTTCGGGCTGCAGTCCCTATCATGAAAAGGGAAGACATTCAAGATTGAACGGATGGTACAGTATTGACTATGGTGTTCAGAACAAACAAATAATGAGAAACCTGCAATACTAAACAGCATTCAATTCTTTTAGAATTCAGATTTCATTTTACACAAATTAGCTTCAAATTGCTGAGATATATGTAGCTACAGTGCGTATGAAAAAGCAACAAGATTTAATTTCGAATTTGTGAAGATGGTGTTTACTTTGCTCCAAAGTAATTATAGCAACATCATAAAGCCATACATCTCCTCTTTCCAATGACATCCAATTGTCCATTTCCAATGGTGTGGAGAAATGCAATTCACTCATTATTAGATTCCCTTCTCCGTATTCAAAAGCATGCAATAAGAATCATAAACCAGGCCGGATATTTTGCTCATACCAACTGTTTTTTCATCAAAACAGAATTCTGAAAATTCCAGACCTATTTTATTACAATCTCGGAATTTTCATGTATAAACTAACAACTAACGAATTACCATCTGTTTTTATCCACATGTTCAAAAGGAATCGCTCTATCCACTGTTATCCCACTTGCCAGAGTGACGCCTATCACCTACGCCGTACTCGCACTATTTTTGCAAAGAAAGCAATTATATTTACTGGACCCAGATATTGGAATGACCTCCCTCAAGATATTACTTCTTCTTTGTCTTTATTCACCTTCAAACGCAAATTAAAACAGTTATTACTTAGTGCATACACACTTCCAAGTGTTTAGCAACTTTTTTTTATACATATACTACCAGTCTTTTGTCCTTAGTTATTTAATGGTATACCGATACATTTTTTAATACATAGCATTCCTTTTCAAACACCGCGAGATCCCATTACAGTCTGGTTTGTGCGATATCTATGTGGTTCATTACTTTATTCTTTATCGATTTTTGTACTGATATAATTTTAGTTGGTCAAGACAAACATATCCGTTCTCCGTATAATTATATGCTTATGAATTTGGGAACCTACAGTTTTACAAGCGTTAAAGCTTTTTATGTAGGCCCCATCATATTTCTGATACTTATTTGTGACATCTTCATGACCATGTACAGTTGTGTCAAGAATGTTTTTGTTTTTCTTCTTCTTCTTCAATCAAAAGACATGATTGTATATATTTGGTATTCTTGTTTTATTATCAATAATTTTGTAATCTCATCATTGAGAAAATGCAAATATGAAATTTGAAGTGAACATCTTATTTATTCTTACACGGTCATGGATGGCTGAGTAATCATTCTTTTTGGACAATGGGTCAAATTGGACTTGGGACCAAGTTTCAATTAGTGAGACCAGCATAAATCCTTTTAAATTCACCTTTTTTTTTTTGAATGTTCAGACTGGTGAGACATACCCAGGGCCCTTCTTCTTTGAAAACAACCGCAACGAAAATGGATGGTTACAAATTTTAAATGAACATGTGATTCCTGAATTAATGGAAAATTTTCCTGTGCAACAAAGTGGTGTGTTCAGACGCCTATGGTGGGCACAGGATGGCGCACCAGCCCATCGACTAGTTGCAGTAAGAAACAGATTGGCTGAGGTATTTGGAAATCGGTGATTGCCTTGTATCATGATGTGGATTGGCCACCAGAATCTCTGGATCTAACTTCTTGCGATTTTTTTTTTCCTTTGGGGTTATCTCAAGAGCAAAGTGTTCATTATCCCTCAACCTGACATTGCAACTCTGAGACAAAGAATCACTGATGAATTTGAAGCTCTACGCCATCAAGCCACAATGATTCGCAGTGCTGTGCGTGAGATGTAGAAAAGAGCTAATCTCTGTGTGGGAAGGAATGGTGGCCGTGTTCAGGGGCATGGGATGTAATGTTAAAAAGACATATCCGAAAAAAAATGGTAAGTTGTGATTATTAATTTCATTATTCCATTTGATAAGTTAATTTCTGATAAGGTGCATTGATTCTTGCAGTGTCTAAACTTGGTCCCAAGTCCAATTTACCCATTGTCTAAAAAGAATGATTACTTAGCCATCCATGACCGTGTATGCATAAATATCATTTTGAAGAGGAGTACAGTGTATTATATGGTTTTAAGATGTTGCTGCCTACTTTGGTGTAAAGTTATCACAATCTTCACAAATTTAAAATCAAATCTTGTTGCGTGTTTTTTATACGCACTGTATAAACAAAGAGACCCTACTAGTAATTAAAGGATGGACCCACCTTATCTGCCCACTACACATGTATTTTTTTTTCTCAGTCCAAACCGATTTTGTATAATGTACTTTCAATTTCTCTTAGAATCGTATGCTCTCTATTTCAAATGTGCTTTCTAATTATCTTGCAAAACGTTAAATTTTCAATCGCCCATATCAACCAAAACTATACTGTATCTCTTTAGAATACCTTGCCTGTTTGAAGTAATCTCTGTGTATTGATAGACCGCCTCCCAAAAAGAGAGAAACACACACACACACACACACACACACATATTCATATGCACATACACACGGACACAAGATATAATAAAGACAACTGAACACACAAAAACAAAATTCATCCCGTCATCTTTAGTTGTTACAACTGAAAAAATAATGAACCAAACGAACATGCATGTATGACGTTGGCGATAATATTAGTCGTTACATCGCACTAAAATGATTAGACTCTGTGCCCTGAAAATAGACATTAAAATGAAGGTGGACTATTTGAGCTCATAGTATGTTTAATATGAAGCTCCTTGTATTACAGTAGTTAACATGAAGCATGCCGAACATCCCAATTACAGTAACTCATTCGGTTATTCTGTTCAAAATTATTCAAATCAGAGAGAGGTTGGCATGACCAACGTTACATCGTGCAGAACTCTACAGAGCAGAGTTCTGTGACTGTACCATGGCCACCATGACGACGAAAGAGATAAGGGAGGGGGAAAAAAGGAATCGCTTTTTAGTCCGGGTTTCAAATTGGCAACTTTGTTCGGTTGGCTGGTCAGAGAGATTTGAAGAAGTTCATTGGCTGCAGAGGGAGACTGGAAGAGTACATTTTACTGAAGGGGTGTTTCCCCGGCCACTTTGTATACATTGTATACGGAAGAGACCCGGATCGAATCGGCGGTGGGGGATCTTATCGGCGGTGAGGCAAAAATCCCGCCGATTGGATCTGGGGGATCTGATATACTGGCCAAAGTCCGCCGATAAGTTCCGGCGGAACTTATCGACTGGCCGGAACGGATCGCCTGTGACACCGGCGCTGGCGGCTGGAAGAGTTAGGGTATCGAATAGCTCCTGGATCTCTGGGCCTGCAATGTGTAAAAGGAGGGCCTTCTTCTGGCTCGAACGTGTGATGCCAGATGCATCTACGTATAGTAGCTGAACTGTTTTGTCCACCTCGTCCACGCAGTCGAAGCTCTCGCCGAGGTCATTCCAAAGGGAGCCGGCGGAGGAACATCGATGCGCTGCGCCATGGTTACTGCAGGGTTCGATTAGTCCTCGTCGCCACTTTTATGTAACCATGTATTCTGATGGAGGCTATTACTCTAGAGAGAGGGAGACTCAACACGTCTGACTTTGTGCTGCTCTGAGAGGCAATCTGTTTATTGCAGCCAACAGGCTGATTATATAACAAGTCCAGTGTATATCGTACATGTGTTTACAATCATGGGATGAAGAGGGTGTCGTGGCAGAGGAAGTGAGATGAACAGGTGGTGGTGTTTATATGAGAGGTAATGAGGCATGGTGGTGGCTGGAGAAAGGAATGTCAGGATGACCGTGAGAAAGACAGGATAGGGTGACCAAAGCAGTAATGGTGGAATGATAGCATGAGATGGTACAATTGTTTGTATGTATACACATTTACATACAGTGTACAGACACAATAACTCATTCTGCCAAAAATGATGAGAAATTTTGGAAATCCCAATGGGGTGAACAATGTTGGTTTGCAAATTTTTCTTCGAATAGTCAGGGTGTAGCAATACTAGTAAGAAACTCAGTTGTTTTTAAAGAAAATGCAGCATTTTATGACGTTAATGGTAGATTTTTAATTCTAAATGCTGTTCTTAATGACATATATGTGACATTGGTAAATATTTATGCCCCAAACAAAGATGACCCAGATTTTTTATTAGAAGTTTTTGCAGAAATTGATAAATTTGAAAATTCTGTTTTAATTATAGGTGGAGATTTTAATGCGGTAGAAGCCATTTAGACTATTAGGGTATTCGTCAGCAACATTCCAACGTTAGGGTTAGTAATATATTTTCTGATATTATTGAAGAATATAATTTAATTGATGTTTGGAGACATTTTCACCCAACACTAAGACAGTATACTAGGCACCAAAAGACACCTCAGGTGTTATCTAGATTGGACTATGTTTTGGTATCAAGCAATTTCATTGGAAACTGAATTCAGTCGGACCATTCAGTCGTCTCTATTCATTTTAATGATAACCTTCCTTCGAGGGGTAGAGGTTATTGGAAGCTTAATTGTCATTATTTACACCATGATGCAGATTTTATTAAATTGATCAAAGAAAAAATGATTGAATTTAAACAAATTCATGAAGAGTCTGATTGTAACCCTAATACTCAATGGGATGCCCTGAAGTGTGTTATAACTGGAACTAGTATTGAGTATTTTGTTAGAAAAAAAAAGAAAGGAATAAAGAAAGGGAACATCTAATTCATAAAATTAACTCGCAGTTAGGTGAGGATGTCTCCAAAAATAAACATTTGTTATTAGAGTTAGAAAAATTAGAAGATAATTTAGATAAAATCTATGATTTTGAAACTGAAGGTTTGATTATAAGATCTCGGGTAAGGTGGTTAGAAGGAGAAAAAAATTCAAAGTATTTTTGTAATTTAGAAAACAGATCTTGGCAAAAGAAAACGATTAGTAGAATGAAGGATGAAAAAGAAAACTTGATTTCTGACCCTGACAAGATTTTGCAAGAAATACATGCTTTTTATAGTAAACTGCATTCCAACCCTGAGCATCAAGATATGGCTGATGAAAATGTACGTCAGGATTTGTTCAATGATTTGAATATTCCAAAATTGACTAATGATGAAAAACAAATTTTGGAAAAACCTTTATCTAAACAAGAAATATTTGATGTTATCAAATCGATGAAAATGAATAAAACTCCTGGATTTGATGGACTTCCTATTGAATTTTACATAGTATTTTGGCATGACATAAGTGACATGTTGATGAACTCTTATATTTTCTTTACAAAATGGAATGATGTCTGTATCACATAGAAATGGTGTTATTACTCTTCTTCCTAAAAAAAGATAACGACCAATTGTTGATTAAAAATTATCGTCCTATTACACTATTGACGGTTGATTATAAAATATTTGCAAAATGTCTCGCAGAACGTATTAAAATATTTATGCACTCTCTCATTCATTCAGATCAGTCTGGTTTTTTAAAAGGCAGAAATATAAGTCATAATGTTCGATTAATTTTTGATATTATTGAGTATACTCAGGTTAATGAAGTTCCTGGAGCTATAGTATTACTTGATATTGAAAAGGCATTTGATAGTGTTAATCATTACTTTCTTTTTCAATCATTAAAACAGTTTAATTTTGGAGATAAATTTATTGAGTGGATAAAGACATTATATTCTGAACGGAAGTCTTACGTTCTAAACAATGGTTTTTTAACCAATCGTATATCCATGCAAAGAGGTATTTTTCAGGGCTGCCCCATATCTCCATATTTATTTTTGTTTGTTATTGAGGTCATGGCCTTATTAATAAGACAGAATGAGCAGTTGAATGGGATAAAGATAAATAATCATGAAGTGAAGATTTCTTTATTTGCTGACGATTCTGTATGTTTTATAGATGGAACTAGAGATTCTTTTGGTGTATTGTTTGATATTTTGAATAGGTTTGGTAGATATTCTGGATGTGAGATAAATAAAACCAAAACAGAGGCACTTTGGATTGGGTCAAAGAGGGGGTGTAAAGATTTTCCTTTGAGAAATCAAGAAATCACATGGAAAACCTCTGACTTTAAATCCTTGGGGGTTAATTTTTCTTTGGATTTGGGTTTGATATTTGATCTTGATTATAAAGAGAAGTTAAAAAGAATGGCACAGATTATAAACTGCTCGCGGATGAGGAATCTTTCTTTAATTGGTAAAGTATGCGTAATAAAGTCCCTTGTTTTGCCACAGTTAATTTATCTTTTTTCTGTGCTTAGTATAAAAATCCCTCAGAAATGTTTGTTAGATGAAAATTATGAGTCTGTCTGGAAATCTATTGAATTATTGGCCCTCGAGAAATTTCATAGAGACCCCAAGATTCTTTTGAAAGCATATGCCCCAGAAACAATTTTGCGATCTTTGCAAAATTCAAGTGGCTGAGTCATTAGGTACTTGGTATATTTATAGAGAATATGCCACTTTAGAACCCTATAATTCTAAATTTTCTGAGATTGAGTCTTGTCAAGTGCTGTGGTTTAATAGATTGATTCGTTCAAAATCAAAAAAGTATTTTTATTATGAAACTTGGTACAAAAAAAAAATGTTTTGGGAACTTCCGACTTGTTGAACCCACCCCTCCCTGGTCATAAATTATTTGAAGAATTGATTTTAGATTTTGATATTCCCCATACAGACAGAAGAAAATTCAATTTCTTATTAAGGAATATTCCTAATGGACGGTTGGACGATACTGCATCGAATAATTTAGATATTTGTGATTCTTTGGTTACTATTTTGAATGCCCAGAAAAAAGTACCTAAACATGCTTACAAAATATTAAATGTGCTACATGTCCCTGAGAAAAGATATGAATATTGGAAAAGTCAAATAACAGTCCCTGATGATATCATTTGGGATAATGTACACAAGATTAATTTTACTTGCACTATTGATACTAGGCTACGCTCCTTTTATTTTAAAGTTTTTCACAAATCCATAGCTTTGAATGTTTTTAATAAAATTAAAAGGAAAGATTCACCAAACTGTACATTTTGTGGGAAAATGGAAGAGACTATGGTTCATTTATTTTGTGATTGTGAGAAGGTTGTACCAATTTGGAGATATGTAGTAAACATAATAGAAATCCACATTAATAATTTTAAGCTCTCCAATTTTGAAAAATTATTTGGTTTATTATCAGATCAGTTTTTAACATACCTTGTATTAATTGTAAAATATTGCCTTTATATTTGTAAATTTAGGAATGAAGTACCAACTGTTGATTTTTTTAAGAGTTTCATTAAGAAGCAAAAAGAAAAAGAGTATTATTTAGCTAAGAAAAGAAATAAGCTTACTTTACATTTTAAAAAATGGAGATTTGATTTATGATATGTTTAAATGTTACTTTAAAATTGTTTCATACCCCTTGGATTAAGTTTATTTCATACTGTGTGTTGGTATGCTGAATACTTGTCATTGTATCTTGCTCATTGGAATCACCATGATCTGTCGCTGATACAAAGTAGTACTACATCGTAGTTAGTGAATTTGCCGGCCCTCTATCTGGCCTTTATGTTTTCTCCAGCTTTGTTGGCGCGCCTTGGATATGAATTATTTGCTCAATGGTCTTAGAATTTTTTTAGCTCTATTTTTTTTCAACAGCCTATAATGTAATCTTTTCCTGTCAGGGATCTCCAGGTCTGATTTAGGCTTTATGTAGTGGTTTGAATTACAATGCTAAAGATGTCTCGAGATGAGTTGAGAATGTGTAGTTTTGAGGGATGATTAGATGAGTAAATTTTGATTGTAGTATAAGGTGGGACTTTTGTCGTTGAGTAAGAGGGTATGGTCCTCTTTCAGACCTGGGGACCCCACTGGGGGAGCCACTCTCCCTGGGTGTGCTATGAGACCGGGGTCTTTGAGGAAGTTTTGCCTTACTACTTATTGATGAATCATGGTGGTTCTCTTTTCATATTATCTCTGAATTGCTCTTGTCACTTTTTTCTTCTTTTTTTCTTTTTCTCGTTTTTGATGATTGATGATTATTTGTAAATATTGTGATTTTATATGATTTCGAAATAGAAGATATAGATTAAAAAAAAAGGTTTTTCAGAAATGAAAAAGGGATTCTAAAGACACACCTAATCACACTCTTCTACCAAAAAGGTTCGAGATAAACTGCTAAAAAAACACACACACACACTTTCCTGCCCGTTTTATGATACCAAATTTGAGCATAATGTGAAAGAAGACCCGCTCTTTCAGAAAATATGAAAAAGTCAAGTTCGGCTAGGTTGACCCATTTCACTTATTTTCAGTAGCAGTGTAACCAATGGTGACCCTACAAGGGAACAAGCACTTCATTTAGGTAGGATTGTTGAACTGTTTCACACTACTCTTCTGCAAGGACAGATCCTCCAACAGCAGGGTGATGTAAAAAAAAAAAAAAAAAAAATCTTCAACAGTCATTATGGTTCCAGTCTGATCATGATGTATCACCCAAAAGAAATCACTTTCAAAACAATCAAGAAGTATTTTGAAAAATCATATCAAAAAGATACCTTTTTTTAAAGTTCTCCCAGGGTGAGAACTTTTTGCATTTTGATGTTGTAAATGGCGCAATTTGATGCGTGTTTTTGCGCGCTTTATGAACTTGAAACGGCCACACTTGTTTAATTAAGGTAGCAGGCTTTTTTGATGTGGATTATTATTGAACAACTTGCCTATAAATACATTAGTGGTAGCATTTGAATAAACTTCTTGTATTAATTATTACAATGAATTTCATGAACGCTGTCTGTTGTAAAGCAATCAAACAGAAAAGGCATGCACACGTCGAGGGTTTACATAAGGGATATTTCTCCTTCCACACTAAGGTGATTTTACATTTTCAGACCTGAAATTCAGCGATCTGGTGCAAACTTTTGTTGTAGTACTTGGAGTTTTTTCTAGCTCCCCCCCCCCCCCAAAAAAAAAAAAAATCATAATAATGGAAATAATATGGGGGGTTATTTTTCAGGGAAGTGTTAATAGCAAACTCACGGGATTTAGCTATTATTCCGCGTGTGCATCACCTGTGTGTATGTACAAAGTCTAATGAGGTACAGGGGGAGGGTGTGGAAGGGGGATGCCCCCTCCCACTCGACGGAGCTATTGAGTTTTTAAAATTGAAATAAAGCGATCTGAAGCACACTTTTTGTGGGAAATTCGGAAATTGTCATTCCTCAAAGTGTACTAAGTCTATAAAGGGGACCAATCAACGTGAGGGTGGCAAGGTACCTCTCCCATATTCGCGAGGGAGGTGTTTTTTTTTTTTTTTTTTTAAGAACTGAAATTCAACAATCTGGCGGACACTTCTGTTGGAATATCTGAAAATTTGTCAAACAGAGAAGTGCAAGTCTGTAGAAGGAGACATAGCAGGATGATGTGGGAGGGGATAAGCCCTATTCTCCCTCTGCATGACGGAGATTCTGTATTTTCTGAATGCAGTAAAACGTTTTTGTGCACACATTTTGTGGCATATATTTGGAAAACTCGAAGTGTAGCCATAGTCTACGTGTTTGAGGGGGGGGGGGGGAATAGGGAGAAAGCGTGTGAGAGTGCTATCCTCACCCTTCCCGTACGAGGGAGCTTTTGCCTTTTTAGAATTGAAATTGAGATGTATATTTCGTATACGCATATTTGATGGAATATTTGGGAAAGTATTACAAAAAATGATCGGGGGAACCGAGAGAGGAAAGGATTGATTAAAAGGGGATATTCCCCTTGTACATGATGGAACTTTTGATTTTTTTCGGAATGTAAGTGATACGTCTTGTGCACTCAGAATTATTCAGAATCTTAAGGGGGCGACTGCCCCCCCCCCCTCCCGCTTTTGCTATGCTGGTGCTTAGACGGGAACTTTATGTAAGGGCGAAATCTTTGGATATTCATATTCATGGATGTTTGTGATGAAATTGTGATGAAATATAAATTTGTAATGATGTATGTGTTTACTGTATTGTGAGTATAAATTATGTTTGTACGATTGTATAAATGTTGCAAATTGTATTTATTTATATGTCTACATGTACATGAATGTACGTATGTATGTATGCATGTATGCAGATATTACAATGTGTACACCCATATGCCAACAAGAAGAATTTCCTATATATGGACAATAAATGAATCTGAATGTGAATCTTGATTTTTTTCCCCGATTTTTTCCCCAATTTTTTTTCTTTTTTTCGTTTCTTTTTTTTCCACGAACCAAAAGTGTGTGTGTGTGTGGGGGGGGGGGGCAGCCCCCCCCCCCGGTTCCGCGGCCCCTGAATACAGTCGAATCCTGTTATAACGAAATGCCTGGGATCACATAAAATACTTCGTTATAATCGAATTTCGTTGTACGCGAATCGCTGTGCTACAGAGAATCGGGACTTCAGCTAACATTGCTTCGTTGTAAGCGGTCATTGTTTTTGTTTGTTTGTTTTATTTCTTTAAACACTGGTAAAAATACTTGCACTCAGCCGTTAGGCTGTTTTTCAGCAAGTCCGTATGATATACACTGTACAAAAAAAAATAATGTGGTACAATCAACGTATAGGATAATACATAGACAATAATCGGTATAACGAAACAAATAGATGAGGGAAAAAATACATATATACACAACACTCTTTACAAAACAGTCAGACAGTAGAATGTAGTATGAAGAAAAAAACAATCTCGGAAAGGAAGTGATTCAAAAAAAAATATTACTCAAAAATAGAAAAACTCATAAATCAAGTAAGAAAACAGAATCGATATCCTTCAGAAATTGTGCTAACCTTGTACATGTTCTCGTGGCTTCCGGTAATTAATTGAATAATTGAGCTGCTATGTACTACTTTTACAGAAATTGGTCTTTGGTTTTGGTAACAATACTTTAAATGCCGAGTTCCTCAGATTGTAATTAGATATTTTTTACGTTCACTTGATAAGTCAAAAAATCAGGCAAAAGGTTATTTAAAACTTTGTAAATAAAAACAAGATCTTTTTTCACTTTGGCACTGAGCCAGTCAATAGGAAGCATCCCATACAAATCTCGTCTATTGTGACGATAATCCACTTTCAGAACAGTTCGCAAGGCTCCGTTCTGAAGTATTTGCAGTCTTTTTATGTTTCCAGAATTTGGTTTCATCCAGATGGTGTTACAGTACTCAAAGTGAGGACGAATCATTGCATTATACAGGGTTAATGCGGTGTCTTGGTCAGTATATATGGTCTTGCCCTTCTTAACTCTTTATGTGCCATGGTGGAAACCCCCTGTGTGCCACGTTATTCCGAGACACGAAGGTAGACATGCTTTGAGAAAGAATTCTGTTTTTCTAATTTGTATAACCTCTACAAATTTCTGTTAGGATGGGCAAAATAGTAGGCAAAGTTAAAGAGGAATGTAAAACTTTGTTTCGACATAAATTGTATGACGAATCTATTTTAAATTTCTCTTTCGAATGACCAGTTGCTACATTACTGTAAAGGCATGACTTCTGCACATAAAACCGTGACAGAAACTTAGAATGTACGAGCAAATAATAATAGTCGGGAACACCGCTTGATAGTCAATCACTACATAGACTGCAAGCCGTGTATGAGAGAAACAAAAGCACGAAAAACGCTTTCATTGTGCCGCGGGATTAGCAGTGATTAGGGATTTATCGACCGGTTTTGGCGGCTTTGTATGTTGAGCAGAATATGCGAAGTTGGCACGCCGTCGACTGAGCCGGACGTGCGAACGTGGCATATAAAGAGTTAAAGCGTACAAATTACGTAACACTTTACTTTTTACGCTGTCAAACTGTGGTTTCCAAGAGAATTCTGTGTCAATGACAACACCTAGATATTTACAACTTTCTACCTTTTCTAACTGAGTACCATCAATTCTTATACTAACATTTTCAAAATTTTTACGATTATGCTTAATACCTATAAACATACATTTACATTTTTTAACATTCAACATAAGCTTATTATGAAGTAACCATTCATGCACGGCACGTAAGTCATCATTAACAATTCTTTCAAGTTCAAGAGGATCAGTGGATGCATAATAAATACAGGTATCATCCTCATAAAGCGACAATTGACAATTTCTAACTACCCGAGGCAAATCAGTCATGATGAACAACAAAGGTCCCAAAATACTTCCTTTAGGGACCCCACAGAGCACCTCACCCTCCTTTGAAACATTACCGTTAATTACGGTTTGTTGTTTTCTTTGGCTGAAATAATTTACAAACCAGCGTATAGTATCCTCGCAAAATCCGAAAAATCGTAATTTTTCAATTAAAATATCAAAGGATACCATATCAAAAGCTTTTAAAAGATCGAGGGTAACCACAACAACAACTTGTCCAACATCAATAACTTCATTTACATTTTCAGTGAGGTTTAATAATGTCATTTCTGAAGAAAAATTTGGGCGAAAGCCATATTGGTTTTTTGTCAATAAATCATTTTCATTAAGATAAGCATACACTTGTTTAAACGCCAACTTTTCTAAAATCTTTGAAGCTACAGGCAAAACAGATATTGGCCTATAATTTGAGGGATCAGTTGTATCACCACCCTTGAATAGAGATGTTATTTTAGCACACTTCCACTCGTTCGGGATAACACCATCTTTCAATGACAAATTTACTATGTGGGTAAAGGATTTAAGGATAACTGACACAGTGTCCCGTAGGATACAAGCTGGGATGGTGTCAAGCCCAGTAGCCTTATTTCGGGGCGTTTTATCAATACACTTCTTTACCTCATCAGCTGACACTGAAGTTAATTCAAAAGTTGTACATGCTCTCGGTACATATTGTACAGGATTATTTTTGAAATGTACATTTTTTCTGTTTCGCAAAACCAAAGTAGAAAAGTGATTGTTCAGTGCATTTGCAACATCTTTATACCCTCTATACTCGTTTCCATCATATATGATTTTATGAACTTTCATCAGTGGCGTAACTACGGGGGGGGGGGGGGCATGGGGGGGGGGGGCACGTGCCCCCCCCCCCCCCCCAATCCGCTGGTAAAAAAAAAAAAAGAAAAAGAAAAAAAAACCTACCAAAATGGTAATTCAAGGGTTAGTAAACTGCTTTTGAAATCGGCATGAAAGGATGATCAAGAAAAAAGACATTTTTCTAAGATTTCTTTTAACCATATAATTAAAGAGGTAGAATATAGTGAAACATTGTTCAAAAAGCCCGGAGACGACAAAAGATTGTGATTCAGTGTGATTCCTGGTTGGCATTTTGAATACAAGCAGGATGTGCGCAGTGTACTCAGAACATCGGAATGGCAAAAAGAGTCGCTGCAATGTTGCGCAATGTGATGTTTGATAGGTTGTACACATTTGCTATCAAAGCTTGGTCTGATTTTGCAGTGTTGCTTTACATACTAGTCTATATTGAAATACCTTGCATTGCCAATAATAAGACTTGACCTTGGCTATTTCCTAACTTTTCCATCTATATGAAACACACACACTCACAAACACAAACAAATTAGGGGATGCTCTATATAAAGTGCAGATTTTCGACATCCTTCCCCCGCTTGGCCACTTGACGCCCCCTCGCTGGTCATACCTCCCCCAATCATGAACATAAACCGACACCCTTAACTACCAGTGGCGGATCCAGGGGGCGCACCGGGCTGTTTTGGGACTATAAAATGTCAAAATTTTCAAGCTCGCTCGCATTTAATCGTTATGCAATTCTCCTGATGTTGCTATCAGTAATTGCCAGCAGTTGCGCCCGGTGCGCCTCCTCTCCTTAATTTCCAGAGCGAAAAAATGTAGCTACAAACGGCAGTTTTGGGACTGTAAAATGTCAAAATTTTCAAGCTCGCTCGCTTCGCTCGCTCGCATTTAATCGTTATGCAATTCTCCTGATGTTGCTGTCAGGAATTGCCAGCTAGTTGCGCGCGATGCGCCCCCTCCCCTTAATTTCCAAAGCGAAAAAATATACCTAAAAACGGCAGTTTTTGGAACATAAAATGTCAAAATTTTCAAGCTCGCTCGCTCCCCTCGCTCGCATTTAATTCTTACGTAATGCAATTCTGATGTTGCTGCCATTAAGTGCCCTCCCCCCCCCCCAATGTCTTGACCCACGGTATATATGATACGCCACTGACTTTCGTAGAGGATTTAGGGTGGAGTTTCCTACATTTTCCCTAATATTATCAATAACATTATTTCCTTTTAGCTTTTCTCACAGATGATGTTACCAGATTACGCAGACTTCTATATTTCTGCCACTCATAATCATTATTCAGGCGTTTAGCGGCCTGTTTTGCCTTATCTCTTTCTCTTATCAAAGCCATGACACCACTAGTCAAGGTATGACCTCTTTTGTCGAAGCCTTTTCTTTTTGACTGGGGCACGCCTATCCAACAGAGATCTTAGTTTATGAACCCAGATGTGATATGCTTTCTCTGTTGATGTTTCTTGTAATATTTCATCCACTGAAAAGTAATTTAATTCATTTACAATTTTTTTTTCAATATCAAGCTTTCTCATGTTGCGTGATGAAATATAACAGTGATTACCACCTGATTTCGGTTTACACTTACGCCATGAGAAAAGAACCATTTCATGGTCACTTAGGCTGAAAGGCAAAACTTTGCATTGTGAAATATTTTCACTCTTTGATGTATAAACATGATCAATGAGTGTTTTAGAGTGCTTTGTCACTCTCGTTGCCATGGAAACGCATTGAGTTAATGAGTATTCTACTATACTGCTATACTTTGCAGACGAGAAGTATGATACGAGGGTTTCTTGTTCAACAGATCACAATTCACATCTCCTTCCACAACATAATCACAATAACGAGCTTCAACACTCTGGAGCATATTTTCAAGACCATGAAATATATTGATAGACGAATCTGGCGGTCTATACCACGACATTAAGATAAAAGGCTTTTGTTTATTAAGAGTTACCTGTATACACGCTAATTCTAAGCCTTGATTATGATACTCTTCAAGGGCCACGTAATCTAAAGAGCTGCGCACGTAGATAACGCCTCCACCATTTCGATTCCGGTCATTACGAACTGTCTTGTACCCATCAATACATATTTCATGGTCAGATACTGACTCATCAAGATGAGTTTCACAAAAGGTTATATATCAATACTAGCTTTACTCAGAAGTAATCGAATTTCGTCAATATTTTTCAGAAGAGAGCAAATATTCAAATGTGCAATACTTATTCCACCAATTGTTTTGAACTCATTAAGAATCTGTTCATAATCACTTATTTCTATTTCTGTATGACTGTCATTGATCTAGAACATTGTGTTCATTAGCAAAATCTACATCCGAAACATTATAAGGAAGTTCAAACATTTAACATTTAGTACACATATAATCAGAATTTGACTGAAAAAAAAGTTGCAAGTAACAGACGAACATATCAAATGAATCCATTCGTTACATCTAAAACACATAAGAGCATTTTGATCATACTTTACAGATCTATTACATGAAATGCATGGAAATATCCGGCCCATTGGAAAAATTATGCATGTAATAAGATGCTATTTCTCTGTCACCAGTTCTAGAGCTTTTCTAGATCTTTGATTGATCTGATTTTTACCTTCTTGTTATCCCTGGTCAGTACTGAGATTCGTCCACCGGTAGTCCACACTCTCTTCACCTTCTCATGCTTCCTCGCCATGTAGACCAGGTTGCTCCTCTCTTGTGTGAGATCCTCGTGGATGTACACATTGGAACCTTTCAGTTTCTGTCTTGCCGTGTACACCTGTTGTCGCACGTTATACCTAGCAAACTTGACGATGATGGGCTTCGAAGCAGGAATTTCGTCGCTTGTGATGCCGCGTCCAGGATGCCGTTGCCTCTCTGCTCGGTCGTACGCACGAAGCGGGATACGATGAGATCGATCCAAGTCCGCCGGCTGGATGTCGACGTCCAGTTTCTCGCGAATGATCTTGATGATGACATCGTCAGTTTGTTCCTCGCCGTTCTCTGCAACACCGTGGAATCGCAGGCAGTTTCTCCTGCTGTACTGCTCGTGTTCTTCCAAGGCACTCTGGTATGAAGAGAGCTTCTTTTCCAGATCCTCTATTTTGGCTTCGAGGGCGACAAGTTTGTCGGAGTCCAAATGGAAGTCCATGTTGATGGCGTTGTAGACGTCGTTGGTGACATTTTCTACGATAGCTTTTGACACGGCCTGTACAATGGCGGAGATTACCTCTTCAGACAAAATAGCGTCCTGAATTCGTCTCTGTAAGGTAACTGGGTTAATTCCATTGTCCTCGTTCGCGCCTTCCAGCTCCGTGATGAAGGAATCGCTTGGGTGGCCAGCTGACACGGTCTCAACATCTTTCGGGGAAGTGTCCGAAATTGCGCCGGCTTCACTCCCGAGGGCTTTGGCTTGCTGACCGATGGGTTGTTTGCTGTTCTTAGTGACAAGTTTGTCAGCAGGATTCCTGCTCCTTTTTCGAGTTTCCATGGTCAGATACAGTCCCTCTTGTTTACCAGGCACAAGTGAAGATACTTAGATAAGATATGATAGCTGTGACAAATAGACTTGAAGCTCTGGAAAGATCAATATATCACAAATTCAGAACACAATCTCAGAGCATAACTTCAGCACAGCACGCCATCTTGTCATGTGAAATGCATGGAAATATCCGGCCCATTGGAAAAATCATGCATGTAATAAGATGCTATTTTTCGTTATAAGCGACTTCGATATAACAGGTAACTTGTATTATTTTAATCAATGAATCTAAGCTTTAGGCCTTAATCTTCATAATTTTTTTTTTACATTATGCACCTCCCTTGTCCAAAAAAAAGGGGGGGAATTAAATGATCTTGCTTATCTCAAAACTCTTATGGATGCAATAGTTACATCATCCAGATTCGGATGCAGCACCCTCGAAATAGGCAAAACCACCAATTATTTTCTCTTTTTTACAATTCAGATGGAAATACATAATTGGGTGATATCAGGTTCGGTGCAAACTACATCAACAACACTATTTTCTGCTAGTGGTAACTGCTCCAGTGAATCAAGAGTATCAGTAGAAGCTACGCTAAGACACGAGGGCTTACTCCCGCGAACTACTGTAGTTTCTGTAGTACGCTCATGGGCGAAATACGGACGCCATTCCGCCATTGAAAGCAACAGACCGATAGATTGATTAGAGGGCGTATATTACGCGATCATGATATCAGTGCCGTATCACTGGGCCCTCGTATTTCTGTCTCCCTTTCATTTTTTCCCTTTTTAGGGGGCATACAGGGGAAGATATGTACTGATGTATGTACTTAGGATCTTGTTTTGTCGTAAAGAAGTATCATTCCTGTCTAACCATGAAATGTATTTGAAAAAAATGTCATTTACTTTCCAATCTGCAGGCCCACAAAGTTTGAGCTGAAGTAGGTAGACCAAACTATGTTTCGAAACTTCGGGAGGGAGAGAGAAAGAGATAGGTGGCGTTTGTCAGCTCAAACACAAACTTGCTGAGGGACTATAGATAAAAAAGTAATTACATTACTTCAATTTTTTTTTTTAACATATCGACAGAAAATTTTTTAACATATCGACAGAAAGAGCTATAGACACAAAGTCGCATACAGTCGGTCTGTTTCTGGACTACTCCAAGGCCTTTGACACAATAGATCACGAAATTCTTTTGTATAAACTAAATCATTACGGTATTCGTGGAAAGGCCCTGGAGTGGTTCAGAAGTTATCTTACCGGTCGAACTCAATTTGTTTCCGTAAATAATCATGAATCTGATATAAACTCGATTTGTTGTGGTGTTCCACAGGGCTCCCTCTTAGGTCCTCTTTTATTCATTTTATACATCAATGACTTCCGGAACTCATCCTCTCTGCTCTCTTTTCTTCTGTTCGCAGATGATACAAGTCTCTTTTATTCTCACTCAGATCCTTATGGGCAATCTCACAATAAGTGGGGTACTTTAGCGGGACATTTAGGCTAAAAATTAAATTTTGTTAACCAGTTTTAATTTTATGATTTCCATGAACCCAAATATGTGTTCTGTCTTGGTCAAACTGTGGGAAGATAAATTAGGACCACATTTTTTTTTGTAGAGCTGATGATCAGCATGTACACTAAAGTGAAGGTATGTAACATGGACAGACATCGATACAACCAGACATTTGTATTTATTCAGAACTTGAAAGAAAAAGGTATTAATACTTTGAATTACCAAGCCCAAAGAAAGTTCAGGTAGATTTCTCCTTGGTTTAAGCGATTATAAATAAAATATTAAGAAATATTAATATTTATTTCATGTAAGTGTATGTACATATTAAATGTAAATTCCTCCCTGAGCTTACTTGTAAAGCAAGATCGTTACGAAACAGCCTATGTTATTTTTAATGTTGTGCATAAATTACTTACAAAAAATGTTTTTCACAGAAACACATTTGGTTTGACTTAAAGCATTAAGTTAACTATGTGGTAAAAGGCATGTGTTCATGAAGGTATGTAACATGGACAGACGTCTGTCCATGTTACATACCTTCATGTGTAAAATCATCCCAAATTTTCCCTCTGAAAACACCTGCATTCTCCGATCTGCTTATAAAAGTAGTAAAATCCATGTGAAGAATTGACAGTATTCTGATCCTGTGTAATTACACACTAGAAAGCTGTCAGGGGCCTCTTACATTGAAGGTATGTAACATGGACAGACGTCTGTCCATGTTACATACCTTCATGTGTAAAATCATCCCAAATTTTCCCTCTGAAAACACCTGCACTCTCCGATCTGCCTATAAAAGTAGTAAAATCCATGTGAAAAATTGGCAGTATTCTGATCCTGTGTAATTACACACTAGAAAGCTGTCAGGGGCCTCTTACATTGAAGGTATGTAACATGGACAGACGTCTGTCAATGCTACATTGCCTGCAAATGTAACATAGACAGGCATCTGGCCACGTTACATGCCTTTGCATAGATAAATTATCCAAAATACCTCCCAAGAATTATCTGTGCACACTGTATTATTGTAAACTCACAAAGGATGCATCAAATGTTTTTTTTTTTTTTTTTAAGTTTTGTGCTGATTACATGTGTATGGGTGCACTGTTGTGTGTACATGTGTATCTCGAGTTTTGTGCGACTCTAGAAAATCTGAAATAAAACAGACCTGTAACAGTGATCTTCCTGGGTGTTTTTTTTTTTTTTTATTCTGTCCACAACAAATGCAAAAAAAAAAAGAAAAAAAGAGAAGTGAAAAACACTTGATGATTTTTTTTTTCATTTATTTATTTATTCATATTATTTTGTTCTAGGAATGCGTTATAGAAGATTAAAGGTGTGGTAACAAGGGCGGCGGAACGACTTTTGTTTTGGGGGGACAAAAGCAAAAAAGGGCACTTTGCACTGGGAAAAGGGCACATTTTTCCCAGAAAAAAAGGCATTTTTGCCGATTTGGGAATTTTTTTTTTTTTTTTTTGGGGGGGGGGGGGGCAAATGCTTCCCCCCCCCCAGTTCCGCCGCCCTTGTGTGGTAACATGAACCTTTAAAAATACCACATTCAGTTCCTGCTCTTTCTACTTGCTTGAGTGCTATACATGTACATAATAAAACTCAGTCCAGGTCTTAGCTCAATACTCTTCTTCAGGTCAAATCTGTCATCACAATGAATATCTCAGCTATTGCCACACATTATTTCTCTGAAACTTGAATGTATTATTGTTGTTATGCATACTGAGGTACATAATTGAGGTACATAAATGAGATGTGCAAGCACAAATTAAACATCTCCACAATATCATTGTATGTTACGGTAACCCCCCGCTACGGCAAGTCAATATTGCATTATTCAACACATTCCCTCATTGACATACCCAGTCACCTGCACACCATATGACTAGCAATGTTATGATTGACTTAATTGTTTGCTTGCGGCGCATGTAGTAAATTGATCAGACCATCATGACGAACAGGTAAATGTTTATGGACTCACTTGCATACGTTTATAAGAGCACTCAAATAACATCCATTAGTGTATAATGAATTACAAATGGAAACGTCATAAAGAAACACAAACTAGCCTGAATATCATGTAAGTATTCTTCAGCCATACATGCATGTATACAGGTAAATCCTGTTATAACAAAGTGATTGATTTACCTGTATGTAGTATGCAGCAATAACAAACGTCATGTCAATTCAAAAGTGAAATCCATGAAGGCAAAGAAGGCAAACATTGTCAAACATCGATATAGCTAGCATGCATGACATGCACAGTTTCCCAAACAACTTTATGAGAAGTAGTTTCATTTTCAAGGCCAATTGGAAATCTTGCTCATTTCAATTTAACAATGAAATCCAAGATAAAATGGATTTATCTAGGCCGTACACAAGTTCAACTTTGAAAGATTCACAAGGCATTTTTTTTCCTGTCAAGTACAGTAACTGTAAATCAGATGACACAATTTTAGATTAGCAAATATTTTTTGATACATGCAGGAATGTAAACAAATTCATGGCAAGTAGTATCATTTCCTGATTGATCTAGCATCATTTGGTGGAAATCTTACTCAGATACATACAGTATAATCTATTGAATCCCATCAAGAACATTCAACGTTTGCATTGTATTTACATAAATGTACAATGGTAACATCCTCTCTCTCATCTCCCTTTGTGAACTCCGCTTTATTTGAGAGGGAAAAATTGGTTTACCGTACATAAATATTATTTCACAATTCTTCAGCAGTACATACACTTCGTGCATGAGACAAATTCATGTCAATTCAACAATGAAACCGCGAGATTAAAATAGATTTCTCGAGGTTGTACCTGTGTTCCAAATTTCTGAAATTTACATGGCAAATTAATTTCCTAAAAGTAACATTCCTCACATTACAAATTCAAACATCAAACATCAAGTTTGACCAATGTAGTTATGTGTCAATTGCTTGGGACCAGGCAAAATACTTCGTTGTAAGAGAATTGTGTTACATGCAAATCGACTTGGGTGAACATTGCTTCATTGTAAGTGGTCATATTGAATCCCATTGAGAATACCAATGCTCAATATTATATAGTCTACAGTCTACTGTAAATGAGCATCATTCACATTTCTGCAGCAAAAAAAAAAAAAAAAAAAACTTCAGGTGTGACAAAATGTCAAAGCAAATTTCATCATCCAAAGAATTTTAAAGAATAAATATTCATGTCACTTTTAAGGGTAAAATCCAACTTTTTTCACAGCTTTTCCTGTGCTCATATTCCAGAAGTTCAATAGCCAATTATCTTTGTATCGTGAAAGTAGCATTAATCACATTGCTGTACAAGCATCTGTACAACTTCTTTACAACAGTAATTTGAGTTTCTAAGTTAACTGAATATTGAAGCTTAGAAATGCCATAATCCAATGCAGATTGATTGAAGACATTTCTTAGATGTGAGTGATGTTATTGCTTTAAAGGACAAGTTCACCTTCATAGACATGTGGGTTGAGTGAATGCAACAATATTAATAGAACACATCAGTGAAAGTTTGAGCAAAATCGGACAATCCGTTAAAAAGTTAAGAATTTTTGAAATTTCTGCTCAGTCACGGCTGGATGAAAAGACTACTATAGCTTGTGATGTCACATGAGTACAATATAAAGAAAGAATAAAGAAAATTCAACATATTTCCATTTTTCTCGCATAACAAAAGAACACTCCACTTTTCTCTTTCAGAAGGCAGGGGGAATAATATTACCCTTAACATACGTCAGTAGCAAGTCGAAGAACTGTGCACTTTATTCAAAAAGTAAAGTTTTGTGAAATTCTCGTTTTATTTTCCTTATATAGTTGTACGCATGTGACATCATACACTATAGTAGTCTTCTCTTCCAGCAGTGACTGCGCAGATACTTAAAATATTCGTAACTTTTTAACGGATTGTCCAATTTTCCTCAAACTTTCACTGATGTGTTCTACTAATGTTGATGCATTCTCTCAATCCTTATGTATATGAAGGTGGACTTGTCCTTTAAATTTCGGATGCATTAGGAAAGGAGAAAAATTGGGTCCTTGAGGAACGTAAGGCTTCCAGCATCACCGGATCTGGTAGCGTTCTGGTGATGCTGGAAGCCAGTTCCTGGGATATATCATCTTTAGCTGGCCATTTGAAAACACCAGGGCGGACTTCTTCCATATACTTGATGATTACATCACCATCTAGAACAGCCTTCACCTGCAAGAAAGGATGTACAATTAAGAAATTAAAACAATTGGGAAGGGGGTCTGTATCCATAGTAATAGGGGAGTACCTACTTGCTAGGGAAAAATGGGGTAATTAGGACAACACTCTCAAATGGGGGGGGGGGGGAGATGGGGCATTTGAATGATTTGAGGCAACTACTTGAACAAAATTTTGAAAAAGGGGTCATCAAGCAGTATGAACAAATACATAAAAGAATAAATAGGAGAAGAAATGCTTATTCTGTGCATTCAATGAATATAGATTTCCAGAGGATAAAGATTTCCAAAGAATATAGATTTCCAGAAGATGAAGATTTCGAGAGAACTGCAAATATGAGATTGCAAACTAGAAGATACACACGAATAAAGAATGTATTTGGGAAATTCGTAATGTAGGTACAAGGACATTAAAGTGCTAGTTTTCAGGGATTATCATGTTTTTTTATTCAGTAAAATTAGAACGAAAGTGAGATTTAAACATAGACCATAAAAATTGCTGAAGTAATTGCATACCTCTCCGACAAACTCCATCATCTTCCCTTCTCTTCCGATTGGAATATTGATTTGCACGAAGTCTCCGCACTGGAAGTTGTCAGTCAGCTAATCAAAAGTAAAGGGTGAAAAAAAAAGAATTTTAAGTAAATAAATCTAAGGTCATTTTCCACTATTGCAGGAAAAAAAAAACCACGATGAGTGACAACTCAAATGCACAACAATTTAAGTACCTTTTCGACTATCCTGGACTTTTCCACCATGGTTGGACAATCAACAGAAGCACCGACTAGTGTGGTTACCTGGTGGCACTCTGACTCTGCTGTGTCCTGGCCATCTTCAACCGCCTCCGTGCCCTGGTAGTCTCTGGAGACCATCTCATCCTGGTCAGGAGTCGAGTGAAAAGTGTGACGTCAATTTATATTTAATCAGTATCTTTATCAGCAACAGGAATACTTGGAGCACATTGAATAAATTTAATACCACTGGTTTTATTTTGCATATCAGAATTACACTTGGGTCATTGGATTTTCTCAAAAGCTATAACAAACTGGCAATATTCAAAGTAAGAAAAAATTAGGAAAGAAACTTAAATTTATTTTATCAGGTCCAATTTCTCTCTCTCTCTCTCTCAAAAAAAAAAGCATCAAGTAACAAATCATTATATTCACTAAATTTCAAGTACCTTGTCCAGTCTCTTGGACTTCTCAGCTGCGGGTGGATGATCAACAGAAGCACCGACTAGTGTGGTTACCTGGTGGCACTCTGACTCTGCTGTGTCCTGGCCATCTTCAACCGCCTCCGTGCCCTGGTAGTCTCTGGAGACCATCTCATCCTGGTCAGGAGTCGAGTGAAAAGTGTGACGTCAATTTATATCCAATCAATATCTTTATTAGCAACAGGAATACTTACTTGAATTACGTGTTTCTGATGATAGAATAAATTTTAGATAACTGGTTTAATTCTCCATATCAGAATCACATTTGTTTATTGGATTTTCTCTACAGTTATAACAACCTGGTAATATTTAAAGTGAAAAAGAAAGCAATGAAATTTCAGGTAGTTTTTTCCACGTGCTATTACTTTTCAATCTATGAAACTAAACAATGAGTGGCAAATCATGAAACTCACTAAATTTCAAGTACCTTTTCACATTATTAAAAAAAAAACAACTAAGTAGTAACAATTAATTATAATAAAAATGTACCCTTTCAAGCCTCCTAGATTCTTCAGCTGTTGGACCATCTGCAGCAGCACTGGCCTGCCCCGTGACTTGGTTCTCATAGGCTGTATCCGGACCTTCTACGGTGATCAAGCCCAGGGGATCTTCTCTGGTATCCTGGATCTGGACAGGAGTTGCGGTGTATTCAATTTCCTCATCAGTAATGGACACTTGAACATGGATCTTAGCAGTGTCCTGATTTACACTTTTACAGTTTTTGAACCTCTTCTTGATTTCTCTACACTGCCAGGCATCAACAACACCTTTATTGACACAGGTTTCTTGCTGCAAACACCCTTGACAGAAGCATGAGAATCTTCTGGTCTTTATTTGGTATGGCTCCACCGCGAGAACAGCATGGATCTGTCGGGTCCCCCTAACCGTTTCCACATCTGTTTTTTCCCTCCTATCACGACAGATGTCCCCAGGAGAAACTTTCATGAAGGTCCTCCTTGAATGGCAACACTTCCCATCATTGTCCTTGGTCCCCTTGCTAAGCTTCTCAGTACATAGTTGAAAAAAGGCGTCACTGTCCCCAACAATAACTGACGGGTTGGCCTTCACAGTTCTGGATACGCAATTTTTAATGACCCCTCCTTCCCCATCACAGGGATTTTTTCCATGTCGACTGCCAAAGAAATGGCGCTCAACGGTTCTGAAGGGCAAGCTGGTAGGAGCAAATGAAATGTCCGTAAAGGACGTTTTACATTTGTACTGAGCTGCACAACCATCTGAATATTGTATGAAACGCTCTGCAGCTGGGTCACGATTGTGTAGATGATCAGCTACCAAGGTGGTGAAGTGATTGACAGCGTGATGATCATGATTGTTGTCTGCGGTAATTATCACCACTGCTTCACGTACTGTTGAACTGTCAGTGCAGGTAGGATCGGAACATGTATAATATGTTACGAATGGGTGCAGAGTTATGTTTGTTTGATACCAGTGTGCGGACTGAACCTCGTTTTGAGTTACACAAACATAATTCTCGGCGAAATCCATAACCGCTACAACTGCAGACGGAGGAGGACACGTCATGATGGACACAAATTGAGTCTGCTGCCATTTAGCCTCAAATAGATGGCTTGCGAATGGTGTAAGCTCTGTTTGAAGTTCATCTAACAATTGCAGGATTGTGCCTGTGTGCTGAACAAGAGCCATTCTCTTCTTCCCAGGGGCATACTCGAGTGACTGCCATCGCTTCCAATTCACAACTTTGTCTCCCTTTGAATCCGTTAATGGCTTAAGAATGTTGTTGAGTTTTTTTGTTCCACACTTTTTGCATTTTCGATCGATGCAACCGAGGTTTTCTGTTCCAGAATCCTTACAAAGTGTCATATTTGACAAGGTGTACCTGCTGTTGATTCTTTCAATGCCTGCACCTGAAAGCTCCTGATTGAGGCATGACAACTTCAAGTCAATGTTCGTGCAAGTTTCACAGAGACACTGCTGTAATTTTGCTTTGTTCTGTAACCAGATATGCTTCGGTCGTAGTTTAGAGAATGTTGATATGCCCATGCTTACTGTCTTGTGCTCACTACAGAATTTTTTGTGTGTTTCCTGCATCGTGTTTTGGAGGACATACCTTGGTTTGAAATCTTTTCCAACTGCTTTTTTATTCGGGAGGCATGTAGAGATATCAGGCCGTTCAAGAAACTTCTCCACAGATTTCTGAACATTTTCTTGGAAGGCATCCTTTCTTTGTTTTCTTTGAAGAAGATTTACACGGGAACGTCTCATTTTACTATATTTTTTCAGCACCTTGGCAGACACACCCAAATGTGCAGCAGCTTTTTGTCTCAGGCCATGTTTTAGGTCAGTGTATTTTGTGAATTCACCCATAAATTCTCTTTTTCTTTCTTTCATGGATGTCAGCGCCTTCCCTATGCAGTCCAGTGTCTCATCTTGGCCTTGATCAGATTTAGGTCTAGAACGGGCCAACAATCTCTTCGAGAGAGAAGATATAACATCCGTTCTCTTGCAGGCACTGGATGGCAACTTCTTTCTCGCCCTGTACACCGCCTTTCTTTGAGCATCGCTTGACTTGTAGCATTTGTTGCTTTCATGTGTTTGATTCTCTTGTATTTGTCTCTTTTCCTTGTGTTCCTTCCTATTTCTGTCCCTCTCTTTCTCTCGATTGTCTCTCTTGTGTGCAGCATCCTTCTCCCTAATCCTCCTCCTCTTTTGAGAAGTTAATCTGGCTCTCTGTTTTCTTTTTTCTTCTCTTCATTTTTCTCTCTGTTTTTCTTTCCGTAGGTCTGAGAGACGTGTTCTTGGTGGTGCATCAACTTTGTCCCTGCCTGTACTCTGGTCCTTTTCTTGTTCTAGTTTCTTCTTATTTCTATAGTTTCTCATCCGAATTTTTGCTTTTTCATTACATGTTTTTTTGTTGTTTCCAGATAGACTTCGGCGGTACAAACGTAGTCTTGCAGGTTCTTTGATGCAGAAAGCCTTGTAACCTTCAGGATTGTCCCTTTTTAGTTTCTGTAGATTCTTTTTCATACGTGAGGCATCTTTACTTGGGTGACGAGGAGTTTCACAAGATTCTGTTTGTGTGGCCTTTACATTCCTCGTGAAGCTCCTAAGTTTTACTTGTAGTACCATTTTTTGCTCTTTCTTCTAGTTGTGCTTACATGAAGAATTATGTGGCTTATGAAGTACCACTGGTATGAGAAACACAGAATCTAATATCAAATGTAAAAGAGAGAGTTGAAACACAAGTTAAGATCTGTCTACATTTTTGAAATGAATAAATTTCAGTATAAACTATAAGACTACTTGCTGCGAGCATTGCTGCAGAAATAAATCATAGTAGGTACCTATGTATTGTTTCTTCAGCAATGATCAGAGCAAGTAGTCATCCAGTCTTATACCTAAACTTAAATTTGGGCAAATAAGAAGGAGTGATTTGCATTCAGTTGCAAGTATGTGGTAGCTCGTATTGGCACTAAACTTTAATAAGTGATTTGGCAAAAAAAAAAAAAAAAAAAAAAAAAAAAACCCAGCCTTTGAAGTTAGCAATGGGACCTTGGGACCCAGCAAACATCACACATGGGGGGGGGGGGGGGCGTGGTTAGGGCGTGGCCCCCCAAGTCCGTCGACCCATGATACCCCACCGAGTACCGATATTTGAAGTGGCATGACTTCATATGCTCAGGCCCCTCTCCCCACTATAATGGGATTAACTGGCTACACACGTATTTGTGTAAGGATAAGATTGATATGGTACTACTAGTTTAACTAAGTACTACCTTAGTTATGGGTAAACTCGGTATAGCGGGTAAACTCGGCCCCCAGCGCGCGCATTATAGATAGTTGTACTTTGCGCGCTGGGGGCCGACTTTACCCGCTAGGCCGAGTTTACCCATAACTACGGTAATAATAATTAAAAATATGATTTTAATATACACGTAGGGAAAGGGGATGGGGGTACCGTAATGTAGAACATGTTTGGATTTTTTATTTTTTTTTTGGTCACACCTAAAAATAATTCATCAGCACCCCAACCCCCAGCTTTTGTTTTTCAACGCTGGTGGGGAAAAAAAAACTCAAACAAACCAAGCTAAAAATTACACATCCGCTCAGTAACGACGCATGGCTGTGAAATTCACGTGTATTACCTATACTATGCTGTGAAATTCACGTGTATTACCTATGGAGGGGAGGGGGTGCCGATCGCAAGGTACCCTTTTTAGCTGCGCGAAGAAAACGGAACGCACGCACTAAAATTGCGCTAGACTATTTTAAAACGGAGATTCATAATCAACGATACGGTCACGACATTCAAAACTGCAGTATTCATGGCATATTTGAGGTGAGAATTAGGCGAATTTGTGTTATATTTTTAGAATAAACAAGCTACAGATCCTTACAGGGTGACGATAGGTGGTACCCCCAAACCTACACAGGGATGCGAGTAAGTGGGACTATTCTACAAATAACGATGTCAACGACAAACGTAACTAGGCAGTAATTACTTTCTCGGTACACAGTGCAGTAGACCTACGTACGGCTAAATACCGTAGAATACAAAATTATTTACATGATTGATCAAATTTAATAACGCAAATTTGTCAAGAAACAGCTTACAAACTTCGCAAAAAAAAAAATTATAATGATATGACTAAAACACTTACGGTTTCCCTGGCAACAAGCTGAACTGAGTGTCTACACAAGCTCGATCCAGTCCGGTGACACCGACACACCGACCGATTTCCAAGCAATGAAGGTTGCTCGTCTGCGCTGCACTTGTACTCCTATACTCCACATACACACACACAGTTTCGCGCGCGCGCGCATTTGTACCACGCGAAGGTACGAATGAAGACAGACTCGGTGAAATCTGTCCGTGTTCGTACATCCCAAACGTACGAACAAGGACAAATGTTACATGTCTGTCCGCGTTCGTACGTTCGCTGTTGATTGTCTGTCTGCCTAAGCACAAAAAGTAAATTCACGCTTATTTCCACGTCGGCCAGGGAAGGAAAAATAATTTCTGACATTGCAACATTATTGCCTCTTTTTGACACTGGGAATCACTGTGGGCGATCTTTCTGTATTTTTCCTAAACATTGATTTTTAATAGTGGTACGTAACTAACGAAGGTACGTATCAAGGCGGACAGACGGGTCTGTTGCGTTCGACCGAACACGGCGGAAGTTTCTGGGATTCCCCACGGGGCTAGCAAGCGTGTCAATTTGGTAAACATTACCCACGCCTGTTATATGATAAAAGGGTGTGAGCCGACGCAGCTTTGTTTGAAAAGACGAATCTGTTTAAGGATCTGTTACGTACCTTCGTGAAGTGGACAGACAAATCAATAGTAAATTTTGATCAGCCGCGAATTTAAAACGGCTTTGAAGTTTGACAAGTTTTAATTCTCACTTGAAGACTGAGCCAACAATGAAATGATAGGAACCCCAAACTTGCGTATCTGCCGACCGAGAACATAAGTAATCAACAAGCGAAGGTACGTAACGGAGCGGACAGACATGTGTGCATCTATACATGCTTAACTTTCAAATCTATTTTCATTTAATACTGAAGTAAATTTTATTGGTAAAAAGATTGAGGGTTTCAAATACGATACAATTTACATTTTGGTACTGTTCTGGCTTGTGTTTCATTGCAGATTTTTTTTTAAATTTTGATGAGATTTCTGACACTTGAAATGTCCCGTTTTCAATGCGTGTTTCACAGCGTTAATTGACGGTTGAAGTGATGTGAGTAAATATCTCCCCAATGAATGGACTTGATATTATTTATACTATCTCACACACTCATTCAGATCAGGAAAATAAATACATACAAGGAGACAGATGTGGTATACTTTTATTATCAATGCTCAAATATCAACAGTCAAAAAGGTAATAGTTATCGTGGGATTGCCCTTATGTTTTGCTCGATTCTTTGAATAATGAACTTAAGTTGGTGTTTGAGTGGATTCAGGCAAATAAATTGTCACTTAATATAAATAAGACCAATTATATGGTTTTCAGTAACACAATAAAATCTCTTCCAGGTTTAGTTTTAATGAACGGTTTACAGTTAAATCAAATAGATTCAACAAAATTTTTAGGTATTTATATTGACAGTAACCTTTCATGGAAGGTACATGTTGATTATTTATGTAAATTGTTGTGCAAGAATGTTGGAATTATGCACAAACTGAAATATCTCTTCCCAAAGCCAATATTGCATTCTCTTTATACAACTTTATTATTACCTTACTTGAATTACGGAATATTAGCCTGGGGGAATTGCTCAAAGACTAAAATTGATTCGTTATATCTGGTTCAGAAAAAGGCCTTGCGGATTATAAATCGAGCACAATTTTTTGATCACACTGATGAATTGTTTGTTTCAAGTAAATTGTTAAAAATTTCTGATTTGTATTTATATCATGTTGGAATTTTTATGTATAAGTTGAATACAGGTGACCTTCCTAGTATATTTTCCTCAATGTTTGTGAAATACAGTGATATTCATACTTACCCTACAAGACACAGTGAATCCTATCATTTTTCCCCATTTCGTACAGTTCTAGCCCTTAAGACAATTACATCGACCGGCCCTTCTTTCTGGAATGAGTTAGCTTCGGTTCGGGTGCACTCAAGTTCTTTAAGCTCCTTTAAGAAAAATCTCAAAGCCAATTTTCTAAAATCCTATGTTTAATTATTTTGCCGTAATCACTTGATTTTTTTTTCTTTTTTTTTTTTGCATATACTCAAATGATGCCTCGCTCGGATGACTTCATTAGTTTGATCAACCTGCTACTTTTCTTAGCATTTATACCATAAGTTAATCATAAACATTATATACTATACCTTGTACATCCCGTAAACATTGTAATATTCTCGATATTTTGAATTTTGCATGTTACGTCACTTCTGACATTGATATACTGTACTAAAACCTATGTTATATTTTTGGAGCCCACATCCTACAAGCTTTGCTTTTTAGTGGGTTCCTCATATTACACGCCAATTATATGTCCTTATACATTTGTGCATTATTGGTTCAAACTGACCATTGTGTGTAAAACATTTCTGCTTCAAATCAAATGGAATATATAACTTGTATGAAATGTGGAATAAAATATACTTTTTGTGATATTTTGAGGTCTGAAACGCAATTCTACCGCTGTGTGCTTAAAATGAAGAAAATGAAAGGAAGGTAGGGTTTGCTCGATAGGCTCACGTGTTTAAGAAGCTTGCGGTATCATTACTAAAATGGCTGCCGTTGGGCTCCATGTTGGGCTCCCGCTCCATGGCGTACTACACCCGTTTGCGTGCGAAATCGCAAGAGTATACGCCCTCTCAAAGCTTCTATAATCTTTGATTGTGTCTCAGCACTAACTTTAGCACTGGCAGCCACTGGCACTGGCGATAAAACTGAAGTGAACTTGAAGTCCGTAGGTGCTGGTAGAATAACCTAAAAAAATGTCATAAATTTCTGGTTGCTGGTACTGGGCAAACTTGTGAAAGATTCGTCTGTCCGGAGGAGGAGTCTTTTATTTATTTATTTATTTTTGACGTTACTTGTGGCTCTCTACCTCCGGACTATGTCTATAGGAGGGGATCCGTAAAGCCAGATGCAGTCTCTGCTCTGTGGAACATATCCCCGTCGACGAGATACAGACCAATCTTTCGGTCAAGTGCTGGGCTTGGTGTTGGAATCAAAGAATGTCGTCTGCTGAACCTAGCTCCGCCATTAGTGTAAGAGTTAGGCCTGTAGCATGTACATTTTATGCTAATGCAATGGTCACCCACGCCACGAAATGTAGGCCCTACACAAGCATGTGGCTTCATAAATCTGAGCCTGGAAGCATAAAATTAACTATTAAGTTAGTTGTGTTTTAAAGATTGGTTGAAATTTGGGGCATTTTAATCCGTCTTCCTCACTTTGTGTCTAAAAACTATAAGCAGTCCTGCATCTTTTAATATTCGAGTGTAATCATGCGCCATCACTTTTCGTCGTGCGATTCTCACGGACCTCGCGATGCTGCGATTCCAACACCTATTGCTGGGGATCAATAACTTTGATCAGTATCACTTAGTTAATCTGACCGTCGGTGTTGGAGCTCAGTTTAAAGGACAAGTCCACCTTCATATACATCAGGATTGAGAGAATGCAGAAATATTAGTAGAACATATCAGTGAAAATTTGAGGAAAATCAGACGATCCGTTCAAAAGTTATGAATTTTTGAAGTATCTGCGCAATCACTGCTGGATGAGAAGACTACTACAGTGTATGATGTCACATGGGTACAACGATATAAGGAAAATAAAAAGAGAAGTTCACAAAACTTTACTTTCTGAATAAAGTGCACATTTCTTTGACTTGTTACTGACATATATCAAGGGTAATATTATCCCCCCTGCCTTCTGAAAGAGAGAAGTTGAGTGTTCATTCGTTATGCGAGAAAAATGGAAATATGTTGAATTTTCTTTATTCTTTCTTTATATCGTACGCATGTGACATCACAAGCCAAAGTAATCTTCTTATCCAGTCGTGACTGAGCAAAAACTTCAAAAATTCATAACTTTTGAACCGATTGTCCGATTTTCCTCAAACTCTCATCGATGTGTTCTACTAATATTGCTGCATTCACTAAACCCACATGTCTATGCAGGTGAACTTGTCCTTGAAGTCAGTCATTTTGGGAGCTACTGTAGCACTAGCACTGATCTTGAAATCCCCCAGTGGCAAAGGATGCTGTATTTTGTAATTTGTATGTTATACCAGTATATCATTCACCTAACGGATTGTTGTGTGATTTTTCTGGCTAACCTGATTTTTCTTCTCTCAATCATTAATACCTGTGGATTATTGTTATGTCGTGGTTTTTCTTTTCCTCATCAGAATCAAAGATTGATTGTGCAGGTGGCTGATGTGAAAAGGTCTTTCCATAGAAGACTTGCAGTCCATAGAAGACTTGAGGTCCATCCATGACCATTGATTGTGCTGTCCACTAGTTTGCTCCTTTCATGGGTACAAGTACATGATGCACATGCAGCGCTGATTTACATCAATATGTGTACATGGCATCCTCCTGGCTGAATTCTGGTGCAAAGAAGTGGATCATCTGATGTCATGCTTTTTCCCACTTGACCATGTCATCAAGGAGAAGGTATTCCTTTTTCTTTGTTTCTTTATTTCAACCCAGTATTAGTATGGTTCATTAGGAATTTGAGCATATCGCTGTAACATACCCAAATTCTTGTGCAACATCCTCAAAAACCAGTAGCATGCTACGCGACATTGTAGAATATTTGGGAATCTTTTATTCTAGCAGTCATTTGGGAGCTAGCAGAAGCACCAAACTTTAAATCATCCAATGCTGTAATTTGCATGTTACGTCATTTTCCTGTGTGATTTTTCTGCCTAACCTTATTTCACTTCTCTCAGTCATCACTATTATCGTTATGTTGTGTTATTTTTTTTTTCCTCATCAGAATCAATGATTGATTGTGCCAGTGGCTAACACGAGAAGGTTTCTCCGTAGAAGACTTGAAGTCCATCCATGACCATCGATCAGGCTGTCCCCTAGCTAGCTCCTTTCATGGGTACAAGTACACGTACATGCAGTGCTGATTTACGTCAATACGTGTATGGCATCCTCCTGGCTGAATTCTGGTGCAGAGAAGTCCATCTACTGATGTCATACTTTCTCCCGTTTTTCCATGTCATCAAGGGTAAGATACTCCTCTTTCTTTCTTTCATTGTTTCTTTCTTTTTTCAACCCATTATTAGTATGGTTCATGAAGAATTTGATCATTACACTGCAACATACCAAAATTCTTGTGCAACATCATCAAATACCAGCAGCATGCTATGCGGCATCCTAAAATATTGGCAACATGCTTAAAATACAATGTGATCAATTTTTGAAAAACATCAAATTACTCTAGGCAATTTGTGCACAATACATGATATGGAATGTTGAACATAATGGCTTCACCTGTGACACTTAGAGGTTAAAATGATTGTTAAAGTACACTGTGTTTTAAACAGTATCTCTCCAGCACATTAGAGTGATGAAATGATGACTAGGTGTACCACATCAATCTAATCCCATTCTTCTTATGTTTTTTGCAAGGTAGCTATTCTGTGCAAGAATTTTGTGTGTTGAGTATTTGAAGTAGAGTTTAACACGTACTACATGTTATCATTATTAAAAAAAAAAATAGCGTAATGAATAAATTCTCAGTTCGTTGCAGGAGTAATCTTCCCCAAGAAAATTCTCACGGCTCGCGGTTGCAAAAGAAGGACATATCAAAGCTCCACAACGACAAAGGGCACACTAAGTTAGTTTTGAAGGATTTTTTGTGGGCGTTCCCAAGTAATCTCAAGAAAAATAGAAAAACAAATGTTAAAAAATAGAGCCTATGGAATGTTTCTTAGAACCACCCTTGTAACATTAGGCCTAGAGATTGTTTCACGGCAAAACTGATGTTTTCAAATAAAATTGGATTTCAGGGCCCCTTTAACGTTTATAGTAAAAGTACGTCGGCATTACGTTAGAATCTAACGACCGAACGTTAGGCCTAACGTTAAAGACAAGTAGAACCTAATGTTATGTGGAAATCACTAACATGAATAGTTTAACAAGTAGGCCTAACGTTAGGGCCTAACGACTCTAAGTTAGGCCCTATTATGGCCTACTAACACAGTTACGCCTAAAACGTGTAGGGCCTAGGCCCTAATCTAATCATTTTTATCTTAACTTGTTAACGTTAAATGTTAGACTAGAAATATGCCTAACGTAGGGCCTAGCCCAGCAGTTGAGTAGAGGTTCTACTTCTACTCTAACCGTTAGTAAGAAAAAACAATAGAATCTAACATGTTACTTGTTGGATAGAACTTACAGAACTCAGACGCGACAGAAGCTGTGTCTCTGTGAACTGATGAGTGATGTTGTCTCGTCACATGTGATAATCCAGTTATAAAAATCCAAAGATCCGTGAAAAATTGACGAACCAGAGAATTGGTAGAAAACTAGTTTCTAACCCATACAAACGTTGGAGCTAACGTTACAGTAGGAGCCCTAACGTTCTTAAGTTAGATGAAAGCAAATTCGTCCAGCAGCCGGTTGTAACTTGTACCCACACCTAGGCCGGGCCGGCCCAGGGCAGCGGCCCTGTGCTCATAGTAATAGTTTCGTTCAATCGGTGATCGCAGATTCTGCATCATCAGTAGATGCTCGACCCAGGCCCACAATGCACCAGCCAACTTTCCAGACATCCGGTCACACCTGCATTCAGGTCACCGAACTAAAACATAGTGGAATGCGTGTCCCTATTCCCAACATACACGAGACCGTGCAGCCAAATTAACGTGTTGCGTCGCCATCTTCTTAGGGCAATTTTTCCTTATATGGAGTGTACGCTTAGGCGCGGTCAGACTGGGCCACTGGTACGCGCGCAAGCAAGAGTACGCCGTCCAGTGGCTAGTGATTATGACGTAACAATGCACGTTTGTATATGACAATGGCTTACGCTTCGGAGACACAGCCCGCACTCCATATAGGCCCCCTAACTAAGGAAAAATTGACCTAACAAAATGGCGGTGGTAGCAAGTTTTGGTGGCTGCGCATTTCCTGGGTGAACACGCATTCCACTATCAGCGTGTTTCTACAGAACCCCAAATTCCGGGTCTATCGGATTGTATCCGATAGAGGGGGCTGTAGAAACACACCAGTAACGGTTTCTTTCCGATGCAGATTCCGATACCGATTCCGCTTAACTTAAACGTCTAATGAGGTAGTTCTTTCCGGGGCAGTTTCCAGTGTCAGCGCTGTAGAAACACGCCAGGTTCAATAATCCGATACTGACCCGGAAGACAATCACCAGTTTGACACACACGTGGCCATGACTTTTATGTTTTGCATGCAGGCTGCAGCTTTTTATCTAACGTTAGTTGGGTGTCTCCAACACGGCCGAGTATCAGGTTCTAACGTTACTAGTCACAATTTGCCTCAGATTTGACAAACTTGTAAAAAAAATACTCTGAATTTTAGCATAAAGAAAAGACACACGAACAGGGGCAGGGGTGTTATTTTAACACCGTTGCGCTGTGATTTTAAAACCAAGGCAACTAACACTAGTAACAGTTAACGTTAGATTCGAGCTAGATCTACTAGACTACTCAGTCTAACCTATCGCTAGTTCTACGACTTAGTACGAGTACGACTAACTTGTTACATTCTATTATTGACAATACTATACTACTACTAGCGCTAACAATACGTGTGAGATGCACATTGGGGTCTAAATAGATATTCTAGGCCTAATTAGTGTAGTGGTGTAAAGTTGACCAGATACTGGGGTCTAGTATCGTAGACTAACACTTTGGTTTTTTTTCCTTGACATTGTTACATGAACTTGGCGTTGGCCTCAGAGAGTTGGGGACACAGGTAAATGTGTGTATGTATGTATTGTGAATGCACTGTTTCAAGACACACACTGCACACCCAAGAAGAACTGGTTGTGTGGAACAATGCAATGACCAGGTGTTCAAGACTTTCTTGAGACAAAGACTGCATTTGAGCGACCTTATGTGGTGTCTAAAGGCAGATTTCACAGGTTAAAATCCATCACCAGTGAATGTGAGTATCATAGATTTATCTAGTAACTTTTCATCTCTTGTGACATACGGGGGATACACCCTTAAGTCTACAATCTGTGTTGATGTAACTTGGCTTGCCCAAGAGTTCTTGCATTGTACTAGATCTGGTGCACTAAGCTGTGTAGTAAATAAGCATGGAAAGTGATATGCTGCATACTTGAAGCACAGTAATCAAATCACATATTGTGAAATCGTTACTCATCAGTAGACTTGTTGTTAATATTGTTGGAAGTATATCCTGTAGATAAAAGAGGATAGTAGAAGTCACTTAACTTGGTTCTAAGGGTGATGTGAGAATGAATCTCAGGGTATACAGTTTATTACACATTTCCTTTGCTTTAATAGTTGTAAGTGTAGTTGTACTTGTACTTGTAGGGATAGTTTTGATTTAGCTCAAGGTCACTTACAAAGTCAGATGCTCTGTGTTTGCATAGAGTTATGAGCATGTGGTCTGAGATGTGATGTACATACTGTGAAGTTATGATGTGCACATCAACTTATTTGAATGGCAGCAGAAGTGTTAGTTGAACACAAATTGTCTTCATGATGTAGATAGCCTTTTGCATTCTTATATGCTATGTTACCAAACTCACTAAGTGAATGAGGATAAGTACCATGAGTACTGACATGGTTTGTGCACATTAGCATTTAGTATATTTATACCTCATATTTCTAGGGCCAGTTGTCCATTTGTAACGCGACAAGTTGCTCCATGGCAGGGATCGGCATGGTGCTAAGTAAACGCTGAGAGGTACATGCAGGACTGGTGAGTGACACTGAGATGAATGTACACTGATGTCAGTCATTGTGTATAAATTGGGACAGTGTGTTCATAGTGATGTACAAATGGTTTGAGCTAGCACTCACTGGATGGATATGACACAGCTAGGATATAATGTTATAAAGTCATTTTGATAGCACTCTAAGCTCAGCTCGTATGTCAAAGAGGCCAGATGGTTAATTGTTCGGTTGCATAATATGCCATTATATACTGCTCATGTTAGTCAGCTATGTGTCGTTAGAAGTGGTGTTAGATCTCTCATTTGTTAGGGGAGTGTATATGACTAAATGCATGGTTGTCTGTGCACTTGTTTCCTTTTATTGGAATGTGAATTGCTTGTATAGCCTGTGTATAGGTTCTTGTGTGGAAGAAGTAGGGATGAAGTAGCAATTAATGCATCATACTGCAGCTAAGTATGCAGGGGATAGTTGATTGGTACAGTACCACGGTACAGAATGTATGCCATTTATCATGATTGGAATTCCGTGATGCAAATCCATATTAGAAATATGAGGTGTGACTTTGAATACATATACAGGTGTAATGTAGGCCAATACTGTGTGTAGATACGGAGAACTGCATGATTTCCTTCTTTATAAAGCGAGTTCTGATTGCTTTAAACAGTAGTGAATGATTTGAAACACATCTTTTTTAATGTTGTTACACTGACTAGACTGGATGGTTTTGATCATAACCTTTTCTTGTGTATAGATGGAGAGAGATGCGTTCATCTCACACCGATTGAATTTAACAATGTTGCACCTTGCTTTTGTAATGTTTTTTTTTGTTTGCTTGTTGAACAGAGGCTGTTCCTCGACAGTGAAGAATAAAGAGACCCGTTCACTGCACATTCATGGTGAGTCTGCTGCAGTTTAATTTCCCGCGTCTTTACATTAGTAATACTTTTTAGTTCGGAAAAGACAAACTCTAATCAAGTCTAGCACTAGCAAACTAGTGTTAGGGTTTGTTTTACGAACTTTTTGTCATTATTCTAGAGGTTCGTTACTAGGGTCTTTTATAGTTTGTTAATCCGACAAAGAATCAAATATGGATCTTGGTAGGCCTAGGGCCTATAAAAATACGACGTTTCGTTAGTCCGAAAATGAAAGGAAATTAAAACATTGATTTATCGAAACATTTAAAGCACATTTTGTCAATCCAATAACGGAAAAAGTGAGTCCACTTGGGGTGTAACGTTAGATGTCTAGTTAACGTTAGATTTAGAGGCAGGGTGCCTAACTAACAAACTTTAAAATCAACGCTATCTAACGATAACCGTTAACTGTTTTGTGAGGCATCCTAGCAACAGCTACTTCTATTCTAAAATCTAACGTTGACTTGGAATATAACTAACGTTAACGTTACAGTTCTAGTGTAGTAGATGTTCCATAGACCCGAGTTTCTACCTGAATTAAATTCTACCTGCCCGAAGAAAGAGGTCTAACACAGTTAACAGTTAACGTTAGCCCTAACGTTAGGCCTTTGTTCTAACGTTACTTAAAAATCCAATGACACACAGTCGATCCTTAGTTTAGTTGTAACGTTAGGCCGTTTGTGTTTAATACTCTTAACAGTTAGACTACTGAACATTTTAATTTGTTAAGTTAGAGTGGTTCTCTAGGTCTAGGGCCTAATTAAAGGGGCCCTGAAATTCAAATGCATGTTGATTTGTGTTGATTTAAAACACCCTCAAGTTCTCAACATCACTTTATTGGTGAAACGAATATTCTAACGTTATAAACATTCCATTTATTCTTAACGATTTTTTCTTTTTTATTCTTCAGATTAGACTCTAGAGTTCTACTTGGCAACGCCCACAAAAAAAAAAAACAACACACACATTTCAAACTTACATGTTAGTTCTAACGGGCTAACAGCTAGATCTACTTTAAGACATTTCTAATCAATATTATTCTAGAGATGACCTCATCTGTCAGTCATTGGTAAAGACTAAAGTACTGAAATATTTAACAAAATACATTAGATTTAGAATAACAGTTACACCTTCCCTCGCCATGTTTTTTGTTAGTCCCAATTTATATGATAGAAACATGCAACTTCTAATCTAAGTTATGCTGAGTCGAAAGGAAGGTGCATTCCAAATGTCTTTTGCTTTGTTAAACATTTCTCATTTTCTGTACTTCAGCAATGATTGACAGATGATGTCATCTCAAGAATATTTATATCAGAATAATACTTAGACTGGATCTAGTTCTAACTGTTAACGTTAACGTTAAAACTATTGATTAACATGTTAGTTTTGAAGGATTTTTTTTGTGGACGTTCCCAAGTAATCTCAAGAAAAATAGAAGAAAAAAAATGTTAAAAAGTAGTAGGCCTAAGCTAGAGCCTATGGAATGTTTCTTAGAACCCCCCTTGTAACAATGGAGATATTTGTTTCACGGCAAAAGTGATGTTTTCAAATAAAATTGAATTTCAGGGCCCCTTTATCGTTAGTAAAAGTACGTACTCGTAGGCCTTACGTTAGAATCTAACGTTAGGCCTAATGACAAGTAATGTTATGTGGTGTAGTAACATGAATAGAAAGACTCTAGTCTAACAGGTAGAAGTAACATTAGAGCTAACAAGTTAGATAGTATCCAGTCGCAGTAGACCTAACGACTCTAAGTTAGGCCCTATGGCCTATTTATGGGATCATCTAACAATTGTAAGATATAGATCTATCTATCAACGTTACACCTAAAACGTGTAGGCCCTAATCTAAAATAATTTTTTATCTTAACTTGTTAACGTTAAATGTTAGACTAGAAATATGCCTAACGTAGGGCCTAGCCTAACCCCGGGACGCTCAGGGTACACAGTTACACACTGTGGGAGCCAACACTGCGTGTTGGGGCTGGTCGCAGTTAGGCCTAGCCCAACAGTTGAGTAGAGGTTCTAGAAAACTACTTCTACTCTAACTTGTTAGAACTAGTTAGAATCTAGATAGAACTTACAGAACTCAGACGCGACAGAAGCTGTGTCTCTGTGAACTGATGTTGTCTCGTCACATGTGATAATCCAGTTACAAAAATCCAATCTTAGAATCCGTGAAAAATTGACGAACCAAAGAATTGGTAGAAAACTAGTTTCTAATCCATATAAACGCTGTGAAGAGCTAACGTTAGAGTAGGAGCCCTAACGTTAAGTTAGATGAAAACAAATTCGTCCAGCAGCCGGTTGTAACTTGTATGTTGTATGGTTGAGGGGTCTAGATATCGCGCACGAAAATTTGAAATGCTCTTATAATAGAAGTTATTCCATAATCGTACCTGAATTTCTCAATGAATATCACGAAAATGCAGAAAAATCACCTTCCAGAATCTCCTGATGATACGATGACGGAGTAGTGCGCTGTCGCCGTTTGTATGTCGGACTTTTTTTTATGCGTTCAATTTCTCGGGGTATGTAAAGATCGCGCAGCTGCCCTCTGTAGTTTCATGCGTGAAAGTGTCTGCCCCTCTGCGGCTGTAACGTGCTCCGGCTTTCGTAGAATATTTTTTTCACTTGATATTAGATTTGTCCCCTAAGCAACAGCAGTTTTACCTAACTTGTGTATATTATTGTTATTATTATTATATGTGTTATTACTATCATTAGTATTATTATATGTGTTATTATTATCATTATTATTATTATTATTGTTATTATTATTATTATCATTATTACTATTATCACCACCATCATCATCGATCATCGTAATCATCATCATCATTATCATTTTCATTATTATTATTATCACTTCCACCACCATCATCATTTTATCATTCTTATTATCATTATTTTTATCATTGATATTTTCATAATCGTTAATGATTTTCATTTATAAAGTTTTCTTACAATATTTCTAATCACTTTAACCTATAATATACACGTAATATAAAATGGAAAAAAGTAAAGTATGAACATATATTGTGTGTGTGTGTGTGTGTGTTTGTGTGTGTGCTTACCCATTCGTCACCCTCTCATTTTAGTCACCCATTTGTCACACTCTCATCTAATTTGTTTTCTTCAGTATCATTATGGCCCTCCCCTGTCACAAATATATCACAAGTTAGCGCAAGAAATCACAAGCAAATTCAAATTGAAATCACACTTCAACTTCGATAGACTGAAATATTTATTCCTTTGTAATATTATAATCGTTGTGTTAAAATTTGACTTAAAACAACATTTATTAACAGTATTTCAGCGTAGCTGGCAGCATACATTGTTCTTGTGTATGATGACGTCACGTGGTAAACGATCGATCGAACAAATTACGAATTCTATCGACTACGAACGAGACAAGCGAGACGACACGTCTAGGCTACAACATCCTTAGAACAGATTTTAAGGGAAGGTAGGTTTGTACAAGGTAAGAAATTGGAAATTTAGTGGAAAATTTGTTGGAAATCAAAATTTCTTACCTGCTTCCTTCTCATATTGAGCGGTAAGTCAGGTATGTTTATTCCATGGGCGTATCGGCAAATTTTGCGCTTAGTCCTACGCGTAATATCGCTTGCTATACGCAGTTACGCTATGCGCGATCATTAGGTCCCTGCGCGAGACCTAGTACCCTTACCATACTTGTACCCACACTAGGCCGGCGCCGGGCCGGCCCAGGGCCGGCAGGCCCTGTGCTCAGTTTCGTTCAATCGGTGATCGCATCCGCATCATCAGTAGATGCTTGACCCGGGCTAGGGCCCACAATGCACCAGCCAACTTTCCAGACATCCGGTCACACCTGCATTCAGGTGGAGAATCGGATTCAATCCGATTATGCGCTTTCTGTAGAAACAACCCGGTTCTGCGTTAGCGCACTGTTTGATTACGCGCTTGCAAATGCTAGGTCTATCGGATTCTCTGTAGAAACACGCTGAAAGTTTTAGTTCGGTGATTCAGGTGGAGAATCGGATTCAATCCGATTATGCGCTTTCTGTAGAAACAACCCGGTTCTGCGTTAGCGCACTGTCTGATTACGCGCTTGCAAATTCTAGGTCTTTCGGATTCTCTGTAGAAACACGCTGGAACGTTAGATTTTAGAATAGAAGTACCCTAGCTGTTGCTAGGATGCCTCACAAAACAGTTAACGGTTATCGTTAGATAGCGTTGATTTTAAAGTTTGTTAGTTAGGCACCCTGCCTCTAAATCTAACGTTAAAGTGAAAACTAAGTTTCGGTAAGTGCTTGAGAACCCGTCTAGCACCATTTCATTTTTTCTTGCAATATATCGAAACAGTCCACTAAGAAACTTACCTGGCTGACGCGGTTTGCTGGAATGATGAGTCGGTTTGGAGTATTTTGAGAAAAATAATAGTAGGAAAACCGACTTTTATTCCAGAAGGCTCCAGGTTCAAAACCACTAAATATGTACAATTTAGTGAAATACTTGTCGCAATAGTTTTACCAAAGAAAAAATAGAGGAACGACCGATTGTCGTAAGTTTCGGGTAATAGTTATCGTTAGTACATTGTTAACTAGAACTGCCGAGAATTTGAACATCCAATTATGATTCTTTCGGAAGTTATGCATTCATAAAGATGGTAAACCCGCCAAAAGCAGGATGTCGAAAAGTAATAATTTTGCCGCATGATCTTTTCTCATTATAACTTGTTCTAAAGCAAATTAAGCCATTTGCCTCCACGTTAGAATAAAAAGAAATATAATTGAAAACTATTCAATTGAATTATTTTACAAGTCAAATTTGTCGCAAAGGCCTGTGAAACATACGTTACCATGATTTCAAGTTTTCCTTTAAAACATTCCCTGGGGTTGAAATTGTGAATTATCCGTCCTAAAAACTTAGAAAATGTCTCGTCCAATGCTGTAAACAATAGTTTTGTCACCTGGTTATCTGCTGCAGAGAAAAAGTTTCACGTACTGACACATTTCAGACCGTATGGTTAAGAAATGAAACATACGTTACCACCGCTATGGAAAATTACAAATGAAAATGTTACAAGGAAATTACCAAACACAGGCATACGGTACCCCAATCTCTCCACTGAGTTTTCAATTATGAGCCATTACTAATCGCTTGAAAAAGTCACATCGAAGGTCAGATGTAACTTACGTTACCGAAACATACGTTACCCCCGAAAAAATAATCTTAATTAGATTCACTAACATTGCAACCATTCATCGATGACAAGTGCTATCTAGAGCCATCTATACTCCATAGTTGCTTAGAAACAGTCATTGCGACAAAATGGCGCATCACGTTGACGACTCACAGGGAATGGACTGCACGAGATCTTTCTCAGTATCTGAGCGAACGATATATATATATTCAAAGTCATGTTTAGCGTAATTACATTCAAATATTGGTACTTTTTACTATAAGCAAGTACTTTGGTGTTTGTTTTGTCGAGGAGAATAACAAGTTTACATCTCACTCAGATATTTATACCACATTAGGGTACCTAAACATAGGGTCAATATTGTAACGTAGGTTTCACTTAAGGTAACGTAAGTTTCAATTTTACATCTGCATGTTCACTGTCGTACTTTTCACCAAAGCTTTATCCTAAAAAAGACTAATATCCATAAATAAACAGATGAAAAACATATTTCAATTTTAGGCTTGCACTAACCATTCTTTTTGGCGATAATCATTGTCAATGAGGCCCTGAATACCCTGGTAACGTAGGTTTCAATCACTCTAAATCAAACCAATATGTATGTTAATGATTACATAAATTATGAAAACAATGGTTTTCATTTTAATTATCATACCATTTACTTCAAAGTTACAGTTATTGTAGCGTACCAAATTCATTATGTGACACTTCCTTGTAATTAGAGGTAACGTAGGTTACGTAATTATGTAAGAATATCTTATTACGGATTTGCAGTATGGATGTTCTTATTTCTCTGTTAAGGGAATTTTATCATTACTCCTTAGGTTCCAAGGGGTCAAAATGGGAAAATCAAGAGCCAAGATTCAGGCCGATTACTGAAGAAGGAAATAGGAAGAGATTGGAGAAGAAGCCTTCCTCACTCTCTAAAATAAAAAAAAAATTGAGTGAAAATATTCACTCTTAATGGAGTGATTACAAAAACAGGAATTTAGAGCAAAATTGGAATGAATTTTGAGTGAAAAAATTCATTTTCACTCATTTTGGGGTGAGCTCAGGGATCACTCGAAGAGTTAGGAGTGGTCCCTGAGGTAAAGAGTAAAAATGAACATTTTCTCTTTAAATTCACTCTCTTTTTGTATTCATCCCAACAAGAGTGAATATTTTCACTCGATTTTTTTTAGAGAGTAAATCCGAGAAACAACTTGTAAAAAAGTATTACGTTCCTGTGGAAAATCTTAAGAGTTGGGAAAAACAAGAGCGCAGAAAAAAATGAAAGAGTAAAAAAGCACAGAACCTTCGGCAAGAAAATAAAAGAAGGCTTAAACCGATCTCAGCAAAGGGAGAATGAAGGTGATAATGTCGACTTGATTGACAAGGATTGACATGGAAATTGATTCACAAATTTAACAATTTGCTAATGATGTATACTTATGTATGCTTTACAATGAAAGGTACTGGATAAAAGTGTTGGCTTGTAGATATCAAATTGAAAGGATGAAATGTATGTAAATTTCCTTGTTTATGCACCGAAAATCATCCATAAGAATTTCTACCCAATCTAACTCTTCCGAGATATTAATGAAAATATGAAGTTTAGCCAAGAAAATAGAAGAAAGCGTTATACTAACGCTCTTATACTAACTTTTATATCATTTCACTTTAATACAACTCGCCACTTTTGCATTCTTCTCTCCTACATTGGCTCTTACTCAGTACCTTTTATTAAAAGTTGCCTTTTGCAGAAAAATACCAGATTGTGAGTCTACAGTTGTCTTTTACAATGATGTAATATACATTACAGACATTTTGTATGTCACCGAACTTTTCTATGTAATGGAAATAGAAGAATTGCAATTTGTTCTTCTAACATTTCCATGCCTTTTCCATTGCCTTTTTCCAAAAAAGAAAAGAAAAGAGGGGGCATTCAAATTATGAAAGGTGCGCCTTTTTGTGTTTATCATTGTTGTGTTTATAGACTATAGTGTGTCATAGGTCAGTTATACTCTCAATCTAAAACCGTGAGAAAGCTGTCTATTTACGTGACCACTCTTGAATTGTTCTTAATTCTGTATTTTTTGTGACTATTACCCAAATCATGCATTGTTGTTGCTTCAAACTTACTGATTTCTTGGCAAATTATGGAACAATGTGCCAAGAAATCTGTACGTTTTAAGCAACAATAATGCATGGTTTGCTCATTAATGAAACTCGTGATAATCATGCATTATTAATCATAAAGCAGTGGTGGTGTTTGCATTTTAAACTTCATAGGCTCGCTGTGATTTATTTCACATTTTTCACTCTTATGCCTGATGTACCTTATTGATGTAAATTTTAATATGTTAAACAGTTAAGTGGTGACCAGTTTGTGCACTTACACTGTGCAATGTTGTTTAGCGATGTATCATTCCTTTTTAATGCACTTTCCAATGCATCTCCACTTTCGAATGATTAATATTTCAATCTGGAAACGTTTGAAACATACGTTACAATTGTTTATAGTACACACTGATACATTTTAGGGCTTCTTGACAATGTCTTTTGTGACTCTTATATAGATATATTCCTTGGGTTTTGAACACGGCACTTCAATAAGTAATTTTGCAGTGAAACTCAAAATATTCAGACAAAATAAAGTCTTGAAATTTAGATATCTTATTCCAATTTTTCATTTAAGGCCAAATGTATATATTATACGGACGATAACATCAGACGACAATTAAATAAATCTGATTCCAGAAGTACTGAAGGTCTTGCAACGCTGGTACTCTTGATATTTATTAGAACTCTTAATATTTATCTTCTTTTTAGTGTTTAGTATATTAATTATGTAACATACGTGACTCATATGCGTAACAAACGTTACCAAGGTTTAAACCGTCACATTTTCATTTGTCATATGGTGACTGAGATTGTTTGAGAATATGTGTAGGACAAATCCATCTAGAATAATTTGGCAGTTATCTGCAAGTTCTATGTGTCCGAATAGAAAAAATATAGGAAACAATCTAACTTTACATGGTTAACAACCTCCATCATATCTATCAATATCTTAATTCACGGTTACAGTGACTTATCAAATGAATGAAAAAATATAGAAGGCACATTGAAATAAGAATGGTCATATCTTCGAAACTATCCACCAATAGAAGGATAGTTGCATTGTCCATCCCTAAACAGAATGAATATGGTCAAAGAAAAATAAGCGCAGTAACGTAAGTTACAGTGGTGAAATTTTCATGTTCAGCTTCAAATATCAGAACATAAAAAAGTTTGCAACATTTGTTGCTCATTTTTGTTTGAGTTGAAATTCAGTGTATCCTCTTGCAATTTTTCGTTGTATGAATTTTTTGAGAAAACTTTATTTTTTCAAAATTTCAAAACCTGAATTGTACATTTTTAATGGTTTTGGCCCTCCAGACTAACTCGGTCTCGGGAAAAATTCGACCCTACTTCAGACAATTCACACGCAGTTCGTGATCGCCACATTCTACTGGCCACTGCATAATACCAAATGAGGCCTAACTGAATGGACAGGAAAGTGCGTGCTAACGTATTACGTAAATCCTGTACAAAACAAAACAAAAATGACAGCGCGCGGTCCTCAGTTGCTGAGACGCGCGGTCTTTGGAGTTTTTGTTGTTGTTTATCAAGCGCCTTTGATTGTTTTAGAGGTGCTTGATGGGCGCACACTAATTTTGCATGCGCGCAAAAGAGGTTTTTGATGCGCGCGTTGTAACAGCTCGGACCATTAGGGAGCTTTAGATTTTAGACGCGCGGACGTTCAAAGAGAAAAAAACATGATCTGAGCGTGCGCAGTAGCGCGGATCAAGTTACTGCGCACGCTCAGATCATGTTTTTTTTTTCTCTTTGAACGTCCGCGCGTCTAAAATCTAAAGCTCCCTATTACTGCGAGTAGCCAGAACACGAAGCGCTAGTTTATACAGGGCGCTCCCATAGGACAACACTGTACACAGAGGGACAACCATTACAACTCATCCCGCCGTCATCAAAGCGAAGCCGAGTTATCCTCCAGTCCGAGTTTAGCCTGACCCCGTTCGGGTAAGTAGGGTTGACTGAACCTTTTTGGTTAATATTTCGTATTTTCGTCGTTACCCATCGAATATCTTGTTATAACATCGTTATCCTGCACATTTCCTAAGCATACGTTCACATTTGGGAGCGAAATTTGACAACTTTTGCAGTCGTTAAATCCCAGAACTTTGTTTGGGCTTTAACTAACAGGTTAGACATCTAACGCTAATACACCCCGAGTGGACTCACTTTTTCCGTTATTGGATTGACAAAATGTGCTTCAAATGTTTCGATAAATCAATGTTTTAATTTCCTTTCATTTTCGGACTAACGAAACGTATTTTTATAGGCCCTACCAAGATCCATATTTGATTCTTTGTCGGATTAACAAACTATATAAAAGACCCTAGTAACGAACCTCTAGAATAATGACAAAAAGTTCGTAAAACAAACCCTAACACTAGTTTGCTAGTGCTAGACTTGATTAGAGTTTGTCTTTTCCGAAAGACGCTTGATAAACAACAACAAAAACTTCAAAAAAGCGCGTCTCAGCAACTGAGGTGATGTGCGTATACGCTTGAGGACAGCGCGCTGTCCATTTGTTTTGTACAGGATTAGCACGCACTTTCCTGTCTGTTCAGTTAGGCCTCGTTTGGTATTGTACAGTAGAATACATGGCGATCACGAACTGCGTGTAAATTGTCTGAAATAGGGTCGAGTTTTCCCTGAGACCGAGTTAGTCTGGATCCTTCTGGAATAAAAGTCGGTTTTCCAACTTTTATTATTTTTCTCAAAATACTCCAAAACGACTCATCATCCCGGTAAATCGCGTCACCCAGGTAAGTTTCTTTGTAGACTCTTTCGATATATTGCAAGCAAATATGAAATGGTGCTAGACGGGTTTTCAAGCCCTTACCAAAACTGTTTTCACTTTAACGTTTAAAGAAAAAAAGTCATGGAATGTCACGGCGGGAGAGTTTTACGTAACAGATTTATCGTGAAAAATGTCGAGGACAAAAGCGCCCCCCCCCCCCCGTCTTTCTAGGGTTAAAGTCTTATTTTGGCAATACATTGACAATCCGTGAAGTTGAATGTAAAGTTTTGTCATAGCAAATATAATTCTGTACGTCACTTCATACAAAAACAAACAGTTAACAAACAAATGACCTTTACCTCTCTGAAACACATGCTTTGATGACCAGAGTAACATTTTTTTTCATGTTATTGGGAGTTACTTCTATGCCAAGTCCAATGAAACAGGGTGAAACATTAGATTTATTGCTTCATAGTCTATTTGAGTCTATTACTAGGAGGAAAATAGAAAGATTAAACGAGAACTTACCGTTCGAAGTTTGAGATTTATTTTAATGAGTAATTTGAGGGGAGGTATAATATGAGAGATCCCGCTCGCGCATGCGCCGACAATATTCAAAGCAACAATGTGCCCACAGTCACAAGAATCAGGAGATGAAACTACGAGAACTTACTGAAGTTTGAGTAATCCCAGGGAGGGAAGAGGGGGGCATATTATACCTCCCCTCAAATTACTCATTAAAATAAATCTCAAACTTCGAACGGTAAGTTCTCGTTTAATCTTTCTATTTTAATTCGTAATTCTCCGTACGGCATAATATGAGAGTTCAAAGACACTGTGGGTACATTGACATGCAAAAGATGTGTATCAATTTGATACCATCAAGAAGATTAGACACACAATAAATCAATCACCTGGTGTGGCTGTTAAATTGGTCAGCTCAACCAGCAGGTAAATGTCTTTACTCTCAGGTCAGTATGTACTGCGTATACTACACTGTAGATCTGTTGTCATTCAGTGCCCCAACACCGCCAAATCAAATGTTTGTCTTTCTAAGGGCTTATTGTAATATTTTCGGAATGTTTTTTTCCCGAGACCATCCGGCTTTGCTTAGAATCTCATCTACCTGAACCTCACTCCTCTTTGCGGCAGAAGTAGCTGCTGCCCTTGTTGAGTGAGGCTTGAGGTGTCCGTATCGATTCCAGCTGCTGACATCGTGGTGCGAAGCCATTGCGAAATCGTTTGTCTCGTCACATGTTTGTGTGGTTTACGGTAACTAATGAAGAGTCGCTTTTCACTTCCTCTTAGTTGTTCGGTACGTCTGACGTACTGGTGCAAATACCGAAGCACACATAAGCGCCTGTCCGCCGGATAAGCTTTCAATTTAATGTGTCTGTAACAACTCTTATTTCTCTGCCGGTGTTGCTTTAGCAGAGTGTCAAATGAAAAAACAACAGAACTCTCTTTCAAAATCATGTTGTCCAATGATAAAAGAGATAATGATTGCACCCTTTGTGCTGTTACAAGCGCCATTAACATGACCACCTTTAGCGTCAGTTGCATGAGTGAAGGTGAATTTGCTGGAGACATTTTTCGGAGATAATTTAGCACCACTTTAACATCCCAGATGTGACTGTATCTGGCTACTGGGGGTCTAAGCTGAAAAACTCCTTTGAAAAACTGGCATATGACGGGATGTGATCCCACTGTGTGAGGACCATCAAGCACCACCAAAGTAGATAGTGCACTTCTTGCTGTATTCAAACAGCAGTAACTAGCTCCTTGTTGGTGAAACAACTCTGTGAAGAAATACAAAACCAGGCTTGTTGTGGTGTGAATGAAGTCAACCTGTCTGCGTCTGCAGAAATCTTTCCATTTTCTGGTGTAGACTCCATATTGTGTCTTGGTTGAGGATCTCCAAGAAGCTGAAATAATGTCAACTGTCTTGTCACTCAGGCCTGTGGTTTATAGTAACCTCGTCTACAGCCACTATGTCTATTTTCCAATTGGTCTACTGGCATATCGTCTATTACCGATTAGTCTAATACCCATTTGGTCTACAACTCGTTTTGTCCAGTACCCATATTGTCTAATAGTCACTTTGCCCACTACCCGTATTGTCTAATACCCAACTCGTCTAAGGAGCATTTCGTCTACAAAACAATTGATCTAATAGCCAAATCGTCTACACTCACAATGTCTATTTGCCATGTCGTCTAATATCTATTTTGTCTACTACTAGTTAGTCTACTCCCACCTCGTCTACAAGTCATTCAGTCTACATTCACTTTGTCTAGTTATCATATCGTCCAACCCTTAGTTTGTCCATACCCAATATGGTCTATACCCATCTGGTCTACTCCCAACTCGTCTACTCCCAAATGGTCTACTACCAACTGGTCTACTCCCAACTCGTCTACTCCCAATTGGTCTACTCCCAATTGGTCTACTCCCAATTGGTCTACTCCCAATTGGTCTACTCCCAACTGGTCTACTACCAACTGGTCTACTCCCAACTGGTGTACTCCCAACTCGTCTACTCCCAATTGGTCTACTCCCAATTGGTCTACTCCCAACTGGTCTACTCACAACTGGTCTACTCCCAATTGGTCTATACTCGTCTATACCCAATTGGTGTACTCCCAACTGATATAGTTTTACTCTCAACAATTTACCCAAACTGATCATTTCCATCTGGTCATGCTAATAATGAATATACCACTTTGTCTAGTGTCCAGTCCGTCTCACTGTCATGAACTATTCATATCAAACCCTGCCCTTGATTAGCACAAAAATCAATATTAGACTATTCTAGTTGTTACGATGTGGGCGTGTAGTTGGATGGATTATTATTCTTATGATTGTGTATCAAAGTTGAATGGATGGAGTGTTGAAGTTTGGACATATAAATGATTATTTAGGGTTCCTCGAGAAACGTGTATTGAGTACATTGCAGGCAAGTAAATTATTCATCTTAGTAGTAGCTATATATTGGCATGAATCATATCTTTGTGTATATGTTTCAACCTTTTTTGGTGCATTTAACCGTTTACATACATCAGTACGTGCCAGACAGAATAAAAAATACTGATAATGTACTTATAAAGTGTTCCTTTTCATTTTTACCATTCTCATGATTGTGTATCAAAGTTGAATGGATGGAGTGTTGAAGTTTGGACATATAAATGCTTATTTAGGGTTCCTCGCGAAACGTGTATTGAGTACATTGCAGGCAAGTAAATTATTCATCTTAGTAGTAGCTATATATTGGCATGAATCATATTTTTGTGTATATGTTTCAACCTTTTTTGTGCATTTAACCGTTTACATACATTAGTACGTGGCACACAGAATAAAGAATACTGATAATGTACTTCTAATGTGTTCCTTTTCATTTTTACCATACTTATGATTGTGTATCAAAGTTGAATGGATGGAGTGTTGAAGTTTGGACATATAAATGCTGCATGATTTCTTCTGATATAAATTACACATCCAACACAAAAATAACACAGCAAGTTTTTCACACTGTGACATTATCTTTTTTTCCTAAAAAATTGTCATAATTAGAACATAAAAATTTAAACCAGATGGGGGCACCAAGAGTGTTCAACCTATTTACCTGGGAAAAAAGAAAATGGATGAAGTAAATTTAAATAACAAAATATATATATATATATATATATATGTATATATATATATATAACTAGTAGTAGACCAGTTGGGAGTAGACTAGTTGGCAGTAGACGAGTTGGCAGTAGACGAGTTGGCAGTAGATATGGGTTGGCAGTAGACGAGTTGGGTGTAGACCAATTGGGAGTAGACGAGTTGGGAGTAGACGAGTTGGCAGTAGACAAGTTGGGTGTAGACTAGTTGGGAGTAGACGAGTTGGGAGTAGACCAATTGGGAGTAGACGAGTTGGGAGTAGACCAATTGGGTGTAGACCAATTGGGAGTAGAAGAGTTGGGAGTAGACCAGTTGGCAGTAGACTAGTTGGCAGTAGACTGACTGGTTATTAGACTAATTGACTATTAGACAATGAGTTGTAGACCAATTGGGTATTAGACAAAATGAGCTGTAGACTATTCTATTCATAGACCTTATGATTACTAGACGAAATGGTCAATAGACATAATGGGTGTTAGACGAAATGTGACTTAGACAAATTGGACATTAGATAAAATGGCTAGTAGACGAAATGACAATTAGACTATTGGCATATAGACAAAATGGTTGGTAGACGAGTTGGTAGTAGACGAAGTGGGTTTAGACGAGATGGCATTAGACTAGGTGGACAGTGGACAGGGTGGGTGTAGACGAGGTGCCAATTTACCTGTTTTTGTACTGTCTCCGCAAATCCTGCAACACAATAATTCGAGACGGTCATTAAGAGGATGTGGGATATTGGAGACTGGCAGCTTTAATAGATTTCTGCTCTTTTTCAGGCAGAGGGGCTCCCCAACTATAAGCTCTTTAAGTCGTGGATACCACGCTTGTGTGGGCCAATTCGGAACAACTATTATCCCCGTTGCTTTATCTGCCTGTACCTTTTGTAAGCATTTTGCAATTAGACAGAAAGGTGGGAAAGCATAAAACTTCAGCGGACCCCAATCTTTTAGAAAAGCATTGACTGATTCTGCCTCTGGCTCTGGATACCATGAGATATATCGAGGTACTTGTGCATTCAATCTCGATGCAAATAGATCGATTTCTGGGGTACCAAATTGATCCACAACGTCATTGAACACCTCTCTGTCAAGCATCCACTCTGATTTGTCATTAAATTTTCTGGACATGGTATCTGCCTCTGTGTTAAGCCGCCCAGGGAGGTGCTCTGCAGTTAGCCATATATTCCTCTCAACGCACCATCCCCAGATCCGGCGTGCTACCTCATCACAGTCTCTAGATTTACATCCTCCCATATTGTTTAGATATGCCACAGCTGTGGTATTATCTAGTCTGATTAATATGTGCACATCATGCAAATCTGCACAAAGAGCCATCAATCCAAACTCTGCCGCCAGAGTTTCTAGGAAATTAATGTCATTATTTCTTGCCCTGACTATTTCTTGTTCATTCCATCTTCCTCCCGTCTTTATGCGGAGGTCACTGGCACCCCATCCGGCCCCACTTGCATCAGTGCGTATCTCATGTTGCGGTCCTTTCCGCTGTATTGGGGATTTAAATCCTTTCACATGAAGAATCCACCATCTTAAGTTCTGCTTAGCATTCTCTGATAAAATCATTGGACGGTCAAAATGACCTCTATTCCTCTTAAGAGCATTTATCTTATCCCTTTCTAGGGAGCGATAATGGAGAGGGCCGTACTGAATAGCTGGGAATGTAGAAATGATTTTCCCAATCACTCTGGCAACAAAGCGGACTGATGGCTTTTTCTGCCCAAGTAGGTCTGAACATGCCTCAATTATTTCCTCCTCCTTACTTTCTGGGAGTGAAATGGTCATTGCATGGGAGTCCAAAGTAAACCCTAAGAATTGAATTACTTGGGTTGGTTGGAGTACTGATTTCTCAGGGTGAACAAGGAAACCAAGCTGAGAAAACAAGCTTGTAGTTGCTTGGACTGCTTTGTGAGTAAGCTCTGCATCTTTCCCTATTATGATGGTATCATCCAAGTACCCGACAACCACATGCCCTTCCTGCCGTAGGGAAGCAAAAACTGGTTTGAGGAGTTTAGTGAAAAGTCTAGGGGATGTGCTCAGACCGTTTGGTAGGACCTTAAACTGATACAGCTGTCTTTGCCATACAAACTTCAGGTATTTCTTATGGCTAGGGTGAATTGGGACAGAATAATAGGCATCCTGGAGGTCGACTGAAGCAAGGAAACAATTAGACGAGATCAAATCCATGGCTACGTGAATACCATCCATTTTGAAATGTTGGTAACTCATGTACTTATTAAGATCAGACAGATTTAGAATTATTCTGAGGCTGCCATTTTTCTTCGGCCTCGTGAAAATGTTTGACACAAATTCTCCACTTTCATGTGTACATGGTTCGATCACGTTCTTAGCCACAAGATTTTGTATCTCTTCCTGAATGGCTTCTCTTTCTTTGTTGTCTTTCTGATATTCAAAGATAGGATAGGATCTCGATGGTGGTCCCAGTTCTGGGTCAAACTCAAGTTCATACCCTTTTTGTATGGCTGACAAAATGAACGGGTCAGCTGTTATTTTGCACCACTCATCATAAAATTGCTTCAGTCGACCTCCAACTTGAGGATTATGCATAGGCCTAGACTGAGAATTTGGATAACTTACCTCTTCAAGGCAAGCTCCTCTTAGACTCTCCTTGGAGCCTGGCCTGTCCCTGGCCTCTGCTGTGAGGGGTGGGGCGGCGGTCTGCTCCTCGTGGCTGGAGGTGCCGCATGGCGTCTGTGCGTCTGCCCCTGAAAACGTGCCCCTGAAAAAGGCCGATTTGAGGTCCCTGACTGTGGCGTATCCCTGTGGGATGTCCAGCCTGCATCTTGATATCTGTTGCGCGAATATGGGTGAAAACTGCGACGCCCTCGGAATTCTCTGTTTTGTCCCCGCATGACACCTTCGGTGGCCTTTTGTTGTTCTTGCAGGTCTTTAACTTGTTTGGGCAAGTCATCTCCAAACAGAAATTTCCCAATTGGTGTTGAGGGTTTGCACAAATGCGTGAATCGCGAATTCATGTCAGGGCGGATGAGGTTTTTTCTGATGCAGCTCAGTTCAAACGTAGCATTGCTGAGAAGAGCAAGAGCATCTTGCTGCTGTTCTGAAATACAAGTGTATCTTTGGAATCAATTGTGCGCATGAAGGCAACAAGGCCTCTGGAGAGAGAGTGCTGAACCCGCTGGAGTTTCAAGTCTCTGCTTTTTGTGCCCGATTTTAAGTTCTCCCAAATAGGAGGATTAACTCTCGGTACATCAAGCAGGCTGCAGTTGTTTGGCGAGGGATATTTCTTGGCTGTCTCTTCCAGGGAGATTTCTTCCAATTGGTGAGTAAGCATATAAGTTACTGAATGTGCTACATTATCATCCACAGCCTCCCCAATCTCATTTGGGCGTGCAAATTTCGCGGCGAGAGAGGGCACGCTACTAGCATCCGGATCCATCTCCTGTTCCCCTGTGGGGAAAGAAATAGTACAGCTACTTCCCTCTTCATCGTACTGATCATAATCACTGTCATGCTCTCTTTCATAGTCATATGCACCTCCTTGATAGGCAGAGCAGTGGGCATCGCGGCCCGCAGAGGCTGACTGACGTGAGCTTGAAGCCGATATCTGCCGCTATGCGAGGGAGTACGTTTGTCAGACGGGAGATGGTCAATCACTTTTGCTAGCAAACCTTCCAGGTTCTGAAGTCTTTTCTCCATACTAGAAATGTCCGAAGAACCCGCTGTAGCGGTAGAAATGTTCTTCCCTTTGCCAGATTTCTCTTTCCCTTTACTTCCACCCGCTTTTGCAGTGGGCACTAACGAATGCGTCGCACTCGGTTTGCTCTTCGTGCTGTCCGTGCCCGCGCCTGGCTTTGCCGGCGTCTGGGCCGAAGTTCCGGGGGCAGAGCGCGGCTGTGCCAGCCTCACCTCCGCTGCGGTATTCGCGTCCATGCGAGCTGATCAGTCCGAAAATCTGACGAGAATTTCCCTCGTAGGGAAGAAATCAAATCAGCTTCGCAATTTAACTACTGACATCCAACAAAAAGCGTAGTAGCTCAAAGTAACGTCGATGTCGAGTAAAAACGGCGATTGAAAAAGATTTAGAAATCTGATCGGCGAGAAGAAACTAGAAACGGCGCCATATTGCGAGCGAATTGTCGGCGCATGCGCGAGCGGGATCTCTCATATTATGCCGTACGGAGAATTACGAATTAAAATTATAGTATGGTAGCCCTACTACATATCGACCACCCTTATTGAAACCGACCGCGTATAATTCGCGCACTGAACACTTAGTACGCACTTCTCTGCGCGCAAAGCACATAAAAATGGATTGGCTTTGAATGTAGATGAGGATGGTGTGGGAAAACGCGATAATCCACTGTTCATTAATGGTTTTAATCAAGGACAAAATTTCGAATGAATATTTTCACCGAATCGTAATGACAGCACAATGTATGGTTGAGGGGTCTAGATATCGCGCACGAAAATTTGAAATGCTCTTATAATAGAGGTTACTCCATAATCGTACCTGAATTTTTCAATGAATATCACGAAAATGCAGAAAAATCACGTCCCAGAATCTCCTGATGATACGATGACGGAGTAGTGCGCTGTCGCCGTTTGTATGTCGGACTTTTTTTTATGCGTTCAATTTCTCGGGGTATGTAAAGATCGCGCAGCTGCCCTCTGTAGTTTCATGCGTGAAAGTGTCTGCCCCTCTGCGGCTGTAACGTGCTCCGGCTTTTTTTTTCACTTGATATTAAACAGCAGTTTTACCTAACTTGTGTATATTATTGTTATTATTATTATACGTGTTATTATTATCATTATCATTATCATTATATGTGTTATCATTATTATTATTATTATTACATGTGTTATTATTATTGTCATTATTATTATTATTATTATTATTATTATCATTATTACTATTATCACCACCACCATCGATCATCATAATCATCATCATCATCATTTTCATTTTCATTATCATTATTATCACTTCCACCACCATCATCATTTTATCATTCTTATTATCATTATTTTTATCATTGATATTTTCATAATCGTTAATGATTTTCATTTATAAAGTTTTCTTACAATATTTCTAATCACTTTAACCAATGATTCATATACACGTAATATAACATGGAAAAAAGTAAAATATGAACATATACTTTGTGTGTGTGTGTTTGTGTGTGTGCTTACCCATTCGTCACCCTCTCATTTTCGTCACCCATTTGTCACACTCTCATCTAATTTTTCTTCAGTATCATTATGGCCCTCCCCTGTCACAAATATATCACAAGTTAGCACAAGAAATCACAAGCAAATTCAAATTGAAATCACACTTCAACTTCGATAGACTGAAATATTTATTCCTTTGTATATATAATCGTTGTGTTAAGATTTGACTTAAAACAACATTTATTAACAGTATTTCAGCGTAGCTGGCAGCATACATTGTTCTTGTGTATGATGACGTCACGTGGTAAACGATCGATCGAACAAATTACGAATTCTATCGACTACGAACGAGACAAGCGAGACGACACGTCTAGGCTACAACATCCTTTAGATTTTAAGGGAAGGTAGGTTTGTACAAGTTAAAAAATTGGAAATTTAGTGGAAAATTTGTTGGAAAGCAAAATTTCTTACCTGCTTCCTTCTCATGTTGAGCGGTAAGTCAGGTATGTTTATTCCATGGGCGTATCGGAAAATTTTGCGCTTAGTCCTACGCGCAATATCGCTTGCTATATACGCAGTTACGCTATGCGCGATCATTAGGTCCCTGCGCGATCATTAGGTCCCTGCGCGAGACCTAGTACCCTTACTATGTCTATGGAAGTTTCTAAAAGGCTTCTAAAAAGCTTCGTACAACACGGTGTTCAATACAACTCGGTTTGCGTGCATTGTCAATGCAAAAACAGCGGTCGATCCTAAAAGCGCGATTTACCGCGGGGAGCTGAAACGAGGCCACGCAAGTTCGTCGGTGATATTTTTGAACTGAAACTTCGAATCGAAAAGGGAACAACGGCATTTGATAGAGCTGGATTTTCTCAATCACGTTGGTCAAGTTTTTTACGTGAATTTCAGTGTAAAATATTCTTATCAAGCAAATAAACATTAGGCGGTCGATTAGTAGTAGGTCCAACCATACACGTATGGTAGGTGTTCAACCCACCGACCGGGTCCATAACGACCGACCGCGCATTATAATGGCATTGCGCGTACAGAAAGAAAATGTACGCATGGGACTACGCGCAACTGTGTTCGATTCTTCACTGGGCTACGCTACCGAGTAAAATGTGGCGAAAACAACTAAGTTTTCCTCTAAAGTACCGAAATTCAGCAAAATCGAATAAGGTTTATCGTGTAACTACATATAACTAGGCCTACCTTTGCTGACTCGTTGTTAGATGTAGAGTATCCTTCCGTAATAAATTTGACGATTTTGACCGCAAAATTGCCACCGCCGCTTGTACGATCGTGCACACACGTTACACATACACATGACATAAACATTTTGTCGCCCGCTACGACCGTACGAGTTGATGCAGAAACGAGAAATGAATGAGAAAAAAAACAAACCGACTCATCTAATTTATTTCAATTACGATGAAAAGTTTCCTAATGAAAATCAAGTCAAATTCATCAAACAGTCCTTCAAAAGTAATATCGAAGGATTCAAAATAGACTTAAATATTATTGGGGAAAAATGACGGCTAAAAAAAAACAGCGGCCTGTCGAAAAAACGCATTTAAGTGCCCTTTAATACGTATTGTCAGGGTGGTCGGTTGAAATGAGCAGGGCAACTGAGTGCGGAAAAATGACACCCCACGCGTTCGAAGCCGCCATCTACTAGTTATAGTATTCAGTGCGCGCTTGTGAATCCGGAGTATTTTCTCCACACGTGAGTAAAATTTCAGGCAAATTGTGAGATTTTTCACGTTTCTATTGATAGAAAAACGTTAGGTGTCCGGTATTATGAACACCCAACCATACCATGTAAACATTTTGCATTTCCCTTTCTCTCTCTCTCTCTCTCTCTCAAAATCTCACGTTACAATCACACACACTTGTATAAGAACCAAGATCTTGCAAGACAACAGAGAAGAAAGAATACACGGGCATCACAAATCAAAAATATATGCTGGTTCACGCATTTCTTCCATTTTATTTATCTGATATGTTTGGGATGAGAGATTGTGACATCTGTGATAGTCTAAGGGCCTGTTACGGGTTTCAGATTACTACTTGTTATTCTTAAATACATGTGGGATGGACCTTATCAAAGAGAGCTACAGATAATTAAACATCACGGATACTGATTAGACATGTTTCTTTTGTTGTTACTTGAACCATGGAAACAGCATCAACAGCAGTCAGTTGAATTATTTGCACCACTGACCAGCCCACAGTCTATTCACGGGTGCTGCAACGTCAAACCCTAACTTGAACCGCTGGATTGGAAATGGTATAAATCTGACTGCTAAATCAGAACCAGTAACCACAGGAAAAGCACAAGATGACATTACTTTGGTACTAACCATGCATCTCTGAATATTGCAATTCTTGTACCACCTTTGGATGATCCAAAAAAAAAGAAAAAAAAAAAGAGAGAACATACAAATTGTAAGAAAACTATTAGAAGAAACTTCATGAAAGCAACTCCTTTATGGAAGACATCTGAAGTATTCACGCTAGAATTAATCAAACTCGTTGGGTGCAAGAAAAAAAAAAAAAAAAAAAAAATGTCTCTGTTCAGCAAATTAACACTGGGATTTCATGCCTGTGGGAATATCTGTTGTATTTTAAACCGCCTTGCAAAATAACAATGATTGCCAAATGTCACACTTAAGTCGAAACAGAGTTTATTTTCATGATAAAAAATGTAAAAAGTTGTCTAAGGGTTTTTGTTTCATGACCATTTGTGGCATTTCCCTGAAAACTGAAGAATTAAAAATACGACCTTGCTTGGATGAGCACTTCAAGGTGTCAATATTCATGGCTTTTTAACCCAAGAAGCATTATCTGCTTTTAATCATGTAAAAATACAACTCAGAATGGACAAAAATTTAGAAAATGAGTTCAGGACAAAATCAAGATATACCTTGTCTGCAGTATTCATTAAGATGAATCATGCCATCTTCACATCACACGGGGTACAAATTTTGCACTACGGAGTGAACCATACAAGGACATGAAAACCCAGAGAGTTGTCATGCTAGTAACATGGGATGTTAGCCGCCTGCATACAAACATCAGTGATGCATGAACGGTAGTACAACTGTCTTTATAAGGAATTATTGACAATACTTGCAACATCAGCATACATCAATCAGCTAAACTATGATAACTGAGGACTCGAGAATTAAAAACTTTGAAATTTTCCTATGGAAAATACAGACTTAAAGTGCAGCTTGTAAGGATGGGGAAAATACAGAAAAGAATGTCTGTCCCATCATGAATATTCTGGCAATGTTATGAACTGACCGTAATTCTAAAAATGAATACAAATGTATATGGAAAGGTTTGCTGGTTTATGTGACTGGCAATTACAACAGTATCACATTATTGTATTTGCTGGTTTTTGTTTTTTTTTTTCTTGTCTGTAAAGACAGAAAGACTGATAACACAAAGTGAATAAAATTCTGCAGCACGAGTCAAATTTCCCGTATTCAAAACAGATGTTCAAATTCATCCTCGCGAAGGCCTGATGGGGGAAATGATATGACACACATTATTCTTACAGTAAAGGTGAATTTGAGTTCTGTGTTCACTTGTTTTCGGTGAAGAGAGTGGGGCATCTGAAAAGATTGTACAGATTGTTCATATCAGATAAATGAAACACAATGAATACAATCATCCTGCTAGATGCTCTATTCCCCTTTCTAAGTCTCTGCTTGGGCTTGTTGGGAGACTGTGACTTTCAGGTCTTAGAATGTGTAAAGGGCAGCAGTTTAAAAGCTGATTGTTGACAAATTCCAGGACAAAAAAGCATTGCTGAATTGTGCACAGCCACTGGCACAGCTTTTAAACACTCGACAGTTACATCGTCACTGACAGTATTTACATTGTACGGTTTACTCATTAATTAACCCCCTACCATTATGCCAATTCACATCACGAAATTTTGTGTGTGTGTGTTTGAAATGTAGGAATATTTTGTTTTGTAAAGTGCGTTCCATGTACAGTACACAAAAGTACCACAGAACATCTGATGAAGAAACTTACATTAACCTGTCCCATTAAAATGGGTCATAACAGTTACAAACTCGGTTCTGTTTTTTTGCTGTGGATACATACTACACCAGTACTTTCATTCCACTCTGCTTGTAAACCCAGGCCAGATGTTCATGGGTTCTAAAAAGCCTAAAATGGGCCACCTCAGGTTCACACTCAGTCTGTCTGATACACCAAGATTTACAAACACTTATCACTTTGGCTCACAGAATGCCAACCGACGAGACAAACACCTGGACAGACAGACCAGAGGACATTTCCAAGGATTGAATCATCTCATTTCAGGAGAGTGGCATGACAAGTATTGGTGGTGAAGGGGGTCGAGTCCAAAACTCATGGGGCTTTCAGCATAATGAAGCATACAAATTCATGTGGACCACATTTCTTATCAATAATCTTCACACAGTGAACCAGCTTTTTTTTTCTTTTTTACACTTTGTTTCACTTATTCATTTTGTAAATCTTTTTTTTTTTTTTTTTGCTTTCAAGTTACTTGAAGTATGATGGCTGTTTCTGCAAAAAAAATAATAATAAATAATAAAGAAGAAAAACATGAGATGAACATTCTGTTGGATAATTTGACAGACATATTATTCTAGATTCAAAATGAGAGAACATGATTACTGGCTTTCGTTTTGTTTTCTGTTCTACCAAGGGCTTGTCAACTATAACACTTTTATGCCAGTAAAGATTTTTTTTTCTTTTTTCCTTCTTCTTCTTCTTTTTGAATTGTACATGTAGTTGGGAGAAACGATCAAACTTGACAATTAAGTACTAGTACTAACACCACTTCAATAGGACTGCCTGTTCCGGCACACATTTTTGTGGATTGGTTTAGGTTGTTATTTTTTTTTTTTTTTTTTCATGGGGGGGGGGGGGGAGCAGTTACAGCCATCATACCTCAAGGACAATGATTAAACAACATAAGAACTTTTGAACACAAATCAAAATTCAAAATGCAATGCCTTTGCAGAAAATGATCGCCAACACAAATATTCATACACAGGAACACAAAAAAACATACAAACTTGTAGAATAGTCAGTGAGGTGACCTTTACTGTGTGCTTAAAGTGAGGAAAAAAATTTTCAAAATGAAATTAATCAGACATGAACGATGAAAGAAAACATGGAAGGTAAAGAGCCAACGGACAAATGGGAAGATTTTTTACTGTATTTGGTGTGCATCAATATTGTCTTACCATAAAGAACAAAGGAGTTGGCGACCATTTTCCCAAAAGAAAACACAAAATGCAACCAAACTGCACAGCTAGTGAAACAACCCAGTAATACGGGTGGTGGGGGGTGGGAATGTTGAAATGTTTAAGGCCGCCATCATTCTTGCTGTGCAGTTTGGTGGACACTAAACAGACATTGCCTCGTGAGGGCAGTCTCTCTCATTTCCACGGCTTGCGGGGAGTGTGCACATGTCCCAAAATTATGATTTGTGCCTCCAATGAAAGCCTTAGAAATGAGAGACAAAAAACAGAACTAGAGAGGACGCTGACTCCTTTCTCAAAAAGTTGCTATGAGGTGTTCCTTCAAAACTGCCTAGTGGGTAGATGCTACAACTTGCACCCTGTGTTCGTGTTTAATGCTTCGATGATCAAGCAACAAGTTGACAAAGGAGTCACAACATACTATCACAATATAGGAACTTTTACTGCAGATTCCAACACAGACTATCCAATCTCAGGATTTCGTGCAATGCCACAGATACAATTGAACAAATATCCTTTTACAGAACCTGCAGTAAAAGTTTTACTGATTGAACTAGAGTAACAATAGCATTGCAGTCATGAGCACCATCTTTTGACTCGTCTCTCGGAACGAAGTATCAGAATTCCCCCCACAGATCAAAAAATGCTGCACATGACTGCAAAGGAGAGTAACAACATTGGTCATAGGGTTTCTATTTTCTGTCCTCGAGGAGTGGACATACAACCTGAATGCAAAACCTCCAATCTCACAGATAAGATGCAGCACTGCTGATACTTACTTTAAAACTGACAAACCCACACACCTGGAACTTACTTTACTGGGTGTGATGACCAATGTGTTGTATTATCATTTCTCAAGAGGTAATAGCTTTTGCTCTAATCAAATATTAGAGTCATTAACTCTTGTTCTTTAGACCAGACCAAACAAATTCAAATTCACTACACGCTGCTCCCAGACAAACAAAAGCACAATTGCTCCCTCGTTTCTAGCTCCATTATTTTTCCAACAATCCTTCCAACCTCACATATGACTGACCCAATGCCGATCTTGGCCAGATGTAATTCATTTGGTTACTGGCCTATAATCCATGCATCTTCCTTGTTATCAAGATCAGCGAAACAACATCTGGCCAGAGATACCGACACGAGGTACCCTTTTATGTTTTGCGCGTAGCCCTGGACGGGACGAGTGCAAATTTTGTAGCCTCGATGTGCACGCAGGCTCAGAGCAAGCTTCGAATCAAGACTTTGTGATCGTGGTTTGTACGTAAGGGAGCAGCCTGTAGTGAATTAAACAAGGAAAGGCTCAAGCAATCGGCAGCGTGGAATGATCGCATCACGTGCTTGGCGGTGTAGAAGAGCCTGCACACCCCAACCTACAATTTGCACCTGCTGCCGCTGGAAAGAGGAGAGCTAACTATTTCTCCCATCAACAGGAGTATGGCACTGGCCCCTGATGGGAGTTTGGTCTGGGTGCAGCAACAGCTGCACAGCAGTTAGCTCTCTCTTTCCCTGCCTTCCTTTAATTTAAGTCTGTGTGTGTTTACTTTTTTTTCACACACACACTTGCAGTATATGCACGGAAGCAGACCATACACTTACTACTAACTAACTGAAGAAGTGGTAGCGATCTTTAGAGACACTTCTTCGTAGAACTGAACACTCCTTCCTACATTTTCATCGTTCACCGTGACCTCAAGTCATTGCATCAAACTTTCTGAAACTTGACAGAGGAACATAAAAAAAACTGTGCATGCCATGACATTATCTTCATGTTACACACTTTGCAACAACACAGTGACTTAGGGGCAATGCAACTATTTTGATAACAATATTGTAGTGGGAGTTACTTTACTCCCTTGATGCATCGTGTAGAAGAATATGAAGAAAAGAAGAAAAAAAAAAAGAAGTATGTTAGTATAGGCAAGAAGTTAGTGACGATTGACCTCGCGGTCAACACTTTCCCTAATCATCACATCCGTGAAAAGGAGTGACCACTTAGGAATGACCATTTGCTCCAGAAAGTTCAGGTTTCCCTTACGGTATTTCATTTCTCAATTTCTTTTTGCCATGTGTAGAGCATCTATTTCTCTTCGGTTCAAAAACACTTGGACATGTACAGTTGTCTCAATGCCTGGACGTTAAATGGCTAAATGATCACTCCTTTTGGGGTTCACTCATACAGTCAATATGCTACAAACAACAGTGACATTGGCACAAAAAAAAATGGTCACACCTGTCTGCAAGACATAAAGCTTTCAGAATGGGCTTTTGAGCATTGTAACTTGAAAGTTTCATCGTTTTCACTTCTGGAACCACTTTTCTCTTTGCCCTGTTGTATTCATGAAAGTTCTGACCACACATGATCAATTCGCCGACACTTGCTTCAAAATCTCACATGGGAGGTGAAATCCTTTCGCACTGAATGCTGTGCCTTCGTGCTCAGACGAATCAAATGTGCAAATGTCATTCCCTGACCCCCAAGAGATGAGGATGGGAGCTAACAGAGTAAATAATGATACCACTTTGCGGCGGAGGCATAAAAAGAGACATGCCAAGTCTGAAACGTGGCAGCAACACAACATGCATTGTTACAGTATCAGGACTGAACAAGGAATACTATTTTGCCTTAATTTTGTTTCTGCATCACAAAATACAGAATGCCTGGATGAATGCCCTTTATTGTACATATGTGTAAAAAGAAAAAAAAAGAGAGAGAAATTGATGCATTGGAGTAACTCACAAGCTGGTGGTACCATTAACCCCACAAAACTCTAATCGCTATGTTTGGGGGAATTTTCAAAACTTCCTTGAAACAGGCGGGGAAAAAAACCCACAGGTTTGCTTTACAGGTCTGCGTACTAACCAAAAGCTTGTGAGCTAGTCATTACAAAAATAGTAGCAAATATATTGAGAGTACTTTGCCTTATTGTGACACTTAACAATGAACATGTAACAAAACCAATGAGCCAAAGGACGCAGAATGGAGGGGGTCTATCGACGCTAACCGAAACGCTCTCTGGTGGGCTGCTCTTTTATCTTTGCTGCATTCAGAACACTTTGGAAGTTCAAATTAATCTAGACTATGTACATGTAGGCACCCCACCCAGAGACGCGCGTACAGTTTCGCCACGAGGTCTAGTTTGGTATGCACGTTCTCATCTCTCCACCCTGGGCTATACCTCCAATCATGGTCACAGTCAGCTGGGCGTAAGGTCTCCAATGCTGTACATCTCTTTTATGATGCATTCAACACCGGACTTCACGGAGGAGGGGGTTCAGCCAATTTCTCCGACCACACATTTTGATTGCGCGTGTGTTCCACAAGTCTTCCTACTGTGATTGTCCTTATTTCCACTCCGATGTGCTTTTTCCGACTCCTCAAAACTTTTTTAGTAATCCCCTCCTCCGCTATCTTTCACCAGCTGATCATTCCTGCTACTCTGGACTGCTTTATCCCGCCAAGTCTTGCTGAAATTGCGTGCTCGCTCACTCTTTAAAAAAACATGTATTGTCCACTGTTCCTTTATGAAATTCCCCAGCATTACAAAGCATCAAACATCTTAGACCTTTCCTGCATCATTGCCTTGTGTCTAGTGTCACTATCACTCTATGCACAGGTCCAATTCCAATCAATTTTCCCGTCTCCAGGGTGCTGGCATTGTGGTATCTCTTTCCCCTCGTTCCGTGGCTCAAATTATCGTATTTCCCAGACGTGCTGTCGTCGTTTCAAACTCGCACCATCACACTGGCAGAGACACGCTACTTTGGCTGCAACATGCAGCAAATCATTTTTTCTCTGCTTCCATGGGTTTTTCGGCGATTTTTTTCTTGTTGCAGCATGATAGTACATCAAGCAGTGATCATTTCTCCTCCTCTCTTAGGGTCAGCCTCAGCTCACAAAGTCTTGTCCCATTCCTTATATTATTGTCTATGCTCCTTTTTTTTTGTGGTCTTTTTCTCTATTCATGCATTTGAAGATCATGGTTGAAAACTGATCGTTATTGCACAAGCCGTTTTGCTGAATGGACGTAATGAACTGCTTTCTATTTCTTCTTCTTTTTTTTTTTGTCTTTTTGTTTTTTCCGGCAAGGGCTTTCTGCAGACGACTGGAATGTTCTTGGCACGCTGAACAATACCATCTCTTTGCACCGACCTTCTGAAGATCTTCCTGTCACATTTCTGCCATCAACTGGGCATGATACTTGTGCATACCAAACTTTCCCCCAGGGTCAATATTCCCCAAACAGATGACATCATACAAACAAACAAACAAACAAACAAACAAACAAATGACACAGCATGACACAGCAGGGGATGTACAGAAAGGGGTAAAACGAAGGGGGAAAAAACCATTGAATATATTAGTGTCCACAACAAAAATTCGGAACACTTTCAAAAACGTTCAGGTGCGGTGTGCGCTTCTCACAGATTTCTGGGCTGAATAAACAGAAAGGAATGGCCGAACATAGCTCACACTTACACTCTCACACTATCAACAACCCCCCCCCCCCCCCAACACACATATACACACACACACACACAGAGACACATACACACAATCACTCACACTTACATACTCTCTCTCACACATACACACACACACGCCCCACACAACCATGCCCGCACGTCTATAATGCACACTAAATGCCAGCATGTGCACCAATGTGTGTTCCAGAACACCAACGTGCTACGTACAATGAAGACTTAGACCCTTTTCTCTCTCTTTGCGTCATACAGAGTAAGGGCCCCTGCAAACTGGATGGCAATGCAAAGTCCCATTAATGAGCTCTACTCTGCAGTCCTATAACCTCAGCATCTTCGGTTGCCCATCAATACAAGTATGCACTACAGCGCCCCTGTACGCCCTCTTTGATCAAAATCAGCGTGATCTCCATCATGCTGGTCTCCCTCAATTAGTTGTCTATGCCCGCCACTTCTTTGGGCAGCATCATACCATGTTTCAACTGGAGAGGAGAGAATCGCACGATCTCGCGACCGATGCTTCCATTTGTCCTAGCACACACACGAATAAAGACGACCCTAGACAAACGGATTCACACACTTACCAGCCCCCGGTATCTATGGGTACACTTACTGATCGTAGTTACGCTGTTTTCCTATCGCGTAAAAATTTGGATTGATGCCCATGTTCAAAGGAAAAAATGAATGACAACTAAGCAAAAATCAAAAAGAACTATACAGAAATTACTGGTGCTGTGAACGCAGAAGGAATGTTATGAGGAAAGTGTGATTTGCGCCTTTAGAAGTCATGCATCCCCCCCCCCCAAAAAAAAAAAAAACAACCACAGATGAAATTAGGTAGGCAACATGTGGCATCCACTCATTTGAACTTTTCATTTTCATGGCCTCGAGAGCCAATATCACTGCCGTTAATATGGTTTGCGGATGGCATAGAAAGAAAACAGATCTTCTGCCCTTTACTTGCTGTACCAGTGAGGATCTTCTCTTTTTTTTTTCACTCAACAAATACTTTGTGCGACGTGTTATCTCCTCTACTGAATCTCATTTTCTTCTCTCGTTTTTTTTTCCTGACAATGGACAGTGTGATCTTTCTAGATGCCACATGACATGGAAGAACAAGCAAAACTTGCGAACGCTACAAAGAGGACTTTTTCCTGTAAAAGCATCTTTTTTTTAAGCAAGACACAAAACAAAAGCAAAACTAAGTCAGTGGCAAATCTGCGTCGAAGCTTCTCAACGTAACACTAGAAATCAAAACTAACATCCATAAACTCTGGCTATGGACAGAGAAGTCATGTCTAAATTCTTAGTCCTTCACACTTTCCTCTAGCTCCCCCGCTACAATTCACAGACCAAAACATTCTGACAAAAAACTAGCCATCCATTTGTGTCTTCATGACTTTCTTTCTGGCATTCAATATATTGTACAATTGTCATATTTTGTGTCACTGATTGGTAGAAAGGCACACTTTTTGTTGTTGTTTTTTTTTTCCTCTCTTCGCAAAGGACATCACAGTAACTTTTTTTGTTTGTTTGTCATTGTCTTTTTTAGAAAAGATATCTTGTGGTAAAATAACACTTCTTGCGAGGTTACACTGAAATATCATATACTTGTATCTCAGTGTACAGCACTAGGACAGCCAAGACGTCAGAAGTTCTTTACAGTTTCCCTTTGAATCATACACATTTTTTAAAGCAAATTTAAAAAGAAATCTGTAGAAATTGCACAAGGTTCGCTCAAATCAATCTCCTATTTTCACTTCCATCCTGGCTTACGATCTGAACAAAAAAAAAAAAGAAGAGTTCCCTCTCAACGGAGTGGTATACAAAACAGGAGAAGCGGAAAGTATGTGCTCGTGATTCATCGCCGCTGATCAACTTCTTGAACCTTCCAAAATGCCAGGAAAAATGTGGCACATGTAACGCATCTCTGGTTTTTATCATCTGACATCACTGTCACGGCATTCCACAGAAAACTTGTGCGCCATGCTGTACTCTCAAACCTCAGAAGGAAACACGGCAGCTTTCCAATCCCCTGTCACTGCAGATGCTACTCGCGCTTTTGTCTCCATTATCAAATTTGCGGTTCATCATATAAAACCCCCAACCCCCCTTGTTTAGTTTTGCTTTGTTTCTTTCAAGTGAAGTTTCGGGGAGGACCTTTGCATTTCACAACGCACTTTAGATACCCCCGTCCGCTAGCTCCTCCTCTGTCTGGTACTCAGCCACGTACAGCCTCTTATCCACTGGCTCCTTGCAGGGGAAGGGCTGGATCTTGGTGCTCAGCTCCTTCTCAATCACGTACATGGAGATGCGGTCGTCGCGGGTGATCATGTTGATGGCCAGACCCATGTGGCCGTAGCGGCCCGAGCGACCGATGCGATGGAGGTAGGTCTCCGCAACGCGCGGGAAGTCGAAGTTGATGACGACGTTGACCGACTGGATGTCAATACCACGCGTAAACAGATCTGCAAGTGGAAATGGGAGAGACAATGACACAAATATCACACAGACATGAATAATACTCATAACATCTTAGCTGCAACATCACCTAGTGTGTAGTACAGTGGACTCCTGCCATAACAAAATCCTCGGGACCGGCAGTTTTCTTTCGTTATATCCAAATTTTGTTGAAACCGAACAAATAAACAACAAAAATACATAGAGCAGATAATGCTATGGCCTGAATTTTTACTTTGTTGTAACAGGAATTTTGTTTTAACTGTGTTCCTTATAAGGGGAATGCACTGTACCACATGTAAATACATCTGCAGCAGAGATGGACTAAACAATTTACACAGTATGAAACATGAAAACTACTCCTTATCTGTCAGCGGAAAGTGCCAAATGTGTAGTCCTATTGGAGTACTATTACATCTCACTCACAACCCCTTTAATAACTTTAAGTACAATGTGGACAATGTAGTTCATCCAGAGCATTGTTATATACTCATCAATACAAATACATATATGAGCATCACAATGTGTAACACCAAGATGTTAGCTGATAGGTCTGTGCTACATCAATGGTATCTTATACCTACAGCATGTGTCATCCCATCAAAATGTCGTACATGTACACAAGCAAACATAGCACCAGGGGGATTAGCCTCAACTCCCACAGAACTATCGCCACATGGCGGTAGGTTGAAGAATCCCGGCTCACCTGTGCACACCAGGTTCCTGCAGGCCCCGTTGCGGAAGTCGTGGAACACCCTGTTACGATGCTCCTGCTGCATGCGGGAGTGGATGTAGTAGCAAGAGTAGCCCAGCTCGGTGATCTTCTTGGCAAGCAGCTCCACACGCTGGGTGGTATTGCAGAAGATTATCGCTTGGTTGATTTGCAACTGGAGATTTTGAGCAACAAAATGAGCAAAAGAAACATTACAGCCTTTATAATAGGTCAGCATTGGAAACATACTTGCAAACTTTACAGAATGATAATACTCATCGCTTTCTCATGAAAAGGATATTACACAGTGTAAAAGTAGATAAAGTGAACACACAGAAATCATTTTCCTTTAATAAAGCATTTGTCGTGTTTACACCTCACAATTGAATATTCTTCCAGTGGACTAAACATGGAAAAGGTAATATAAGCTATTAGCATGGTTGGCTTAGGGGCAAAAGGATGAAGCTTTAACACGAAGCAACTTCACAGCTACATGGAGTTAACCCTTTCTGTTCCAGGGACATTTGGACAGCATGTACAATGCTATGGGGTTTTCTGTGCCAATCAAGACTCAAAGCACACAAAGGGTTTTTAACTTACCTTTGAGAAGAGCGTGTTAAGGCAGTGAACTTTTTGTCTCTCCTCAACAAATGCATAATACTGAGTGATACCCTTGAGGGTTAGCTCCTGCATCAGGTTGATTTCATAGGCCTTGGTCAGGTAGCGGTCCTGTCAAGAAAGAGAGTTAATTCACAGGAGTCAATGTTTCGCTCTGTTCTAGGGCAATCACCTCCTGGACAAATACCCCAGACCCTTACCTTGACACTATCGAGGACAGTGAATTCACAGAGGTCAATGTTTTGCTCTGCTCCCACAGGAGAAAAGCTCTCATCCAACACAGACGGTCACAACTTGAGAAAGTTACTGTATACGCCATGCGTGCATTCAAGTTCTGCTCCGTAAGGGCCAGTACTGATGTGTGCATGTTTTAGCTAAATGCATACGTTTTTACGAATAATATCGGGATTCCATGTCGATCGGTTAGCAAGCTAAACACATGTGCGCGTGCATATTACCATCATTCAAGACAAATTTGAAAGAAAATATCGATAGCGCAATCATTCGATTGAAAGAATCGGGTGATCGAGTAGTCTATTTCAAGTCATTTTTGCCTTTGTATACTCTTTGAAATTTACGATTTAAACTGCAATAAATAAAAAAATCAAAGTGATAAAAAAATGTTTATATTTTGCAGAGGGCATGTCTCAAGTATATTCTACAAATATAGCAAACACACTACTCAAGGTATCAGTACACTTTAAACAGACAGCAGCCCTGTCCTGCAAGGCAAAAACCAGCTTTCTGCGTTAAATACATTTCTACGTCTTATGTAACTCTTGTTACAGGTCAACTACATTAAATGCTCATGTAAGTGCAAGATATTATCATACATTTGTCCCATTATCATTCCCATGACAATGTGCTTGAGGATACCTGACCTGCAACTACAGACTGCCAAACAGAATACAACACATTTCACAACTGTTTTATGTTCCTTTGGCATGAACTATTCCAATGTGCATGCTTCCTCATGCTCTAACATTTTGACTGCTGGAGATCATTTCTCCACCATTCATGAATGGACGGTCAAACAGATCCCAAGGCACACCTACAGCAAACATTGAGGTTGTCGACAATAAAACTTTGCTGCACGGAGTATGCTTTGATTTTAAATACATGTCAACACTGGAAAGTTGGGATCAAAATCCAGAAAGGTGACTAGATTCATGCAAGAGAGAGAGAAAGAAAGTTGGCTTACCATGAAGTTCTTGACAGTGATTGGGAAGGTGGCTGAGTAGAGCATGATCTGCCTATCTTGCGGAAGGTAACTGATAATGTCATCTAGCATATTCTTGAAGTCCTTGGACAGCAGCTTATCAGCCTGTGGAACACAAACATGTGCGGAAGACATCTTAGTGGCTGGTGGGGCCACCTACTGATCAGTCTTAAACAAGAGCCTGGGGTATCAAAGGGTCTCTCAACCAGCTTGCACATAGCATGTTATGGATAAATCCATGAGGTTTGTTCAGAGCACGTTTAATTTGTATAAATCATTTTGGAACACAGAAACACAGAATTTCCCAAACTCAACCCACACATTATTTTAACAACTTTTAGGTTGTGTCAGCTGTGGTCCAAACTGGATGTGAGAAAGAGGCTTTCTGTGTCTTTGCAAACCTATGATGAAGTACAGCGTCAAGGTTACAACTTGGGACTCACATAGTGAACGTGCTTGATGAAAGGAGTGAAAACTTGACAGAAGATCTGTAGAGCTTTTTGACAATGAATGAGATATATTTAGATGAAATTGAATACTTGAAGTACGTTGATTTATCATTCATGTATAAAACTATGTAATTTGATAGCATGGACTTGAGTTTGGGTCGAATAACCCTCAGCACATGTGTTCCGCATATGAAACATCTTGCTGCTGTCAAGTGGCTAAGCTCTTTATATCTGATGTCAACTGAAGAAAGAAAGGAAGGGTCATACTGCCCTCAATGAAGGGACGAGAATCTCACCTCATCTAGCACCAGTGCGCTGCATTTGTCCATCTTTGCAATGCTCTGCTTCATGAGATCGAGAATACGACCGGGTGTAGCAATGACCAAATGAACTGTTGGGAGCAGACAGTGACAGCAGTGTTTAAGAGATTGGTGCATCACATGAGACAGGCTGTACTCTTACATTGTACTATCCAGCACATACTAAAAATGTTTGTCGGTAAAATGTTTGTTCTGTAAAGAAATTTAACGGAACATGTATTGAGGAAGCAAGAGGGTATTCAAACCTTGAATTTGCTTTTACAGATTTTCAAAACACTGCACAAGATTTTGATGCTGACATGAAAACTATCACACACTGCCTCAAGTAATCCCTGTAAGAGATATCTGGTCAATTAAACATACCACTGTATAGCAAGACATGCCTGCAAAGTTCAAATCTGCGTGAATGTACTATGTATTAGAAATATTTTCATTCAAATCACAACATGCCAGAATTGCAGTACAAGTATGCCTTGTGTGAATTCCTGAGGTGATAATGCTGATCACAGAATATCAGTGCACACACAATCACTTTCAGCTGTACAGAGCTCACCCAGGAACAGCAGACTGGACTCCGAGGTAAGGGGGGGGGGGGGGGGGGACAGAAAAGGGTGCCATGTGACCACCACAGACACAGCATCCTGCCAGCCTTACTTTACGTTGCCAGAGTTGGCATAACTACACGTATGCTTTCTGGAATAGTTTCTTATGCTTCACCACCTAGCATTATGCTAGGCATAATTTGTCTGTTTGTAGCATAATTCTAGCATGATTGTTCACAGGAAGGAAATCACCATGCATTTTGTGTACTGTGTACTTTTGGGGGGTTTGTTTATGAGTTTGTCAGCAGATTTGTCGATAAAATCAACAGTAAAATGCTGTAAAGACTTTTTTTGTGTGTTGTTTGCAAGCTGATTAAGCACAACAATTGAGAGCATAGAATTTGAGCACCCTTTTTTTTTTCGCTTGTCAGGCTACAAGTGAAGACCTTTTTATTCTTGTTCATCTGCTGATTGGAAAGCACAATTGGTTGATATGATGTGACATAATTTCAGGCTGCCTCAAACACAATCCCATTTTTCACACTGGTCATACTGGCCTTACCTGGCTCTTCGAGCCTCAAGATGTCGTCTCGGAGACTGGTCCCGCCCGTCGTGACCATGACCCTGTGGCCGGTGTGCTTGGACAGCTGCTTGCAGATTTGGCTGGTCTGCAGGGCCAGTTCTCTCGTGGGGACTAAGATCAGAGCTGGTAGATAAACAAGAAGCAGCAAACTCATTTTGAAGCAATCCTTGTTGACTGGACTCATTTTCCTGTCCTACCATATTCTTTCTTCAGAGCTTTCCTTTTCTACTATATTCATTCCGTCACTTCTTTTTTGACCACATCTATTCGTCAGAGCTTCCCTTTTTTACCATACTCGGTTATCAGAGCTCACCTTTTCCACAATATTCATTGTCAGTTTTCCTTTCCTCCATATACATTTCCATCACAAATATCTGTGACTATCACAGGGTCATTTCTCTTTTTTGATCTTCTTCCATTATCTATCATGCTTTTTGAGTTCTGTTTTCCATTTTGTAAATATAGGTATTTAGACAGCATGAAAACTGCAGGAGTTATTGCAAACATCCTCAAGACACTACAATTTCTTGGATAGACATGGCCTTTGGGTAATTCAATAGCATTTTTGTTCTTCCAGTTAAGGTGGCTAAATTATCAAAATAAGCCCACATTTTTCATTCCAACATTACAGCTACAGTCTGTTCTAGACATGTAGTGTAAAAAGCACAAGAAAAAACATCACAAAATGTTGATGTTTTCATACTCGCCTCACAGAAGATATCATTGATACGGCTATATACATGTATTTGGAAAAAAAAAAAAAAAAACTTTCAGGCCAGAAGTTCGGTTATCAAACTGCTGCCATTCTAATGGCACATGTTTGCAAACAATCAAAATTCTTGTAGAAATCTAGCAGAAAATGTTGTGGTACCCACAACTCTTTAAGCACACTGCCATTGATCTCTAAGATGTGCTCTGCACAAAGTGAAATTTCTGTGACTTACAGAAACTATCTAACAAGTGTTAAAAAATGTGTCTCCTCCTGTCCATGACCGAACATACCATAGTAATGTCCAGTCAAGCTAGTCAGGTTTGGAGACTTTTCTGTATGCCCACTTTGACACTGATTTCATTGATGGATCAACAATGGCCAGCAACACTGGGGCAAGAAAGTACTTGTTTTGCTGTTATTATTGCTTTTAAGATGTTGTAACTTCAATTTCAAATTTATCAGGTCTGCTGATGCATTGTAAAAACTGCAAAATTTGCGAAACAAGAGATTGTTTTTAAGAGGCCATTCTTCAAACAAAAAGGTGTCGTATAATCCCTCTGCACAACCAAGCGCAATACATATCAAGACTACAAAACAATGTGTTCATCATTAACCCATTGAGGACGAGTCCCGAGTATACTCGGGCAATTGTCTATGGGAAATGCCTGTCGTAGTAAAATCAGCCTGTCCTCAACAGGTTAACATTCAAGATGAAAGATCTTCTGCTGTTTCATTTTAAAGTTACACATCTTTGTGTCTCATTCTCTAATGCACAAAAGAGGTTCTGTGCTGTTACACTGACCTTGTATAACGTCGTTTTCTGGGTTGATCTTCTCGAGGAGGGGTATGGTGTAGGCGCCCGTTTTCCCGGTGCCGTTCTTGGCCCTGGCCATGATGTCGCGCCCAGTCAGGGCGATGGGGATGCTCTCCTCCTGGATCGGGGAGGGTTTCTCCCAGCCCTTCTCAAAGATGCCCATGAGCAGCGCACGGCTCAGACAATAGTCTTCAAATTCGTTGCCTTTTGTGTTTGTGACATCCTGGAGGTTGGCGAATGCAATTCAGATGGCTTGGGTTACATCCATTTCGCACTGGTTTCAAATTTTTTTGTTTTTTTTTTTTTTTCTACGAGACAGTATGCATGCATCAACTCAGCAGAATAAATTTCTGATTCATATTACATTATTACGGTCTTTTTTATACAGGGCCGCCTCTTCATAACTATTACTGCTCTACCAGACAGCTCTGACATTTTCATTACCTTACACTAGTATGGCAGGTACCCTGCTTCGAAAGGGACATTAAGTCTGTAGTGGGTAAAAAATCTTGTCCAAGGACCGGAGGCACTTTGACAGGATTCGGCCTCTAATTGAAAGTCAGAGTTTTATACACGATGCCTTGATTACCACAGACACTCTCATATCTAAGACTAATACAGCTCTATTATTTTGTGGAGAGGAGTAAAATCTTTATCAATTGCCGTCTTGAGGTCAATGGGCTCACAAGCGTCCCTTCCATGAGCGACGATTTTGTAGCATTATTTTTCGTGAAAGCTGCAGTACATTGGCGATAACCCCCACCCCCCCCCCAAAAAAAAGTAACATTTAGCATCTCTGCTTACCGTACTGTAAAAACAGAAAGTTTTGTGTGCATGAAATCTTTGCAAATTTCGCGAGGAGCCAAGATTCGTGAAATTATAATGCATGTGAATATTCTTGTCTATGCCAGAAGCATGCATTGAATACCAGTGGCACTTTGCGAAAAGTTAATGTCTAAAAAAAGGCTGTCAGCTCCAATTCACAAAAAATTTTTGCAGCAAATTGGCGGGTGAGAATAAGAAAACAGGGTTCGAAATTGGCGATGGTCCGCTGGCCATTGGCCACCCAAAATCATGTCGGACTAGCTAAAAATCATAAGATTCTGAAGTTACTAGTCCGTCTGGCTAGCCAAAATATTGCTTCAGTGTTAAAATTGATTCTAAGTAGTCCGCCTGGCTAGTTAATAAAAAAGTTCAGTGCGACCCCTGGAAAGGCATTAAGGTGCCTTGAACACTGTGGCTTTAGTGGCAACATAACGCCCGTACCATTCTCACCTGACGGTTAATATTTCTGATTTTACAGTATACTTTTGCTTACTGTTGTTTTTATTCTCCTGTCTTTCTCTGGGACCTGAAGCTTTGTCTTCCAGTCGGGGTCACTGAAAAGAAACACAGCCAGCGTGAACACATGAGATATAAACATTGATGGGATGGTTACAGTTTTGGATGGGATGGGACTTTGTAATAGTTTTTTTTTTTTTAAATAATCAATATTTTGTTTTTTAGATAATGAGAAACAGCTGATGAAATTCATATGAAAGAGCATATAATTCTAAGAAGAATTCAAAGTTTATTTGATGAAAATTGGTCTTGAAATGGCCTAGATATCCAAAATGAAGTGATCCTAACAAAACGTAGGTCTTACAGGTCTTTAATTTTTAATAGGATTGCTTTTGTTTTACTTTGTTTTTGGAAAGCTCAGTCATTTCAAAACCAATTTTCCTATGTCCATGTGACCTAAAAGGAAGAGCATGATATACACTGTACATGCACCTACCTGATCCCATGGAGCTGGGTAATTACATGACTTGATCACAAGGCTATCCATCCCTGCTTAGCCACGTCATTACACTGTTAGATTTTAACAGTCAGGCACAATGAGGCTATGTGAAAACACAGTCTTTGACTACATTACCTTTTGCTCATGATCAGGACCTCATTTTCCAACACTCTTCAACAACCACAACTTCTTATGATGATTCTTTGGAACAAATATGGATTCCATGGCAGTGGTTACTGGTAAAAATTGAATTAAATAAAATTTCAATTCTTTTGGCAAAAGAAAGCCGCAAGATTGACATACCAATATAGTGGATTCTTTTCGCACCACACAGCAATTCTATTTTAGTCTGTGCAGGATACTTACTCCATGTCAATAGGTGCAGGCTTAGGCTGTGGAGTTTGTTTTGCCGTCGTCTTTTCAACGTCCTTCTGCCTTGAATACTGTCTGCCTTGGTAGCCCCCTCCTCTGTGGCCGCCATCCCGCTGGTGGCCCGACCCCTCCCTGTGGTAGCCCCCGGGTCCGTCTCTGTGGGGACCTTGTCTGTCCCTCTGCTGGCCGTGCCCGTCGCTCCTTCGAGAGTCATTGTTCTGGCCGGGGCCTCTGTTTGGGCTCCTTGCCCCATGATTGTTATTCATCATTCTGTTGAGTTGTGGTGCAGCGGTTGCCATGGCAATATTAAGTGTCTTTTTCCACTGTTTTTGTTAGAAGAGCGTCTCTCTCTGTTGCATCGAGTTTCACAGATTCAAAGTGATTCGCTGCATCAGCTAATTTTTTTTTTTTTTTACTTTTTGATAATTTTTCTATGAAAATTGCATCAAAATGTTTGAAACTAAATTTCAGTTCAACATGAGATACACACAATACCTGAGATGGGTTGTCAGAAATGTTTAGTACAGTTTCACAAAAAAGGCAAGTTAGTGCCGTTCAAGTTTGTCCATACAAAACGGGAGAAAAAAAAATGGTCTCTTTGGCAAATATACAAATATACATTAATATATAAAACAATCTTTACAAATAATATATTCTGCTATGAACAGAGACCTCTTAAAGAGGCCAAGTAAGGAATTAAAGAATAGTCAATTGTCCGCCAGGTGGGAAGATAACCAGCAGCAATTCATCGGCTAAGAATTCACGGGAAGTTTTCAACTTCCAGTGTATAAAAGCTCGGGGAAGGTGATATATCACAGTTCGGTGTCCTATTCCAACAATGGCAATGTGAAACGTCGCTACGGAGAACGTTGCATCAGGTAGATAAAGTCAACTCAGTAGAAAGCATCCAAGACATCAAGCTATTGCAGGTTGCCATCAAACCAGCTTTCTGAAAAAAAAAAAAGAAGAAGACAAAAACACATGAAATAGCTTGTTTTTATGTCATTATACAAAGTGCAATGCTATGGTACATGTGTATGCTGCCTTCTACATGTACATTCACTCTGGTAAATTAGTTTTCACACTGAACCCCACAAATAGTATTAAAAAAATAAAAAATAAAATAAAAAAATAAAACAGCACATGTACAATTGTGGTGCTGCTTCTGTGCAGAAAACAGAGAGTGTAGCTACATGTACATGTACTTAACAAAGCACTGGAGATAAACACTACCGAAAGTATGACCTTGTATCAAGATCGTAATCATGACAGAATGCAAAAATGTTGATATCTGCCCAAGTATGTAAGGCATGTCCTGTTACCATGTACAGATGTATTTGTGTGCACAGACTCATTCATGATCTTATAAACATAAATCGAGTAATTTTTCAACGGTAGCATTGACCTGCTATGCAATGTAATTTGTTTCTCTTTTCTATGACTTGATTTGCCCATAAGTAACATTTTACTATGAAAACCAAAAAAAAAAAAGAACCCAAACAACTGTTTACGCTACAAAAGGGTTGAAACCACAACTGATGTATGCAACCAACTGCACCATATAAAAATAAAACTGCAATTGTGAAAGTTGAAAATAACGTGATGTGAAAGTTTAAAATACATGTAATACTGTCAGTGTTAAAACTCAAGGATGGAAGCCCCCCCCCCCCCCTCCCCCCCTTCCCACCATACACGCAATTGCCAAATGACGATTGCAGAAGCAACCATAGCGGTGCCTGTGGTGAACAGTAGCTGCCGCACCAGGGTTCAACCTCCTGAGCCAAAATTTGACCGCACACAAGTCAGAAGCATACATCTGTATGTTTTACACATAGGAGCTGTACATAGTAAAACAACCCTGTTTGCGGCAGGCCTTCTACAGGGTGCCTACATTTGTATTTAAGGCAGGGGCTGTTTCATTCATTGATGAAAAGGCCCAATCAGGTGTCACTTCCCATAACACTTGCGAGTAACTCCTGCTTGTGTTGAGAGGGACTATTAAGCACACATGATGTTCATTAGCTGTTTTATTGATGAATGAAACCGTCCCTGCCACAAACACTAAAATAGGCACCCTGCAGCAATTAAAAGTACTCTAGCCAGTGGTCAAACTTTGGATGCCGTTATGATCAAATTTAATATGGGCATCTTTCTTTTGCCTGTATCTTGGGTATTGGCACCCGCACCAGGGTGGACCTCCCATGCAAAGGTTTGACCGTACACAAAAGCGTACGGTAAGCCTACTAATATTCAGTCACCTACCGGAATTCGGTTACTTATTACTACAGTATTCATCGCATAATCGGGACAGGTTGGGAGTAGCAAACACGGCCCCTTTAAGCGAGGTGCCCGATTTCGCGATGAGCACTCACCATACACTAATGGCATACGACATGTACATGTAGTGCACACACACACACACACATACGCATGCATACTGACGTACTGTACATGTACATGAATACACAACCCCGCTACCCCTCGCGGCGCGACCCCTAGCTCTCCCTGCATTCTCGCAGTGTTGTAGAGTAATCGCAACTGGTTCTTCTTCTGTCACCTCTCTTCGAACACAAAATATGTGGATGAAAAGCTAGCACTTTCTTAAACATTCGTAAAATTCTTGGACACGTAGGGCGTTCTGTATAAATACATATCCACGACCATGGGAAATGATTACCCAGAACTGATGTGGGAACGTCAATGAAAAGTCCTATCATTCAATCATCACGGCTTGATTGTTTACTTGCCGCGATCACTGCACTGTACATTGTACATGTGTTGTCAATATGTAGCGATCTAGCTCGCCATACATGTACAGAAAAGCGAAGGCGGGCAGCGAGCTGAAATGTGCGTGTACTGGATGGACGGAAGTCAAAACACACCAGTCCGAAGCTTGCTTTGTAAGTTCGATGTAAACAACAGCTGATAGGGAATCTTTGAAATATTGTTGTGGTATTTTGGTAGATTTTTTGTGTAAAATATCAACAAAATCAAAGATCGCTTGAAGAAAAATTGTCCCGTTTATCAGAGGTCCCCGCCCGATTATCCAGTGAAAATAACGTGCATTGGAAATGTTTCTGGGAAGCGTATGTCGTTTAAGCGAGGTTCCCGATTATCAGATGCCCGATTATGCGATGAATACTGTATTCACAAGCCAGCAAGTTCTACTGTCACAACACACGCAAATCACATCATTTCACTAACTGGCACTGTTGTTCACAACAGGAAAGTGAAGTCCCTTAGTCCCTTCTAAAAATCACTCCAAAATCCCAAATTTTGTCAAAAATGCAGAATCTGCGCAACTTTTCTAAAGGGCAGGAGAATTAAGCCCAGTTTTAAGAGTCAGGGTCGCCAATTGAGAAATACGCCATTCTGTTGCAAGAAATTTTGCTTATCGCAAGCTCAGAGTGTGATGGTATCCGCAGAAACGCAAAAGAAAACAAAATCTCTGTACATGTCGATGCAGTGACTAAATTGTATGTCAACAAGGGTCGAATGCAAATGCCAACTTGCCAGAATTCGGTCACCAATGGGCGCCACAACATCTGATGCAATTTTGCACCAATAAGGTATGGCCCTGCATAAATTTCAGTGGCCTTGAACGCACATATGATCGCATGACTGAATTCTGATCGCGTTGACCATATTCTGGGGGATTATCAAAGTGATAAATTTGGGATTTTGTAAAATTCTATGATGTATTAAAGAAAATAAAAATTGAGATTTAACCAAGAAATTTGATACAACATACATTGCTCGTAGATATGATTTTGTACAGTAGGTGTTATTTTAGTTCAAATATTGCAGAAAAGTTTAAATGACAGAATACTCCTACTGATCTATGGGTTTTACCCTACATTCTAGGTTTGTAACGTTCACATGTTAATGTTACATGTATCACGCAGTTGAATGTTGGACGGCGTTGTGGTTGAATCATGGGCAGCTTGCATTACTTTGAAGTTGGAATTCGCTCAGTAAACAAATAAGTGTCAACAAAAGTACAAATGACAAAGAACACTGATGCTGTGTCATGGTCACCAATAATATTGGCGCTAGTGTACTTTCGCACATGTTCTTCAAATGACCTCCAAACATGCACAAACTCACCCTTGTTATTCAGTAACCTAAAATACTTGCATCTGAGTCTCCAAAGTCAAATTGACATCAAGCTTTAACACTTTTTAGTATTTACAAGTGTCGGAAAATTATTGGAAAATCTTGATCGCTTGAAATGCTGCTCTGTACATAAACATAGTACAATGTGCGTTCAGTGCATGCGAAGGGTCAATCATTTGGTCTGAATATAGCGACACAGCGGCTTTTTCTATGGTGTCACTGAAAAGCTAGAATTTGTTTTTCTCTTTTCCTCGGCCACGTCTTGCGTTAACAGTTGTCACACAGCCACAAAGCGGTTGTGCGCGTGCGCAAGTGTGTGCTGCCACTTATATCTTTCTCATTCTTTTCTATCTTTTCTTCTTTCATTTTCAGGTAGAATCTATACCTAAATTTCCCTTTGCTTCTTACCAATCATTTCTTTGTGGTTTTCCTCTCGTCTAACTTTCTCAATTTCCTTTTTAACAATACTTTCTGTCCAAATGTTCTTTGTTTCCTTCATGCGTTGTTTTTCCCTCAAACTACTACAAGGGTCTTTCCCTTCTATCCTCTCCAGTATTTTTTTTCTTATGTGTCATTCTTATCAATCCCTATCTTCATTTCCTTTTCAACCTGTATAATTCTCTTTCCTTCCTAATCATCTTTGCTTTCATCCAGTTTTGATTCATCTCTCATTCTATTATTCTACCTCGTGCTTTTCTGATTTCAACCTAGTCTAATTTTTCTCTTTGCTTTCCTCTTTTCTTTTCAAACATATCCATTTCCCCCTTGTTTTCCTTTATAATGCAAGTTTTTCTTCTTTCTTTCCTTCCATTATCTTTCAGTGAACTATTTTTATCAACCTTTTGTTTCATTTTTCCAGGCTTTTTTATTAATGTCATTTCTTTCATTTTCTTTTCCGCTCTTTCCTAGCTTTTTTTAAAGGCTTTAGACACACCCTTGTCTTTTAACCACATTTTTCCACTATCTTCTTTCATGCACACACACACACACACACACACATACACGCACACACACACACACATACACGCACACACACACACACATACATACATGCACACACACACACACATACACGCACACACACACACACACACATAAAACATGAACAACGTCAATCCTCAGTCGCTACCGCCACTCAGTACAATGCTGAAAGGCGAAACAAGTACAATTTTTATGTATTCTTTTTGGATACCATAGTCTAGAACTAGAAGAACTTGCTCTGATCGCTGTGAGTGTGAGATAGCCACATTCAGTTTTATAAGATGGCTAAGTAATTTCCAGCTTGCTGATTGGTCAAAGCGTACCACGTGATCATTCGCGAAAAGTGTCTATCCCTTCACGCCCGTGGGATTTTCGCGCACCCAAATTGTCTAATCCACGGTTGAAATTTTCGCGGTGTTCAAATTTTCGCGCATTTCGCGCAACCAGAAACTAGCGCGAAAATAAAAGCAAACTCTTCCGACCCGGCCAAGCGCGAAAAATTAGTCACGCGAAAATATCCACTTTTACGGTATTCAACACAAGCTGGGATAATCTCGGACAAAGCCTACTCTGGGCCATTTTCCAACGGTGAGTACAATTTCAAAATCTTTGATATTGGATTTATTTCATTATTTCTTTCTCATACAAGGTATATTCACCTCGCGTTTGAAATTACTTAGCCACCTTATAAAAGGAATAACGCATTTTCCCGTCGTTGTTCAGCGATATGCAGTGCACTCGAGGTTTCTTCTTCGCATGCACACTCCACACTCGCCTCCAGCTCGTGTGGAGTGCACATGCTCAGAAGAAACCTCTCGTGCACTGCATACTGTACGAGCTGAAATTTTCGCGTAGAGATATTTTCGCGAATTGCTACTCGGAGGAAATTTTCGCGTGTTGTTAATTTCGCGGTTGCGAGGGTCTAACTGAACTTACTTATTTGCGCGTTGTTATTTTCGCGGTTCAAAGGCGATTCGCGAAATTCGCGAAAATAAAACCACCGCGAAAATTTCAGCTCGTACAGTACTTGCTAAACAACTTCGCGGCATGCGTTATTCCTATAACATCTCGCTGCCGTGAACGTGTTTTGTACACCGTGCTGCATTGCATTGTCTGCTCGTGAGTCCTGTGCAACGCAGTTCTCGCAGAGAGCGAACTAGCTGCGACCGATAATTCTATCCTGACAAGCATTGAAGTGTGAAAACAGTGAAAATTTTCTAGAGAGGGGTCCAAACGGTTAACGTTAGAGAGTGAGTTTGTGCATGTTTGGAGGTCTTTGACAAACAGGTGCGAGCGCCATAATGATAATAATAAGTAATATTAATACTTGGCGATGATAATGATGAACACCCGACGATGTATGATGATGTATTGATGGCCACTGGTATGGCACTGGCTGGCACTTAGTGGCCAGTGGCAGTGCAGCTGCAGAGCAGCATTGCAGTGCAATGCGGCGGTGTACTGTACTCGTCGTTACACAGCGGGCACAGCTGCACAGGCATGCCATAGGTGCAGTGACCGACTAGTGTACAAGACGAGTGTTTCTATGTGGTTGTGGGGCGAGGAAACATGACTGAACTGTAGTGTACCATCAACATGCAACACTAGAACGATTCACTCAAGTATGATACGGTTAGCTCTTTCAAGTCCAGAGTAATGCTACTTTTAGACATGACTGTAAAGCCCTATTTTCTAATGTATTTACGTTTCGGCCTCGACCTATTTGTGTCTGGACCACGTCCTAAAAAACATAGATCTTCTGCCGTACTGGTAGTGGTACAGTAGTGGTACACGGAACGTTCAAAGCTCAACCCGAGTAAACAATGGTAGATTCGATCCAGAGGCTTTCGGACAAGACATTTTTACATTCGTTTCTTTACGTTTCAAGCGAATATATTGACACAAAACAACATACAACCTATACATAAGTGTTTAAGTAATTACGGGGCAATCGCATACTACGGGGCCCCTTAATGATTAGTACGATTGCATCGGATTTTCAGGATGAATTTTACAATACTCACGTCGAGAAGGTTCAAAATGGCCGTCTGTACAAACACTTTTTGCTGCAGATCGACCATAGAGGGCTGCTGGCGTACGCTATGTGCAGTCTGAATACAGCAGTACGCAGTGTGAGTATGTGCGAGTGCCGTTTGCAGTGTGAGGGCGATTGGATGGGGGTATTAGTAGTCTAGTCCACCAGCGTCCACTTATCCCGTTTTTCGATATTGCGCAAATGATTACTGGTACCGATACAGTACTTCGCAATAGTGTAGTCTAATATCCTAGCATTTCAATTTTTATTCATTCAGCTTTGGATACTAGTTACTAGTTGGTAGTACATGAATTCATTTTGTTGTTACGTATCGTGATAAAAAAAAAAGAATTTCCACCACTGACCAGTTACCATTAGAAAGAGAAAAATCATGGTGATGATGGTAGGTGCCAAAGTCTTAGGAAAAATTTAGATACTGTCCAGGGCTGTGTTTCCGCATTTCATATTTTACTGTCACTACACTGTGTATTGAGTAGGTCTGGAACCTAGACCGGCAGGGTTTTGTACTGTTGAATAGCCATAAGTCAAGATCATGTTTGTACCAAAAAAAAAAAAAAAAAAAAAAAAACAATTATTATTACATGACAGAATATAATTTTACACTAAAATGATGTTTATTTTGGAGAAAAATATTGTAATGAAATGAATAGTTCATAGGGTGAGAGAGAGAGAGAGAGAGGGAGAGGGAGCCAAGGGTATTTATATACATGATATTAATTGTTAGTTGTTCTTTTTTAATGTAAATACATTGGCCTATAAGTCCCTTGTGGATAGTTTTCTTACTATAGCTTGAGACCTCCCTCCCATAAGAGTAGCATATTTTACTTTGTTTCATCATGTATATGTAATTTGTCACAATTAATTCAGCTTTTGGCTGAGATAATATTTTTGTTATCAAACTATTTCAATCAGCCAATTATCATACATATCCTTTCCATTAACTTCACTGCAATTACAATGCACTGTAATACATGATGTATAGTGTAATACTTATCATGTGAAACATATAATATATAACAACATTAAATTTTGTACTTGGTATAAGTACTACATATTATTATATATAGTCTGCGTGTGTGTGTTTGCGTGTTGTTCATGTGTGTGTATTGACCGATTCGGGTTCGTTGAGGGCAGCAGACATTTTATGGCACTGGGCGCAGCCATGAGCTCAAATTGCGGTGTCTCAGCCGACCCCCCCCCCCCCCCCCCGCTCCCCCACCCCCAGGGCAACATGTTTATCGCGCACTTGTAACAAAGGTTCGCGCACTCAGTACGAGACGTCCATTGGCTAAAGCAACCATGCATCAGTTTTTCATTCTGCGCGCGTGCTAATGTAGGGAGAGGGGTGGGGAGTGGGAAGGGGGGGGGGTCGGCTGAGACACCGCGTAATGGCGCTGCCCATGCCAAAAATACACATAGTGCGTCACAGAATCGGTCAATAGTGTGCGTAAAACACAGTAAGCACAAGTGTGCATAATATATATTGATAGATAAATAGATATATAGTATTACAGATAAATAGAAAGATAGTATATCTTATAGATAGATAAAATAGATAGTCAGATAGATAGTATAGATAGATAGTGCACTCCCGTTATAACGAACATACAGTTATAATGAAATTCCGGTTAATGTTGCAGCGAAGTAAAAGTTCATGAGGCCGCAACATTATCTGCCCCATGTCTTTCATTGTTTATTTGTTCAGTTATAACGAAAGAAAGCTGCCAGTCCCAAGGACTTGGTTGTAACAGGAGTCCACTGTATAGACATCTGAAGATCTGTAAAAATGATCATCTGACTGGTGGTTCTTTTTGATGATCCTCCTTCCCCCTGCCCCCCCCCCCCCTCCTCCTCCTCACCCATATTCTCTCCCCTCCTAGCCATCTAATCTACCCTTTGATCCTCACCAAAAAACAAAAATCAAGAACAAAACAAAAAAGAAAAAATTAGTGTAAAGATACATATTTGTGCCATGGAGGAACCACTACTTGTACGTTCATATAGATACATCTACATGCAGGAACAGAGGTAGATAAGGCTAATATCTTAGCCTGGTATTAAAAAGATGGTATCCTAGATTTCAGTGAGCTTTAAAGTTTTTGAATTGCTTGTCAATGTATTTTGTCTCGTATTTGTTTCTTTCATTCTTCTACAAAAGCCCATGTGAAAGTGTTGAGGATATGGAGTGATAATATTTGTTCACAAATATCTCAATAGCAATCGCAGTTTTCACTTAAAATTGAGTGTTTCTTCATCTGTATTTCTTCATCAGAAGACGGCTCAGCAAATTCAACAAAATTTATATAGCTATGGTGCCCTAGAGTAGCCAACCACATACTAGTATAAAATTGATATGAAAAGCCAAATGAAACTTCAAGAGATGAAGATTCAAGTGCTTCATTTTCTTAAATTTATTTTGCCCCATACGAAGAAGGAGATGATGAATATATTTCACTTCATCAGCAGTGAGCTCTTACCAGTGTGCAAGGAGACTTGGAACAGAGCACACACAGACAGACAGATGCACAGACACACATACACACACATGCACACACATTCTCGTAAAATGCTTCAACTTGGGGATATGAAAGTTTGCTGAAAGAACTGGGCATATTCCATTACTTGTTTCTTTTCTTTTTTTTAAAGGAAAAAAAGCAAATAAAAAAAATATATATATATATTTCTTTTTTTTTCTGATAAATTGATTATATAATTGAAATCAAAAACCAAAAAAAAAAAACTAATAAGCGTGTACTTAACTTCAGTTCAGTAAAAATTAGGCTTCATGTAGCATAAAATTATATTAGATGCATACACAACAATCAAGGATATGTGTAAAAACTTCAAATTCCCCCATTTGAATAGCGTTTAAACTCTTCTTCTTATAATACAGGTCCTAAAGATGCAGAACGAGCAGGTGCATTATACATCCCAGGGTCTTTTTTAATAGAGGGCGATTTTTCATCTGCTTTGAATACAAGAAAAAAAAAAATGGGCACATGCGCGGTAAGAAATGTATATCCCCTGTTACCTGGAGTGAAATGCTACCGGTACAATATCCCCAATTGAAGTCGTTTACAAGAACACATGCACACACACACACATCACCATCTACAGAGAATTTACATATTAATCTGTATTTATGATGTAAGCAAACACTGACCCTCGATCCCTCCAAAAACTATCAGAATTCTCCTCCAATTTGAAGCTGTAATGGATTCCATAAACCATAACAATGAACACCAAACTGGCATTCACTATTATCTCAAAGACAAAATAAATGAATAAACTCCCATCAAAACTTGTTCATATATATTATCTGCAACTGAGGAAAAGACACAATAATATATTCACCACATCTACCAACAAAGTCATTGGGACAACACACTTCCAGAAAAAAAAAAAAAAACAAGAATAAAAAACAAGAAAATCAAAGCTCTGTATGTAATGAATAAAACATGAAAGGTGGCCAGCACAAGCAAACAAAGTACTGTAAAACCAGAAATTTTAGCGTGCATGAAACTTTTGCGAATTTCGTGAGGAGCCAAGAATTGCGAAACTAAAATGCATGTGAAAGTTTTTTGTCTCCACAATGCATTGAATGCCAGTACAACAATGTTGCACGCCATCACGGTCGGCATTTTGTGAAAGTTTCATGCTGCAAAAAGTGTTGTTCGCAAAAATTAGTGAAAGTTTCATGCCGCACATCCTTCTAGTTTTACAGTACTCAGTAGTTGGATGCTTTTCAGCAGTGCTACTGAACAGGAAAAGTATACAGAAAGCAAGGGGAAACATATTGTGTCAAATACATAGATTGTATTGTGTCTAGCAGAGGAATAAATGAAACATTTGAGCACATTGTGCGTATCTTTATGACACATATTTCCGCCGCAAAGGGACACGATGACTAACACATGTATACAGTGCACTCCAGTTACAACGAGCATGGTTATAATGAAATTTCTGTAACAACGAAGTAAAAATTCAGAATGCAACATTATCAGCTCTATGTTTTAACATACATTCGTTCAGTTATGATGAAATTTTGATATAACGAAAGAAAACTGCTTGTCCCGATCGAGGACTTTGTTAGGATGGGAGTCCACTGTAATGTATTTGTATTGTGTTTAACAGAGGCATAAATGAAACATCTGAATGCACTGGGCACATATCTTTATGACACATATTTCCACTGCAAAAGAACATGGTGACTAACTTAAACATGAAACAATAGTATCTGGGTAAAGTGTAGGAAATGGCAGAGTTGGAAAGTGTTGCGTAACAAAATAGAGAGATGTTTGGTAACAGTTACCAGTGCATTGACTTATACAATCTAGTATTTGAAAATAGTCTCGAAACAATTTATAGAAACAAATCTTTCATATACAGCCTTATAATACACACAGACACAGTAAGCTTCTGCTTTGTTAATATGGGTATGCTGTTTATTTTCTACAGACTGCACACAATTGTTGCATAGGTTTCATATTCCAAGCAAACACATGTATTCTATATAATCATCCTTTGAACTTTAATACTCAGGGGACATGTAACAGTGGGGTGTACAAGGTAGGAGCACAGTGCTTTATATACATGTACATCGTTGTACACTGTACCTGCTTAAACAGGAAGGATCTAGGAATAGAGCCTACGGAAGTGGGGGTGTTAATTTTTTTCCCCCATTTTTTTTCTTTTTTTTTACAGACCCGCCAAAAGTGTGTGTGTGAGGCGGGGGGTGGGGGGGAGGAGGGGTCACCCCCCCCCCACGGTTTTGTGACCCCTGCTTACTTTATTACAGGCACATCTCATGATTATGAGATGATAATAAACGGGGTATCTTCCTTTTATGTTTTCTCCTCCACCAAAAGCAGGAATCACCGCAGTCAACAATTGATTCAGCATGATATTGTATTCTTGAATATGAAATGCACCCTTCTAGCATGCATAGATCTTCATAATTATTTATGGCACATAAAACCATGATTGCTAAATGTACACGTAACAAGCTAAAAAAGACACACGCATCTACTGTTGTATAATGTATAGATTTATGCCATTGACTGAAGATACAGTGGCTTAATATCTCATTTTATGCAATTACCAATCATTCTGATGACCATAATTTTCTTCTACCCACACCAAACCCAACATCTCTGTTTCTCTATCTTTTCCTTTTCTTTTCTTTTTTTTTTCTTTGTTTTTGAAGTAGAAGGGTCTGCTCTGCTAACTTTCAAACAAGTGAAAAATATGCTTTATTATATTAAAGTCATTGTTCAGTTTCTCCAATCTCTTTGATTTATCAAGACATATTTCCAGTATAAAGTCATTCCACGTATTTCATCTTAATTTATTCAGACTCAACATGGCTCTTACATGGATAAAATAGATGCTGTCACATATACTTTGTTGGATGTGTTCCACTCATCATTTCCCTACAGTTTCTCACACATCCTGCGGTGAATCTCAAAGTCCTTTTTTTTTTTTTGCGATATGGAACAGCGCATTTCATTGGCTGGCCTCAGCTGCTTGCGGGACACCCCCACCAACGGGTGACTTCCTTATCCGTGGATCCACGTATGACGCCCTTGATGTGGTTTCAAACGAGTTGTAGTGCTCCTTGATTTTGACGGGATCAAGTTCTGGCTGCGATGCAGGGTAAGCTCTGGGTTCGCGTGCTGCAAGAAGCAAACCAACAGAAATACCGAAACATTATCTACATGAACTTGGTTATTCATATTTGCGATAATTATTAGCACGTTCAATTCTAATTCAATGTATTACTGATGCAACATCTTTTCTTCTTTTTTTATGTGTTAGAATTCAATTTTCCCCTTTTGATTAACATCACACAAAAACCTTATTTTTTCTTTGTCATCCAATTACATTTACCTTTATAGGTCTGTACTGTTTATGGCACTGAATGTGTGTTTTTGATACTGAGTATGTGGTTTTGCTGTTGTCGTTTAGAAAGAACATGTTCAACTTCCTTTTGTATGATTCATTTGGTGTTGAGAAATCCCCTAAAGTATCAGAATTGGCTGATCAGCCATAAGTAGTCAGTTGTACCAACAACAACAAAATAAATAAAAATATAAAGGCTATAGCCCACTATTAGCACAGACACAGGTATAATGTGGGTACCCAAATGAGAGGATGGGCTATAGCCCACTATTAGCACAGACACAGGTATAATGTGGGTACCCAAATGAGAGGATGGATGTTGTTGGTGTTTTTTGTTCAATTTTCTTCTTCCCTTCTGTTATTCCTTTGCTCACAAAAAGAATACCTAGAGCTGTTACACAAATACAGTGCACTCTCGTTATAACGAACACCATTATAACAAAATTCTTATTACAACGAAGTAAAAATTCAGGCCGCAACATTGTCCACTCCATGTATTTTCATTGTTTATTTGTTCGGTTATAACGAAAGAAAACTGCGGGTCCCAAGAACTTTGTTATTACGGGAGTCCACTGTACTGAAATGATAAACATAAGGCAAGTCTTAGTCTTTCCATTATCCACTATCATCATCACACAGAAATTGTTGAATTAAAGAGAAATTCACAAATTGATACTGTACAGAAGTATAAAAAATTTTGTACAACGGCATGAATATCAAAGCAGTCAGTACAGTACTGACCTTCTACGATACCTCAAGATATGGACTAACATTCAATTTTTAAATACATGTACCAGGAAGTACTAGCTGTAGTGAAAGACATTCATTAAAAGACAATACTTTACAAGCAACATACCTGCCAGATGTAGTAGATGTTTGGGCACGGCCTTCGGATTGCTCACATAGGATTCCTTGTGTGTGGTGTCAAAGTAGTGGTCATACTGGAGACACGGATAAAAAGAAGCAAAGGAAGCACTACAATGTACATATCATTTGCCCTTACTATAGAGAGAGAGAAAGAGATTTTAATGACAAGTTCACCTTACGTACATGGGTTTTGAGTGAATGCAGCAATATCAGTAGACCACATCAGTGAAAGTTTGAGGAAAATTGAATAATCCATTCAAAAGTTATGAATTTTCATTTAAAGTGTCTGCATAAATAGTCACTGCTGGATGAGAAGATTACTAGAGTTTATGATGCCACATGCGTAGAAAGATAAAAGAAAAATTGTTACGAGAAATCCACAAACTTTCATTAAAAAAACAAAAAGTACACATTCTCTTGACTTGCTACTGATGACTGTTTGTGTTAGGGGTAATATCATTCCCCCTGCCTTCTGAAAGAGGTAAGTCAAGTGCTCTTTCATTATGCGAGAAAAGTGAAAATATATAGAATTTTCTTTAAAATATTTTCTTCATACCATTCTATGCATGTGACATCATGAGCTGTAGAACCCCTAGTATCATACCTGCCAACATTTCAAGATGAAATATCTTACTCGTGGATTGCAAAAATCTTATTTTATATGTAAACTGAATTAAAAATCTTACTTTTGGTCAAATCTTCAGAAAATACACATGAAAGGTATATCTGAATATTTTTTAAAAATCTGACTTCTCTGACAGAAAATCTGATTTTGCTATTTCTAACGTAAAAAATCTTACTGAATCTGATAAAATCTTACTAGTTGGCAAGTATGTAGTATAGTTGGGAGTCCAACACATCAACACCCTACTGTTTTTTTCTATTAACAGATACTTTAAATATCTCACAATTTACCTGAAATTTTACTCACACGTACATAAAATACTCTGAATTCACAAGCGCACATTAGAAATGCTATATGCGGTACACACTCCAAGATATCTGCTTTGAACGTGTGGGCTGTTATTTTGACACACTCAGTTGCACCGTAATTTTGAAACCAAAACACCCCTACCCTCTATTGACAATACGTGTAAAATGCACGTACATAATTGTAATGCTTTTCCAATGGTGCATTTAATGTACGGTATCATTGCTTTGATGCTGATCTTGTTTATTATCGGGTTTTTCAGTAATGTTTGGACACCATCAAATCCCCAGTGAAAAATGCAAAACCACTGCGTGTAGTCTCACGTGTGAAAGTTCGTTCTTAATGCACAATGCTATAAATAGAGGGGTGTCGGTTTCAATGTGCAGTGTCGATGTGTTTGACACCACTAGGACTGTGGAGTCTTAGAATCCTAGACAATTGACACATCTAATAAATAATACTGCACCACAGAGTCAGGTCATGACAACACATTCAACTAATAATTGTGTTTTCTCTCTTCAGTTACAATAACGTTCTGCAGCATGGAACTCATTAACCTGGGGTGCTTCATTGATAGAACGGTTGCTTGTATCGCATTCTGGCTGACTGCATTTAGTACGTTAGGAACTCATTCAATGGTCAGAAGAGTCATACTAGCCATTCGCATTATTTCATTCAAGTCTTATTTACAGTACCGGTACTACTACTAGTACTACTACTTATAGGACCCATTGTAGAACCTATAGAACTAGTTTTAGTAATCTGTTAATGAAATAAAATAAATAAGTTTACTTTTGTATTTGTAATGTATTATGTTATCATGGTGCATACGTTACCATATGTTAATATGAGTGAGTTTCATTCGTATTCTGTGATATGTCTGTGGTGTACCTGTGATGTATTGAATGTTTATTTTGTTATGATATCCAATGTAGAAACTCTACAAAGAATTTCCAGAGTGAACAATAAAGTAATAAATCAATCAATCAATCAATGACTGATGTAACACTAACATAACACTACACTAGAATCAGGATAGGTAGCTAACTCGCACTATCAGCACTAACAAACAGTTAACAACTTAATTGACATCAAGATTCATAGCTACATACCTGTGACGGTAACCTCTTGGGCACCCGTAACCTCTCTATATCAAATCTCTCCTCGTTCCAGTTGCCTACAAGTGTGTTAGGTGTGTAGCAATCTTCTTTGGTTGTTGTACGCCAGCCGTACTGACGAAATTTCTCGAGATCGGTGGTGTGGGTCCAAACTTCGCCGAGACCGGAGGCGCGAACCATGGACCGAAACGCAACTTCGTCTTCTGAAGCCATGATCTGACTTGACTTCAATCTCCTTTGCTTTACTTTACGATGAGATTGTTTTTTCCGGTACCGATACTGTTGTCTCTAGTGACGATAAACTTTTCCAACCATACGCTCAACTAATTCGTCTTTTTGTAAAGCACACGGCTTCCAATTCTCCGTGCAATTCAATGAATGCAGCTAGCGATTTTACTGGCGAGTCGTAAACTGAGCTTGAGTTGAGAAAACGTGTTGTTGTGTGATGAGCAGTGTGTGGGTACGGTGAACACAAAACATACTTCCGGGTACCTACGTTGTTATGGATACGTACAGCTGAGAACCTTCTTTGACTTGACCGTAGAGGGAGCGCTCTCAGTCACTCGCAGTTAGTGGTCACCAAAGAGATTTTTCTCCTACTGGGGAAAATCTCTTTGGTGGTCACTCGCAGTGCTGTAGGACGCTGGTACCTTAGGCAACCTCGTTATATTCCGCCTTTCTCTTTTCCCCGGCCGCGTGTTTTTTTTTACACGGCACAGATTGGGGAAACTAAAAATCTATCGGGGACCCTATCCCTAAACCTAACCCTAATCCTAATCCTAACCCTAACCATCAAACCCTAACCCTAACCCTAACCCTAACCCTAACCCTAACCCTAACCCCAACCCCAGTGCCGTATATTAAGAGAGTCTGGCCAACTCGGTTTTTGGCTTAGGTGTTTTAAAGCCTGTGATTGGTCAAAAGCTGGTCCCGTTAATATACGGCACTGCCCAACCCTAACCCTAACCCTAACCATAACCATAACCAAAAACCCTAACCCAACGTTTTTCCCATAGGTTTAACACGCGCCATGCCCCAATCTGTGCCGTCTTAAAAAAAAAAAACGCTCCCCGGCCCCTCCCCCTCCCTCCCGCCTCCCGCTTTTTGTGCACCATACAAAGGATAGGTGTCATCACTTTGACCTTTTTTTTTTTTTTTTTTTTTTTTTTTTTGCTTGTCAGCTGAAGAAATCCGGAAGTGGAAGGGGAGAGATGGGCTGAGGACTTTTTTTTTTTTTTTTTTTTAAACGCTCCGCCGGCCCTGGGCATGACTACGAATTCTAACAAAATAAACAACTGAGAATGAGATTGTTACTCTTTTTCATAATTACATTTGCAGATTGCAGATATCAGTATCATTCCCTGACTCTTAATGGAACACACTGGAGCAAAACTTATGACAATGATCGTGCATATAAAATGGCGATTCTTCCCTGTCATACCCGCATGGGCTTTTTCTATTATTTTATTATTGTACGAATTTGGAAAATGTCACGTGTTTTGACTCCTCTCCTTACACGCTATACTAGTATACAAAGAGTTTGAAGGCAAACGGGTTATGCACCATTCTTTAAGTAAGTCCGTCATCAGAAAAAAAATCCGATGATTCCTCATTGTAATTTGCTGCATAACCAGAAATATCATTTTGAAGTTATGATTAAAACATCCCATTCTTTGTTTTTAGTTGGTTTGATCGCACATTCAAATTGACAAGAATGGAGTTAATTCATGCAATGAAAATTTTCATAATGTACGGCCAGCTGAAGTTCACCACAAGGATTTGTCCTGAAATCACCAAGAACAACGACGAGTTTGTTGCACTTATTATGTCATAGTCATTGTCGTAGCATTATGCATCTTGAGATAATAAAGATTTGGTTTTCGTGTTTGGTTTTACTCTCTAACTACCTGAGCGCTTGAAATTAACTTTGGGTCAGTGATCATTGAAAACATTTTTGTTTCTCCAGTTGACAAATCGTCCCTATAAAAGGTGCAAGTTAAAGGGACTGTACAGTTCTGGTTGAGGTGAGGATTTATAATAGCTTTTAACGTTTTGGGAGATAGTGAAACCACTCTTTGAGATGTCAAAGAGCATGCAATTCTTCTAAGGGGTATCAAAAGTTTATTTGATGAAAATCGGTTTTGAAATGGCTGAGATATCCAAAAAAAAGGTGAATCAAAGAGATCCTAATAAAAGGCGTGGCCTGCATGTCGCCTTTTATTATTATCACTTTTTGGGATATCTCAGCCATTTGAAAACCAATTATATCATCGAATAAACGCGGGCCTTCTTAAAATTACCGGCTCTTTCATTTCATAAGAGGTTTCTCATTATCTCACTGAGGAATGCTATAAAACTGAATCCCCACCTACCAGTACACTCCCTTTAAGGTCTCTAAACATAATGACTTAGACGTTGAGAAAGATTGAAAATGTATAAATCTGTCATAAGAAAGAGAAAAAAAAAACAAAAAAATCTTAATGAAAAACAAGAGGATAAGCAGAGAGGAATTTGTATGTTGTATTATGTAGGCCTGTAATCGGGGAATATATGAAGAGTTTGTTCACAAAAACCGATAAGTCCATATTTGCCAAATGGAGATATTTGCGATTAAAGGTCAAGAAAAATAAAGAGAAAAATTTTGCTTCTTTTGACCATGACTTCAAAAATGTACCTTTTTATGTAGTGACCAATATATCATTTAAAAGGTATTATTTTGTACTTTATGATAGAGACCGTACTTCAAAATCTTCAAAAATGGACTTATCGGTTTTTGCGAACGAATTCTTCATATTTTTAGCTCATACAGGACTGGTAAAAACAACTAAAATATGAGATTTTGTTATTTCTGTATACGAAATGAATAAGAATTATTGTGAGAGCATGATATCATCAACTTGCTGATTTAAATATTTCTAACGACAGTTCAAGAAATGTGGCGAAAAAAAAAAATTAATACTTCAGAATGTCATAAGTTCCTAAATTACTTCTTCTCCGATTTTGATTTAAAATTTTTACTGTTCTGCCGGGATTTTTTTTTTTTGTCTCTTTCTTACGAAATTGAAACAATAATGGGATGGATTTCTTTAACTAAAACTAGGAGTCATCAGACTAAAATAGTCCGACATAGTTTGCACTAAAAAATATCCAATATATTGACATTGTCGTTCTTGTTGCTATGGTCGTTGTTGCTAATCAATATTGCATACACTGAATGACCCCCACGTGGCCCCCATTATTCATCTCCGACTTCCTAACTATACGAAGTCCACTTTTTATGAAGTTCGTTTTGTTGTCCTTTTTGTTGAGGCTGGTTCGAGTTGTTTATTCACTCTCTGACTAAACACTTGCATTTTGTGTGTGTGTGCGATGTGTGTGTGTGTGTGTGTGGGGGGGGGGGGTGCAGCCCGACTCCATAATACTGTGTATTTATGTGTCATTTTGTCCCATGAAATATAACAAAATATAAATTCAATACAATTAACAACATAAATACCACTATAACGTTTAGTTGTAGACTATGCCTACCCTGAAGGCGCATTTCCCACGTGTAAGTAATTCATTTCCCATTCATTTCCCATAAGTAATTCATAAGTTTGTTCTTCTTTTTTTTTGAGTGGTTCACAACATACAAGCTTGCTTTTTAGTGGACTTCTCAATATTCTTCCCCCCCCCCCTCAACTGGAGCATAACTTTGTTTTGTTTTGTTTTTGTTTTTGTTTTTTTTTTTTTGGGGGGGGGGGCAGTATGCATTCTTTTGACTTTGTTTATCTGTATCATTTATCTTTTGCAAAGTCGAATGTTTATGTTTATGATGTAGGGCCTAATTTGAGATTTGTTATGTGTTGTGTTTTGTTGGAAAAAGAAAAATGAAAATAAATGAATTGAATTGAATTGAATTGAATTGAATTGAATTGAATTGAATTGAATTGAATTGAATTGAATTGATATATGGTACATGTAATCTCTGTCAGTGGGTACTAGTATCTGATTGTCTCCCCTCTTAATTTCCTCATATAGTACCAACCACGCGAAGCATTACACCTTAATGCAAAGTATATTCACTTTGGGGACAGCTTGCCCAACGACTAGAGCCAGCCGTGAATTTTATTCAGGTTACTTTCTTGCGTTTACACAGACGGGCTTTCATGTACTTCGGCCCAGGGTTAAAAACCAGAGGTAAAAAACTCAACGAGACAAAAAATTCTCTGGAAAACCTTTGACCTCACAATACTCTAACTCCGAAAATCTTCTGTATAGATATACATGTTCTGGAGTGATACCGTTGAAATGATTGTATGACAGTCGACTCTATTCGGGAACCAACACATGTTGAATCAAAATCATAAACGTATAAGTCTGAACGAGTTGAAGGCGCAAGCTAGAATAACTGACGAGCCTCACGCCCTCGAATACCGCTACCACACCCACTGTACTCAAAACGCATCATTTCTGCATAATTACATGCAAATTCCCACATTCCCACATTTAATGTATGCAATAGAATTCTCATTAATGATTCCAGACAACTTTTGCCTGCTATACGGTGTACCGCAGGCAAATACTATTACACGAACGTGTCCGTAATCACGTCAGCGTACATTACAGAGCTAGAGCGCCATCTCTTGTTCATTTACTTCCGGGTCTTCGATTCATCATGGTTGATGCGGCCACGAAGAAAACGCTGAGCAGTCTTCCACTGCTCAAAACAAAAGCCGGCCCGAGGGACAAGGATTTGTGGCCTACACGGCTCAAAGAAGAGTATCAAGCTCTGATCAAGGTAGGTCTCAGAGAGATTCTTGTGGAAGAAGCGCCTGGTATTAGGTGACATATGTTCACGAAGCTGTTCGCGCTTCATCAGCCCCTTGGCTTCTTTGCGTCGGAGATGTACGGAACGTCTACGGGAGTACTGCGGGGTGGTGATTGTCGGGTGTAGGTTCCAGCCAGCGGCAGCAGGTGGCCCTGCGTGTAGATATAGCATCCGACCGTGCCAGACCAGCCAGATGTGTAGACCCAGGCCATGCAAATGGATGTCACTCCAGCCATGCGGTGTGAACTGTGATGAAACTCGACTAACTTGATATTCACCAATCACCGTGCGAAGTTACTGTTTTACTGACAAATGTTAAATAGGAATAAGATTAAGATTAAGAACATACTTCACTTAAGTTATAACTCATTATAGCTTGTTGACATTGTTGATAAATTCCCTGTAGGCCTACGACACAATGCAATACGAGCTGTACGAGTACGTCATACGTTGTTGTATGACCAACACAGTACAGAAGAGTCAAACTGAACAGTGCTCGCTGGCCCACATTGTACCTGTCCTACACCTTGTGGCATTTGTAGAAATAACCGAGCTCCAGCCCTAGTACAATACTATAGCTTCAGGATAATTTATGGGGATGTTCATCAGCGGTCATATAACCAATTTCCTTTGACCAGCCAGAATGTGAAGCATTTGGGCTGCAAGTTTTTGCATTTAATTTAGAATCTTGCGTGAGTGGCAGTATTTTGACGTAGTGGGTCTGGTCTTGAATATATGATGCGTAAGTATTAATTTTTGGTAATGGACACAACTCGGGTCTTCTCTGTTGCGTTGACTCACAGAATTTTGTGACTTGTTGTTGGCAAAGTTTACTAAATTATTATTTTTTCTCTTGTTTTTCCATGATACAGTATGTAGGGAACAACAAGGAGGCCGACAATGACTGGTTCCGGTTGGAGTCCAACAAGGACGGCACGAGATGGTTTGGAAAATGCTGGCACATACAAAACCTCCTGAAGTACGAGTTTGAGCTTGAGTTCGATGTGAGTTCAGCAGTCAAAATATTTCATATTCCATTCGGTGGCTGAGATGTGATGTCATACCCATTGCAAAATGCAGTCTGTCAGATCATGTTATAATGTTTGATTGTAAGCATGTTGGAATTAAAGAAGTCACTAAAATGGCAGATGAGCCCCATATGAGATACAGTCAACCTTGCTTACACTGTAAGTTGACCTCGCATAAGTCAAAATAGTCGTCTAAGTTGAAGGCAGGTCTTTTCAAGTTGTCTCTTCTTTTGATATAAGTATTTTGTTGATTTTAATCCCTCATAAGTGGAATTTTCTCCAAGTCAAAACCATTTCTTCAGTCCAAATAGATTCGACTTCTAAAAGGCAAGGTTGATTGTAGTTGAAAATTACTGACAGTTATCAGTTTTAAATCCATGCCCTGTGGCATTCGATGTGGATTCTTAACCCTTCTCATGTTATATTATATTCAATGGTAGATCCCTGTGACGTATCCAGCAACGGCTCCAGAGATTGCCATTCCCGAGCTGGACGGAAAGACGGCCAAGATGTACAGGGGAGGGAAGATCTGCCTGACAGACCACTTCAAACCCCTCTGGGGCAAGAACGTGCCAAAGTTTGGCATTGCTCACGCCATGGCATTAGGGGTGAGTATTGCATATTTTAGTGACTAAACCCTGAAAGATTCTTGTCTTCCAGAAATATTGCCCATAGGTCATAAGAACTCCCCCAACTATGTGTATATTCAATCAGGATGACTTGAATAAAATAAAATACTTGAAATAAATGTGTATTCCCTTGGTAGGTGTTGAATACAGTACATTGTATTTTATAATGAGAGAAGCTACCTCAAAGCTAGGTAACAAAAGTCTAGTGACCTCAGACAATGTCTCCATGGTAAATGATGAAGATAAAAAAAATTCTTTCAGCTTTTGCTCAAAGGTTATATGCTGTTCATATTTAAGTGTCTTGAAATCATGATAAAATGAGTATTGTAATCTAATTAAGTTTTGCTATGTTGCCATAGTTACAGAAGAAATGCGTGGAATGTTTGCATGCCTGTCATCATGCAAGCGAAATGCTAAGAGAATGTTGCTTTCCTCAGTTACCGTCAATTGTTTTTCCTTTCCTTTTCCCTCTTCTTGATTTCTTTCAAACAATTTATCTCCAACACACAGCTTGGTCCATGGCTAGCAGTGGAGATTCCAGATCTTATAGAAAAGGGCTTGGTCACGCACAAGGATGATGAGGCAGCTGGAAACTCATAGGAATTAGATGGCAGCATATTATTCAGTGTATGTATTTTATTAGTAAGATCTCAAATGTTGTATAAAGTGAAAGATACTGTAGTAGGTTCAACAGAAGATGCATGTGCTCATACAGTCAAACTTGTCTATAGCAGCCACCCAAAGGAGACGAAAAAAGTGGCCGCTATAGACAGGTGGCTGTTATTAATAGACAGGTTCTTTGACATGTTTTTTCTCTCAGAGGGAATTGTTTTTAGTGGTCATATACAGCAGGTGGCAGCTAAGACAGGTTTGAATGTATGACTCTTGCCCCTTTCCTGCAAAAAAAAAAAAAATGAAATGAATCGTATGAAAATGTTCAGAACGCAAAGTGTACCATACCATACTGTACCATGCTTTGCCAAAAGGGGACCAACAGCGTACGGTATCGTTCCATGTCAGAGAGCACTAAAATGCAAAGTGTTCCAAGAGTGTACTGTACCAGCTGTTGACATGAGAAGAATTGTGTAACATGCACTCTGTCATTATCCAAAGAGTTGACTCTCTTTATTAGGGACACATTTATGTAGCGTAAGGTAAGCATGTGAGGTCAATGTGCTCACTGATACAAAATATGTGACCCCTCTCAGATTCAAGTAAAAAAATAGCTCATGAGGCACAATTTCTCCAGAGCAATTGAACGCTCCAAATCAGGCATAGTATGGTTAGGTTCGGTTCGGTTTGGATCAGTTTGGTTCACTTATGAGCGCTCAAATGCACAGCATAAGTTTTATTTTCTTGATGCTGGCCTGGAATAGTGCCCAAACTCTCCTCTTTGAATGATTTATGGAAATGTAGGTGTGGTCTACAGTTCAGTGTCCCTCTAACCAGTCATATGTCCACACAGTATAGACTGGGGATTTGTAATAAAAGACTGCAGTAAATGCTGGCAACATATGTATTGTCATCATTCAGGTCAAACATTCCAACTAACTGTGCTCGGAGAAGAGGGCCATGATATTGTATATTGCCTGCTTCATTTTGATCATGTGAGAGAGCAGATGATATTAATAGTGATGACCTTCACTGGCTTTGCTTTCTGTTCAGACAGATTCAGAAATGGTATCATTGACTGCAAATGCGTAATAAAGATGAGAACATCTTGCGTGAAGTTATTCACGTATCAGGCTGACAATTTCAGTGGACATGCAAAGGAAATTGAAGAAGTTTGGTATTGGCAATCAATTTTAGCCTGTTTATCCTGTTTTGAAACAACTCAGGAGTTAAATTCTGTTAATTTATGCAAATGTGCTGAATGAGTGTTTGTAGATATTGTATCTACTATATCAAATAATGGTGTTACAGGGCATTTGACAGTCATCTATTCACCTCTTAGTAGCTGATGAAATCCTCTTTATACCTCAGGTATAAACTCTCTCAGTCCCCCCCCCCCCCCCCCCAACAAAATGCCATAATTAACATTTAGGGACAAACACTGTTAAAGTGAAACAGTCGAGACTGCAAAAATTTCTTATTTGACAGAAATCTTGTATAAACAGACAAATAAGAGAAATAATGACAGTTTTACCAGACAAATCCTCCCATTCTAATCCATGTTATTTATTTATTTTTTTATTTATTCTCCACTCATGGGATGGATTGCCCTGGTCAGCTAAAAGCTGGTTTTCACAGGGGTCCAACCAAAATACAAAACATGCCATCAGTACAAACAACAAATCAATCAATATTATACAACTGAAATTACATAAAAAAGCCAGAATGGCATAAGCTATACAATTTAACTAGGGAAAAAAAAACCTACATACTAAGAAATTAGAAACCATATAATATAATCAACATCAAAAATCGAGGAATAGGGGTGAGGGGTGGGTGAGAAAAATCGTTCTTGTACAATCTCAAGTAATAATCTACTGATTTCGTTGACTCATTCCTGCAAAAATATGTATGTCGGGGCTGTGATTTACGTAGCGTTTGAATGCTTCAATTGATACAATTGTTGAAGAGGGATAATGAAGCTCATTCCAAAGTTTGGCCCCTCGATAAGATAGGGACCGTTTACCATAGTTGGTCTTCGGTTGAATGAGTTTCAATTTGGACGGGCCGGACCTTGTGCTATAAGCAGTCTGTCGAAAACAAAACATTTGATTTAAATAGGGAGGGTATAATTCATGTAATGAACGGTACATTGTACATGCCAGTTGTTTAGCCCATCTCACATGTAGCCGATCTAATTTCAATGTATCATATAAATTATCAGAAGGATGCATATAATCAACATTCATAACAATACGAAGTGATCTATTTTGTAGTATTTGTAATTGCGAAAGGTAAGATTTGGAGGCATTTGCCCAAACCGGACTACAATAATCAAAGTGACATTGCAAAACTGATTTATAGAATAACAAGGCAGTGTCATTACTAATATACGGCCGCAATCTCTTGAGAAGATACATACATTTAATAACTTTTTTCTTAACATGATCGACCTGATTATGCCATAAAAGGTTTTGGTCAATAACAACCCCTAAATACTTACAAGCTTCAACCTTTCTAATTTCACTGTCATCTATATAAACATGGCAATCATTAAAGAGGTTATTAACTCTTTGTAGCCTTTGGCGTGAACCAATAAACATCACTTCACATTTCTTTGGATTAACCATAAGCTTATTATCTTTTAACCAATTTGACAAACTCAACAAATCTTCATTCAATTTTCTTGTAGTGTCCCTTGGATCTTTGGATGAGGTGAATAAACAAGTATCGTCAGCGTATAAAGCTAGATCACAACAGTGTACATTATTCGGCATATCATTAACAAAAATAGAGAAGAGTAGGGGGCCCAATAAAGAACCCTGGGGTACTCCGCATACTATATCTTCTTCATCAGAAATGTAGCCATTTACAGAAGTGAATTGTTTCCTACCAACAAAATAATTCTTAAACCACTCCAAAGTTATTGCACTGAAACCATACATTTCTAATTTTTCTAATAATGTTTTATGATCTACCGTATCGAACGCCTTTTTTAGATCAATCATTACCACCCCAACTATATTACCGTTATCAATTGCAACCAACCATTTATCACAAACATTTAGAAGGGCACTCTGAGTCGAATACATTGGCCTAAAACCCGATTGACAATCAGATAAAATATTGTTCTCCGTTACATAATGAAATAATTGCTTATAAACAATCTTCTCCATTATCTTAGCTAGGATAGGAATGACAGAAATCGGACGATAATTCTCCATGCATGTCTTATCACCTCCTTTAAAAATTGGGGTTACACGTGCACATTTCCATTGACTGGGAATTATACCCGTACGTAAAGATTGATTAATGATGTGTGTTACTGGAGGGGAAATAATAAGAGCTACATGTCTAAGGAGCTTGGCTGGGAGATTATCCGGTCCAGTTGCTTTATTCAGCGGCAACGTCTTAATTATATTTTCAATCTCATCCACTGTAACATCATTAAAAACAAATTGAGCTTTATAAGAACTGGGGGATTCAGTGTGACGCCTCTTTACATTACCATCAAAATTATCATGCAAAACTTTACCAATTGTTACGAAATATTCATTAAAGGCATTTGACACCTCTTGACCATGAATGTAATTATCATTCACCTTGATAGAAGAAGCACTGCTGTCAGCTTTCTTTTCAGGCGCTAAGTAGCGAAGAGTTTTCCATACCTTTTTAACATCTCCTACGGCAGATTCAATATTAGTGGAAATGAAATTCCGTTTTGCTTGACGAATATGGCTTGTAACTATATTTCGAGCTTTTTTATATTCTTCCCAATCATCTATGTTTTTAGATTTTTTGGCTTTATATTTCAAACGATCTCTTTTGCGAATTAATTGTAATATGTCGATTGTCATCCAGGGAGATTCTTTTTGTTTAATTCGTGTATTCCTGAGTGGGGCGTGTTTATCAACAATTGGCATTATTAATGAGAAGAAAGCTGAACAAGCTGCTTCTGGATCTTCAATTTGATAAAGTGAATCAAAATCAATGTCTTTCATATCCTTCCTAAAGACCTCCTCATCGAATCTCTTTAAACTTCTACCTTTTTTGTATTTATGACTTACATTATCACTGCAACTTAGCTTTCCTAAGACACAATATATCATGTAATGATCACTCATCGATACTTCGACCACTCCGCTTTTGCTTATCTTTGATTTACTATTACCAAATATCAAATCAACTGTTGTCGACGAGTTGCTTGTGATTCGAGTATAATCATTAATATACTGAGTGCAATTATAACACTCCATAATATCGACAAGCCTTTTAGTATGCCAAGCCATACACTTATTACTCACATCACAATTCATGTCCCCAAGTATATAATAAGGAAGTTGCATATCATCAATATTTTGCATTACATGTTCAAAAGCATTGAAAATCTCAAGTTTCGAGTTTGGTGGTCTATACCAACATATTACAAGAAAAGACTTTTGTTTTTGAAGTTTGATTTCAGTAACAATTATTTCCAAATCCATATTTTGACAGAATTCATCCCTCCGTACAAATATGATATCATTTTTAATAAACATAGCAACTCCTCCTCCGTTCCTATTTCGGTCGCGTCGTAAACATGTATAACCAGGAATAGACACCTCATTATCATCAATGCTTGAGCATAAGTGAGTTTCACTGAGAGTCATTATGTCTATATCACTTTGAGCAACTATAGATCTTAATTCATCAATATACTTTAATAATGATAAACAATTTAAATGGGCAATTTTCAGTCCCTTATATGATTGCAGTCTATTTAACTCAATTTGAACAGGGTCATCAAACACGTGATCAGAATTAAGTGACCGATTTAAAACAGGGTGGTTTACGTCATCAAATGATTCATTAGAAATGGATGTGTTTGAACAATCAACTAGTGGTAAACCCTTCCAAAGACAGGCATCACATGTCCAGTCATCATTTGATCGAAAGAACGATTCTGATTCACTTGAGCATTTCAGATGACCCCATTCATTACAAACAATACACAGCATAGCATTTTGGTTATTTCTCACCGTTTTTTTACAGAAGGTACAGGGATATTTGGGAGACATTAACTAAGTTAAATTTACGTGTAGCTAAATTAATACAAAATGTACATATTTAATATCTTTAGATATATATATATATACAATGTAAAACAGCTTAATTTGTGTTGTGATTGTGAGGCACAAATGTCAGCAAATTGGCCAGCTGTGTAAGTTCATAGTCCATTTAAGTCACTCTCGTTCCGGATTACTTTGTTTATTGTTCTTCCATTTGTTGCCGTGACTTTCGCGATTATACGACCATCACTGGACCACGCGGATTGGACCTTGCTTTTTTTCTTAGCACTATTGAGAAGATGGAGATTTGCTTTTGTCAACTGTTCCTGAATCACGATGTTGGAGCCTTTCAGAAGGCGACGATGAGAGATTACGGCATGGCGAGTTCTATACGAGGTAAACTTCACCACAATGGGGCGTGGTCGCTTCATGGCGCGCGCACTATTCTTCCCCGGAGATCCTCTGTTGGGATTACCCACGCGATGAGAGCGGTCAATGTCCTGCCTGGAGATGTTCAGCCCGAGTTGATCGTTTGCGATGCTACAAATGAGGTCATCCGTGCTTTCTTTGTCTTCTTCTTTGACACCGAAGAACTGCAAACAGTTTCTACGTGAATACTGTTCCAGGTCCGCGGTTGATAGACGTAGATTGTTAATTGTTGAGCGTTGATCCTCTACAATGGCAGAAAGGCGAGCTATCTCTTTGGATTGAGATTTGTTTTGTACCTCGATGTCCATCAGTCGCTTCTCCTGTTCATCCAAGCGATTTTGCAATCTCTCGAACTCCCTCCGAACGGCTTCCTGAATAGTGGCGTGAATCGACGTATGCAGCTCTTTGTTTTCTTTTTGAAGGCGCGAAAACAAGTCATTAATGAGCTTTTCAGTGGCGTCATCAACCCCAGCCGCCGACGTCGCCATATTGGAACTGATGATAATTTACTTTGATGTCAAATATAATGGGTAATTGTTGATAACTTGACATTCAGTTTGTTTCAGATCACAGAAAGTCAAATTTGAGTTAGCGACATATAAGCGGAAGATAATTGAGGTTCATGAACGGGGGGGGGGGGGGGGGGGTTCCGTTGATTCCAATATACTGCAATCACGGTTGTGTTTCGTAAGATTCATATAATTATAAAGTCATTAACCTCATATAAGTGCTTCATAAACGTATAACGATTTGCCACACTCACAGATGTCACTAACTTGATGAATGTCACATAATGGCAGCAGAAATCTCGGATACAATTATGCTTACTATGAAGGCCAATCCTCGTCCGGTCACTGGTGGCTGACACGCGCTAAGCATACATGGGACTGGGATCGATGATATAGGGTCCACTCAGGTTAGCAAAGTTCACGTTATACCAGGATTTTCACCAAACTGTCACATTTCCAAGTTCATTTTCCACACATTTCTCGTCACAGAAGAGATTTGAACATATTTGATTATAATCCATGCAACGAATCGCCGAACCAAAAGCTGATTTTTGTCGGTAGGCTAGAGCGACTTCATCTTGACTCCTCAGCCTCAGCCTCCTTTATCCCAACAGGATTCTGCCTGTATTCACAGTTCATATTATTTCCTGTCATGTCTGCTCAGCAAATTTTATCATGTTCTGCTGCTAATCACACTCTCGTGTACAGTCCTGTGTAAAGAAATGACATTTACTGCAAGCTACAATTGCACCTGGCTTGTCATTTACAAGTTACAGATCACGTGGTTGCAAAGGTCCTTGGTATCACAATAGATGCTTGTATAACAAGGTCAGATATAGTGATGTACCTGATACAGTGCACTCCTCTTATAATGAGCACAATTGCAACAAAATTTTGGATACAGCAAAGTAAAATTCAGGGCCCAAAATTGTCAGCCACTTTATTTGTTCGGATATAATTAAATGTCAGTATGGGTATTGAAAGAAAACTGCCAGTCCAGAGGACTTTATTATAATGTTGATCGCCTTTACAGTGTACTCCCGTTATAACAAAGTCTTGGGACCGGCAGTTTTCTTTTGTTATATTGAAATTTTGTTATTACTGAAGAAATAAAATACATAGAGTGGATAATGTTGCGGCCTGAATTTTGACTACGTTGTACCGAGAATTTTGTTATGACCGTGTACGTTATAACAGGAGTGCATTGTAAGACGTAATTTAGCCGGTCCAAGTCCTTATATTCTTTTGTTGTTGTTTTCTCCCTCATATGATGAGACCCCCCAATATATCAAATACATTTTTCTAGTCCCAGTCAGCTGCTTACAGCAAGGTTCTCTTACAGGTACATTGTACCAAAATAGAATCTGAGGGACTACGATATGTGAAATACATATATTCATGGAAAATATTACATGGCAATGTGTTGCCAAACCTTAATTAAAACAAGTGCAATATACATTGCAGGTTATGGAGGTCTATTGGATACCCTTTATGGAGAGTGTATGTGTGTCACTGTGTTACTTTAGTTTGTTTGTTTTTCACAAAAACAAAAAATAAAAATAAAAAAAAACAAAAGGAAAAAAGGGGGTTCTCAGCTGTTTGAACTTCAGTGAAATCAAATGAACTTATACCAGAAGAGATTTTGTTGCAACACAAACCATGATTTTCTTATATCTGATCTGCAATGATGTGTTTACAGGGCCAAGCCGAACTGTACGGTCATGACAGTATTCTATTACAGTTCAAATCTGTTGTTGTGCATGCTAATGGTGTATAATGTATTTTTATTGAAATGTTTAATGCGTCAAATGAACATGTATTGCATCTTTCAGTGGAATACATTGTACATGTACTATGTATTTCTAAAATAAATGTCTTTTTGCCTGCCCAATGCATGGGTCTATGATGAAAATAACAAAAAAGAAGAAAAAAAAAAGTCAAGACTGATATCCCAATTTAGTATGTGTTGTGTGTGAAAATAACTAAAAGCATACAGGATATGTTTGTGCGATAATATGCTCCTCCTCCTTTTCCCCATCTCAAACGTTTCACCATCCCCTTGATTTTAACCCATTTTCCACCCATTCCTCCCTTACTTCTTTGTGTCATAGCCCTTTCCTCCAAGCCTGCTTTCCTCTTCCTACTTTTTCTTAATCACAACCTAACATTAAAGCCACTGTTTGCCATTGTTAGCAGTGATTAAAAAAAAAATAAAAAAAAATGTTTGAGTTATCACATTTCATGCATATGTATAGTTTAGTTGCATCACGAAATATCCTACCATGTAAAAACTTTTGCAATAAAGTCACAAATATAAGGAGATATCTCTAACTTGTTCAATAAATCATATCTGTAAGACGGTTTCTTCTAGAAACGATTTTAATCAAACCATTGTTGTTATTTTGTATATTTAACAATAGGCCTACATGTTGGTTTTTCTATCCCTAACTTACATTTTAGAATTATATTGAAATACTAAAGCTGTTTTGGTTGTTTTGTTGTTGTTTTTGTTGTTGTTTTTTTTTTGTAATCTGCAAAATAAAATGGTAGATAGTGGCTTTAAATGATGTAATGCTAGCAGCCTAAATAACCCTTTTTCATCACAAGTACAGTAACAAAGCACTGTCTTATGCGATATGGTACAGGTCAGGTAACGCACAGACATTAGGTGATGACAATTATTGATACATGTGCAGTATTATCAGACAAACACTCTTACATGGTTTACGCAGGTACACAACTGAGACTTTGGTTTACACAGTAGTATTGTAATTAAAACTTTGCTTTTCTTTGGATTTTGAACATTACAAAAGACACAATCATTCTTTCCATTATGAAATTCACCAATTGTACATGCTTGTTTGTCTCGTTTCCAATAAAAGATCAGTGGTTACAGAAAAAAAAGTACAATCAAAATGAAGTACATGTACAAAAAAGATCGTATAACTCGAGCAAACAAAAGTAGAGTTCACAAATTAGACATGTCAAGCATGTCGGCCCTACGTGGAAATGAAAATGGGGAACACATACACTTTTATTTGAATTGATGAACGTTATAATGACATGTGTGTGTGTGTGTGTGTGCGCGCGCGCGCGCGTGTGTGTGAGAGTGATGTATAGATGCTCGGCAGTGCTATTTCGCTATACCATGACTATGTAAGGCTTCTATAGTAATGAGTATCGGGCTTGGTAATGTCAACCTGACACAATTTAGTCAAAGAAAATACCCACTAGATGGATATAAACACGGTTTAATGATTTTGTGTTTGTCGAAATTCACCTAAGTCTTCAAATTTTCTCCATTCCCTTTGAATTCGACTTATAGCAGAGGCTGACTTCATAATGAATTATGAAACGTGATACATAATTATGTAAAATGTTCTACAGCACCATGAGTAGCTTTTTAGGTAGAATGAGCGCTTTATAAGAGTCTCTGTATTATTATTATTATTATTATTATTATTATTATTATTATTATTATTATTATTATTATTATACAGGAAGAAAGAGATGGAGGAATAGAGTTCGTGAAATGAGAATATACTGAACTAAATGAAATCATACTGGACAATATGTAATTATGGAAATTGTGACTGAGTGGCCCGTGAGGAAAGCCACAATACACGCGCTTATAAGTTATACACATTATATAAACTATAATAGAGATCAGTGACTAATACAGCGGGAGCAGCAGTAGACTTCTGTCAACCGTAAACTGTTGTAAATGCAGGATAATGCGACATCAACGTGCTGATGCTGTGAACCCTACGGGTAGAAACAGCTGGCCAGAGCATCTCAATTAAAGCACGTGGAAACATGACAACTCATCGGCAATGTGGTTCAATGTTTTCGTTGTCGGTTCTCAATGTAAAAATACCTGTCCACTAACACGAAAAATGTCATAAGTATAATATAGCAAAAGTTGGGACTTTGTCGATCATTGTAATTACATTGCTCTATATGCCTTCACCAATGTCAGAAGTTATAGGTTTCGAATGACGCAATAATCAAAGCGCGTTCCTCTTGGGGTCAAGTAACTTTTGGTTACGTTGTAAAACGCGCAGTGCAGTGACGCAACAAAGCAAAGGAGCTTTTTAACTGTGATATCATTCGCGCGCGAGAAAACCTTTTCCATATCAACCATGTTTCCAAACAAATCGCTCATTCTGGTAACAGAACTTTCCCATGTGCAAAGGCAAATCTGCTTTCTGCTCATATTATTCCAGAGGTGTGAAGCTCACATTTCTTGGTCCGGCTGAATAATCGGGAGATTATACTGGCGAAATATGGTATGTCTTTTTTTCTTTTTTTTTTTCTTATCGCCTTCGTTTAATGTTAAATACATGTAGATACAGATTATTTTTTTTTTTATCCCGTTCCCTATGCGCTTAACACTTACAGTCGTTGCTTTAAGTAAAAGCATAAACAACTCTTCTTCTATTTCTTCTGGTTAAGGCTGCATCCTTCAATTAGCTGAGGATTCTTGTAGACTGTACGTCCACTCGAGGGCTATATACAGTACATGTATAATACAGTTTATTTACAAATATTTGCAAGCACATATAGCAAATACTGTACAAAGATCATACAGACTAGCCACTGTACATAATCAACCCTCGGCCTTCGGAAGTTTTAATACATGTACGTATTAAAGGCTACTACAGATGGCGCTGCAACAGTGTAATTTCAGAGAACAAAGAATTCCAGGTCCTTACAGCAGTTCTGGGAAAGAACGAAGGACGGTGCAGCGACTCAATTCTCGACTATGGTATCTGATAGTCACTCCTGCTATTTCAAATAATCTAGACACTAAAAACAAAGGAAAACAATAGTCGATATGAATGAAAATAATAACTAAACTTGGTGTTGACAAGAAATCGCTTCTTTCCAGAAAACTTTCCTTCGAATGACAAAAGTTTCTCGTTTTCAGATATCACTTTTCTCGAGATATGTATTTTGTATAAGAAACAACACAATTCTAATTTACATACATATATACACGTGTATATATATATATATACATATATCGTACATGTTCGCAAAGATAGGCAAAAATTACAAAATCATATTCTTATATACCTGCAAAGGCATAAAGTCATGAGTATGATTATTATGCACTGATTAAATACGCCCGTCATTTTCAGATTTCTAGAGTTGACGGCTCTGCGACACATACACCCATCAACTCAAAGATCATGGAGCTGATATCAGACAGAGACAAAGAGATCGTGGGCAACGCCCAAATGTCGTCTGACTGTCGCCCTCTCGCCCCGCCCGACGACGGTTACCAGGCGGACGACGAGTTCGATCCACACGATGACCTCGCCGATAGCATCTTCGGCGATTCGTCACCGACGGTTTACTTCGTGTCCGTACCTCCACAGAAGGTGGATGCTGATGGAAGACGGCGACAGATCCCTTGCCTATCGCCAACACAGTGCTCTCTAACGCCGAGCATCCTCGCCAAATCACATTCACCATCAGATAATGGAGACGAGTCACATTATAGCAGACTTATTTCGTACACAGGACACTCACAGGACGATAGTGACGTTCAAACGAGTTCCCTGTCAGATAGTCTTCCGTCGGAGCGATCCGAAACCCTCAGTGAAGATAACTCCAGCTCTGTCTCACTTCCAGAGGAGACTCCGGCACAACGTGGAGGCATCCCACGTGTGCCTGAGACTGGGCACGAGGGCGAACGACATGATGGTGACAACATTGCTCTCAGAGAAACGGCCAGGGCGATCAGCGGTGCCCTGGTTGATTTAGAAGTGTTGGACGACTTTTATCGACTTGATGGAGACGAATTCGGTGATGACTTGGTCGAAGTCAAACCCCGGGCTCTTTCTGTCTGCCCGGCGCTCGTGGCCTACAGGGACGGTAGTGGACAAATCACCGTCCCCTTAGAGATGAGGTGCAACCAACGCGCAGCGTCCATCATTGCAGACCTGGCTGCTAAGTTCGACATCCCACCAACTGCCAATGCCGTGGCGGGAACACCGAGGAGTTGCCATAGCAACGGACAATGTGACCTCGATGTTTTCCCGCCTCCGCCTTGGCAGGCGTCCGACTTCGAGTCCAGTGATGAGGAGCTTAAGGAACTTTTCAGTGAAAGTCCTGCTCGTGGTAGAAAGCGATGTCACGATGACATCGAGGAAGGCGATGACGAGGAAAACGAAACGGGGGTGAAGACTCATCTATGCAGTCCTCAGAAACGACGACGACTGTGAGATGCAATGACTGGCGTATCTTGGACTATTACTTTCAATTCTTTATAATAAAACTAGCTTACCAGCTAGCTGAGAAAACATAAATACGGTATGTCTACTCCACTTCGTTGTCCCTGTATATTACAGGTATACGTTATACTTCTGTGAGGTTATGTTACAATGCCACTTGGGTTTCTTAATTATTTCCCCTTAGCTCGAAACACATGGTTCATTCTAAGGCCATTGCTGTTCGTAACAGAGAGTTTATAAAAATGATACATGTATTTACCAATAAGAAAAAGACAAAGATGATAGAGAAACAATGAAAACAGCCACCGCCTCTGTCATAGTTCAGGCAAACGAGAAGGAAATGCACCTGTATTGCGAATATCATGATCATTTTTGTTGGTCAAAATGTCCGCTTACTCAGGATCCAATAAAGTTTCAAAATATTCTCTGGCCATGTTCCTTCATGATTTTGCTTGGCATTCAATAACATATTACGTGCATATGTTTTCGGATAAAGCCGACACCTATTGTCAGCAAACTCAATTAAAATGCCAACTTTTGTTCAGACTGCTGCGCATGATTATGTAATGTTAATTTTAACTGATTTTCAAACTGATACGATATCAATGGCTCTCATGATAATCACTCGTGGGGGTGTTTCACGAAGAATTTTAAGTTCAGCTTAAAATTGTGGTAGACTGCGTGTGTGACTTCAATAATAGTCTAACTTTCGTATAAGAATGAACATTTTGGAGACTTTTTACAAAGGCAACAAAATAAAGTAAGGGACAAAAGGTTTTTCTTTCAGTTTGATAACAATAAACTTAATTGCAGTGGATTCTGAGTGGATGAAACTGAAAAGAGAAACCAGCAGCATACCATAATTCAAAGTCGATCTTAACTTTTAAGTTCGACTTAAATTCTTCGTGAAACAACCCCCGCTACAACTATTTCTTCACACACACACACACACACATACACACACTCATCCGCAACATTATATAGATGATGACTGCCGGGGGAGGGAACATACCGAATGTTCCACCCGAAGGGTTTGAAATGCTATTGACGGATGTTATAAGTTCCGAGACGAAGTCGAGGGACTTATAGCCTCCCGAAATAGCATTTCAAACCCTGAGGGTTGAACGTTTGGTACATGTTCCCGACAACAAAAGTCATCATTATGTACATTCTGTTATATTATATGGGTTAGTCAAATATTAAAATACGTCAATACGTCAACGTCAACCACCAGCAAAACGCACTCGATCGCTCGCTCGGGCAGAGCAAAATTCACTGTGCGCGCGCGGTCCTAGGCCTTCTGTCATTCAAGGTTACGTGAAAATGTTTTCCCATGTGATGGGAGAACATTACAAGAATGTTCGCCCATGGGCGAACATAACGAATGTACCTCCATCACGTGACTGTGTTTAGCCAATCACTAACCGGTATTTGACTAACCCATTTAATAATAACGAAATGGGGCCGACATGGTACTCGTGCAATGAAGGAAGATTGTAGGTATACTATAAATGGATGGTATAGACAACTTTTATAGACAAGCAACGACATCTCAAACACATAATATTCTCAACTGCTGATGCTGATTTAATATTATTTTTACCACTGCAAACTTCAATACGAATACGCTACATCATCTAACGACTCAAATCATCATGTACAAAAACGTCGATGGAATTAAGTTCTCGTCCTTACAAGCTCAGTCACAAACAATATTGTCCCTTAATTGTCCCTCTCGTACGATCCACAGAATGAGAGATCGTACTTCGTCACTGCACGATTGACGGCTTTCAGACACTTCCACCACCAATAACATTAATTTGAGAAAGACATGAATTTGAAAAATTTACAAAAATTCGAACATTCCTTGGTTCGTATAAAAGCCACCGACGATTTGAACATTTTGTTCGCTCGTCCTTACAACAGAACACTCCTATAGGTCGGTGATTTCTAGAAAAGTGTTACTCCATCTTCCGTACGGCATATCAATTATTTGTCACGATGTCTATTATAATCATTATGTCACTTAATTGTACTTGTGTCCACCGTCAAATGCTGATTCGATGCCTTTGACACGATTTGCAGAAAGTTTCATTCAGTCTTTGATATTAGGCTTATATATTGTGCCAATTGTCTTGTATGAAATGATGGACTAGTCCTCTATTGTATGAAAGACATGCGAACAAAATTACTAACCAGCAAGCACTTGCTTTCAACAACATTTATAAGGGGGATCGTAAAAACTAATGGCACCTGAGCAAATTTTTGGCTGCATTCCGCAACGGTGCGTTAGTTATGACGTATACTATGACGTTCCACCAGCACGCGCACAAGTCGACCGCCAGCGCGAAGAAGTAAAATTCTCTTGAAACGTTCATAAACCCACCTGACGACTGGAGAACAAAGAAAACGGTAATGGGGATCCATGAAACGTAATAAGCAATTGTCATGACGACGACAGTGCGGAGAGTTTTCAATTCCAGGGAGTTTCTGCGTGGCTTACTTCGTCTTGTTCTGGTGTCATGTTTTGGGGCGTCTCTTTTAGCGTCGTTGGTTGATGAGGACGTATCAGTGCGAAAGCGCGACGGACTCGTAGACGCGGCGTCTGCGATCACAGCAAGGTTATGATTGCATTTCGGTTTGACGCGCTTGCGCTGTTTGAGCGCAGCGCGCATCATGCAGGTATTTGCGATCGTCGTCGTGAACAGCGGGATTGCGATAAAGACGAAGAGCATTCCGACCCAGGCGAGGTCGGACCCTTCGATCTTGAATGCATTTCCTTCGCATCGATCCTCCGTCGACTGGCTGAGCGGAAAGCCATCAATGGGGAGAATCGGAACGAAGGGACAGAAGGAAAGGGCAAGGATGACGCCGAGACCAAACTTGGCGCGTTTCGGTGTTACTATCGTTGGATATCGCAGTGGTAGGGTCACCATCAAACAGCGATCCAGACTAATGCAACATAGGACCAGGGCCGACTGGTATAAGAACAGAAAGTGGCCGCGGAGCAGGATGGAACACGAGATCTGGTCATGCGGCCACACGCTGGTGGGGCCCATGATGACGCCATAAATAGCTCCACAGAGTCCAGCTAACATGTTCTCCACTGCCAGCACTTTGTACAAGAATATTGTGGTTTTGTCGAAGAGTTCTTGAGTGCGCTTGAGTAATGCCAATGTAAAGATATTACAAGAAATGACCAATATCGTCAGAATGGCGTAGGTGATGCACTGCACAACTCTCCTGACACCTAGAAGATTGTCTACATCCATTCCCCCAGGTTCAGTCATTGCCAAACCATCCATGACGCTAACGGGAATCTTTTCCTCAATATACCCTTCTTCAATCCCAGGAAATGTCTCAAAACCCTCAAATTGCCTCTTCATCTTCATCAAGAGTCGGCAATCGTTACAAATGTCCTCACTGCGATGTGATAAACACTGAAATGTCTCTAAACTTCACTCTTGTCCCCATAAGCCCATGCCAACTGGTGCTGGGAAGAGACGAACTTTTGCTGTCTGATGTCGCTAAATAATGGTCGTGAATGACAGCTTCCTACAGCACATGAACAAAATAATCGAGAGATGATATCATCCGCATGCATGAGTAGTATGAAGGGAAGCATTCTTAAACCATTGCCTCTGGAAATCGCAACTTCCGACTTAGCTGATATATGGCATCCCAATTCATGTGATCAATCATGATTCAAGTTCAGATATTGTGTGTCCCGTGAAGAAGATATGACTAAAAGCTTTTGACTCCTTATGCGTACGAATCTGGAGAAGATAACTTTTCACGGAGATAAGTTTTGCAGAAAGTTAAGTTTTATGGCATCTCGTTTATTTAATCATACCGCGGGCATATTGTTATTTCAATGAATGGCTCACACGTCTTGTAATCTCTGCCTGTGATGTCCAAGTACAATCTCGTAAAGCCTTCGTCTGGGGATGAGAACTAACTGGCGGAGAGAAGCAACTGACGTAGAGAAGCAAATGCAGATCTCGGAGTATTAAAGTGCATCGATATCCTCCTCTCGATTTGCACCGCGATTCTTGGTCAAAACGCGCTTCAGCTATGAGGACTATTCTGTCACTTACTACAGTATCCCATTGGGGGACAGGCTGATTTTGCTGTTACACACAGTCATTTCCCATAGACTCTTGCCTGACTATACTCGGGACCATCACAGTCTTCAACGCGGGTTAATTCGACGTTTACTGTAAACGGCGACGGCACTATGCTCATCCGAGCGTGATGACATCTCATCGTTTCCGATTAACTGTAATGAAATATCTCAGACTTTCACGGGATATTTAGACGAAATTCTGTAATATTTTGTAAGTTTGCTCTCCAAGACTGGTAGTGTGGTATAAGGCGTTTAACACTCTGACTACAGTATACGAGACACGACTCGCTTGCTAATATTATGCGTTATGTCCAATATCGAGTTTGGATTGTAAATACGACGTCATCTTAATTAAGACGCAATGTTTGCTGCGATGATTCTACCGTGCTCGCCACAGGGTCTACTCGAAATCTCGGTATAGAGAGGTTTGCGTTGAAATTCATCCGGGCGTCACGGTATGGAGGTGTTAAATCAAACAGTTTAATAAACAGCGGTCTGGACTTAATTAGCTCTCTGTTTGCGAGTCATTAGCAAGGTGAAGTTGCATATTGGGCGCTCTCGAGTTATATACACAAGAAAAATACAGCATGGCCGAGTTTAACAAAAGCCAAGAGCAAGTTTCCAATTGAAAGCGGGACGTAAATGTTGTCTTCATTATCTGTTATAAAATGTTATTGTATTACGTATATATCTTATACCACAAAAACGGCTATGTCAACTATTTTTTTTTTTTGGGGGGGGGATCGCCAAATCGCTCAATGATAATTATGAATGTTGGAAAGTTTGTCTTTTGGCATTATACAGATGAAATAAAGAACATAAATGAAGTAGCGATAAAATGTATGAGAGATACAGATTATTGGATACTCCAAATGAAGTCTGAAAGGAATGAATGTAATTTCAAAATTGACTTTTGCACATTAGGTGTTGGACAAGACTAACAAGTGTCTTTCAGATTATCCAGGTCCTATGGCGTTATTGTTACACGACTTGTGTAAGATATTACACCCTCGAATCATACGGTCCACGAGTTCAACAATGAAAAAAAAAAGGTCCGTTAGTCAAACAGCCCATGAGCTCAACACTAGGTAAAAAAGGCATACGAGTCCGATACTAGGCAAGTTCAACACTGGGCAAAATATGGCCACGAGACCGACATTACATCACGGGGCTTAAAGGCAAAGAGAAATGTGGATAGAGTGAAAGCAGCAAAATTAATAGTAGAAGATATCAGTGAAAGTTTGAGGAAAACCGGACGATCGATGCAAAAGTTATGAATGTTTAAATTTTGGTGTTGGAACCGCTGGATGAGGAGAATACTAAAGTTCATGACGTCACGTGTGGACAACAATATTAAGAAAATATAACGGGAATTCCAAAAAATTCATTTTTCATGAAAATTACACATTACATCAAAATTATTCCCCCTGTTTTCTGAAAACGGTTAGTCAAGTGCTCTTTCATTACGCTTGAAAAGAGAAATCATGTTTAATTTTCTTTATATTTCTTTGTTATTGTTGTCTACACATGATGACATAAACTCTAGTAGTCTCCTCATCCAGCGGTTCCAACACATAAACTTTAAAGGTTCATAATTTTTGCATCGATTGTCCGACTTTTATCAAACTTTCACTGATGTGTTCTACTAATGTTGCCGCTTTCACTCAATCCACATTTCTCTTTGGGTTTTGGTTTCCTTTAATGTGTCGGTCTCTTGTGCCTGTTTTGCTTTGTCAAACTCGTGGGGCTTGTTTACCTAGATCTGCAGACAGTGTAGGACTCATTGGCCTAGTTTACCTATAAATGTCGGACTCAGATTCTTATTTGCCTACTGTCGAGCTCGTGGGCTGCATGACTCGTGGTTGTCGAATTCGTGACGCGCTCCCCAGTGAGGTTCCGTTATGTAGTAATAATATAAATTATTGCGCCAAATCCACTCTGTGTACTAAGAATGCCAAAAGCGCGTAAGTGGTTGGATATAACAAAACCCTCGTATAACGAGGTACACTTTGAAATTCACAACTTTGTTTGTGTATCCTAATAAAATGAGAACCTGATATGAAATGGTAATTGTCATGCATGGTTTCTGGGGTCCTTGTGAAAAGGAGGCTCTCCTGTGCTCATTTTTGTACAAGGATTATGGTCTATAATAACACACTCAGGAGTAGAACTCATCTTTGTGGATCTGTGCAAAATATGTCACAATTTTATAACCCTTATTATTTCAAACAGGATCCTCTCCTTCACTGACATCGTGTCAAGTTTATTTTCATCAATTTCAAATAAATCACAGGTGCAACTCTATAAGCACATGTCATAAAGGATGGAATTTGATACTTGTATAATAGTGACACAACTTTCATGATACCGAAATAATCCAATAATGCTCAGAATTGCATCGATCTGTTGTTTGGCTTCACTATTGTCAAAATACGTAAAAGAAAGATGTGTTACACAGTTTCCTTGCGATCTGATTTTGAATTTCAACCCCTGTGTGTATAATTATATACATGTATTATTACTATTATTATACTAAATGAATAAATAAATAAATAGATATAATATATATATATATAGTGACAGCAATGGACTGAACCAGAACATGGCGGAGCGGTGCAAGGACCGTTAAATATATTGCCAGCAAAACTTGCACAAAACATACATACTGAGGCACGTCTCTTGTGCAAGTTTTGCTGGCAATATATATATATATATATATATATATATATATATATATACATATCTGGACTATGTCAACAAATTGATCTCTTACAAATAATACTGTGGCCAATTATAACAGAACCTTAGATACTGATGAGCAGTGTCAAAAGCGAGGAGTAATTTCAGAATAGTACCTTGACCCCTAATCACCATCTAATTTTACACAATTATATCACAAGCAGCACATTACTCAACCATACATCCCAAGTCCTATGTATCACATCACACACACACACAAACACACACACACACACATATCTCAAGTTACACTATGGTTCCCATACATACAGTTCCAACAGAGGTGGAGGCAGGAGAAATAATGAAAGTACTTGTGATATACCGGTATATCATTTACATCAGATCATTTACTGCGAGCTTGAAACAATAAGATTTCCCCTCATATTTCATATGCATCTGCATGGCTGTACACATGCATGTCCAGTTCTGCAACACTTCCACAGCTTCCTATCGACATTTCAGGGTGGGAGGATTGTAGTCGGTGTCGAGATTTCATGCGCAACTTGAGAATACATGATTTTCGACATTAACCACAGTCCTAGTCTTTGTCAAAGGTCCTCCCACCATAGTAACTTCAAGGGAAGTAAGTACAGGGTCTGCATGGAATTCAGCTTCGGAGCAACAGTAAGAGTGTCTTTGGAGATTCATTTGAATTTCTTAAACTATGCACTCCAAATGCATGTTGAATTGTATTGATTCATGATGCCGTCAACATCACTCATGTGGCAAAATGAGTTCTAAATATGTGCCATATATAATTTTTCCACAATTTTTCCTCAGATCATTTGTATATGCCCACAAAAAATCTTCAAATCCAAGATTCTGCCAGTACATTGTACCTATAACATCATCTGTCAATCATTGCTGAAGTACTAACATGTGTAACAAACGACACTTGGAATGCACCTTCCCCTACAGACCAAACATAACTTGCTTATTTTCCCCCCACACAGTCTTTTGTTTATTGTATATAAGTAACACAGAAAACTTCAGGTCCCAACATTATTATCTTAAAGTGTATGGTGCAAATCTACCTTCAGTTACAACGGAATTTTGATAGTAACGAAAGAAAACTGGTGGTCTGAAGGACTTCATTTGAACGGGAGTTGCCTGTATATTTCGATATGGCCATTAGACCTAAGACCTCTAAAACAAATGCCTCTTATGGAATATCTAAATTACACAGCATACAAAATGGCATACACAAGACATTGTGCCATCTAAGCAGTACAGGTGTTGCCACTGCAGGATAAAATGTGTTGTGATGCTTGTCCACATGACGGCCAAATGTGCTTTGCGAAACGTTCTAGGATGTCAACACCTGCAATGTGAATACTCGCTGAAAATGGTCTTGGGATGAAATCTATGATACTTTATACAGGGCTCCACACTAACTTTATTTTTTGGTGGCCCGATGGGGCCACCAAAATCATCAATTTCAAATTTTTGGTGGCCCGAAAAAAAAAACAATAAAAAAACATTAACTCACTGCATGCATTTATGCATTTCCGGCGCAAAAAGTTATGAATTTATTGACATACTTAAAAAAAAGAATTGATGGCCCGAGGCGGGCCACCAAATTTGCCCTTTTTTAAAATTTGGTGGCCCGACTTTCATTTTTGGTGGCCCTAGGCCACCGGGCCACCGTTAGTGTCGAGCCCTGCTTTATATATAGAGTCTGTCTGCCAACCGTGATGTCCATTCTAGCAGCCATGTGATCACAGAAGCCACAGAACTGTACTTGATTTTTTGAGAAAGCTCATCTCCTAAGATGGTGAAGAAGTCAAGGAAAGAAGCACAGTTTCTCTTATCAACCTGCTTTTCCACCGCTGTGACTGTCACTGCCATCATCCGCCGCCGAAGCTGTCACGGGCGACGCTTGATCATACTTTCCAGCCTTGAAGTCCTCGATGACTTTGGGGGCAACGCACTTCTCGAATATTTCCCGCGGAGTCAGGGGATCTTCCTGCGTATCGGGAACCCGATAGGACACGTAGGCCTTCAGCTAAGACAAGAATACAAAAAGAGACCAAGAAGCTTGGCCATTTTAGAAAGGTACAAGGTATTGCAGGATTGTGAGAGTACTTGCAAAAAAAAGAAAAGAAAAAAGATTTGAAAAAAATCTGAAGCTTATGAAGGAAAAAAATCTGAAGCTTATGAAGAAAAAAAAAGGTCTGAAGTGCATTAGACTCCGAAAATTTCAATGCATTTGAATTGCCAAAACGTTTGCATAATGGGTTTTGGTCAGAGGAAAAACAAAATCTGAAATCAGATTAAACTCTGAACTCTCACATCCCTGTATTGTCATCTTTTAAATGAAAATTTGGTGCAGCAACAAACTTGTTTTCTGTATTTTTCACATGGTAGGGTCATATCCTTAAATACATGCTAAGTCTTGACTTGCGCACTGTGGTGGTGATCTACTGATTGTCATTAACCCCCCTACTCTCTGAAATGACATTCTGTGATTTGATGCTATACCTTGTCATGAATATCTTTATCATTCAATGCTAGTATTTCATATACTTTAAGGTAGAATAAAACTTTTCTTTTAGTGACCCTATTTTGGCCATCTATAAGGCACCACCATCTATTTCAGATGTTGAATTACACCGTATCAAAAAAACTTTCTAAATGACTCCACATATAACTGCTTTTCAGATGGGCAACATGTTTATGATTATGGTAGATGAAATGTTTGTTTGAAAGTGGCATATTTTTTTTTTTTCTGATTCTGGGTAGACATAATGAATCTACTGTAAATGTGGAAATTTTTGTAGTGTTGAAATTTTCACGCATTTCATGCAACCAGAACCTAGCGTGAACACATGCCATATGTTCCTGTAGTTGATGTCTTGAATCCGCGGAATTAAAAACATGCAAAACTCATCTGTCCTGGCCCAGTGCGAAAAATTACTCGCGCGAAAATATCCACTTTTACAGTATGCAATTTTGTTCATTTTTCCCCCCAATAAAAGTTCACTTTAGGTGACCTTAGAGGAGTCAATTTGACAAATGACAAGACAATGATTTCTGTATAAATTTCCCCAAGGACCTGATGGGGTAACTTGCATTGCCAGTGTCACTACTCTAACCAGAAACATAAAAAATCACTGTAACTGAGTAAGATGTTAAGAATTATCAGTAATTTGAGTTCATGAGTGCAATTACAGTTGTACATGTACAATACAGTACAATTAGACAAGGTATACATTTCTTTTTTTAATGCCATATATTTTGCATGCATAATACTTTATAAATTGCTGGTAAGACAATTTCTTCAATGGTTGCATTCTGTGATGCAATCATGCATCAACAAAGATCTGAAATGAAGTACATAATTTGCTATCTATCCAGAAACATTCATATCCTCGGTGCCCAACTAGCAAAGTTTACCCAATAAGTGTGAATACTGAATGGCTGACTTTATCATTTCATACATGTACTTACACTTTTGTACTTCTGCTTTTGGGTGTTTTTTTTTTTTTTTCTTCCAAGAAAGCCTTAAATTCTTAAATAGCTCTTATCATACAAGATCTGTCTGAGACTAACAATATGACACAAACACTCACCGGGAAATCTTTGAGATCTGGAACAATGATTTCGGGAATCATTTCCTTGACATTCTTGAATCTCACTACAAAGGAAATAAGAAAAAAAAAATCAAAATTGGCTAAGTAACAAACCACTATAATACTGCAGTGAAAGGGAAATACATGCTTTGCTGTACAAGGTTTATTGTATTTGACACAGGATGTTCTGACAGAAGATAGGGTACAATGTTTTTCCAGTTTTTGTTGTATGATTACATATGTTTTTCTCATACATGCAGACATTTCTCCCTGGTTGTTAGTTGTTGTTTTTTCTCTCTATGAGAATAGATTTTCTCTGCATGTACAATAAAATGTGTTATTGTCTGATTGAAAACAAATTGCACAACTTAATGCACTTCACACACAAAATGTTGACTGATAGGTCTGTATAATGTGCAGTAGAAAACCATTAGTATATTGGTAACAAAAGAAGACTGAATTGATTGATAAAAAAAAAAAAAAATTGTATCTATTCTTTACAAAGTAGGTCATACATTTGCACATTTTCAAGTTTCTGAAGTATTCCAACACTTTCAGATGAAAAGGGTATAAGGTGTGACAAATTTCAGTCAAATATACTCACAATTTAGACTGTAGCCCGTGTTCTGAATCCTTGATGCTGTAAGAATGAGAGAATGATGCATGTAGTTGAAGTCAGTCAAAATTAAACATTATTATTACATATGAAATTTCTATGCAGTGTACAAACATGAGATGTACACTATAAGCACACAACTCAGAAAACTCATTTTGTACAATTTAGCAATCTTAAAATTGTCTGAATGGAGATTTATTGCTCTGTGAGAACAAAACAGGAGCCTTTATTTAGGTTAGTTACAAGTATTAAACACCAGACAGGTCATACCAGCAAACTTTGATATTCTTGCTTGTAACATTCAAAGCATGAATCAATAATCCGTGAAATACACATGATTGTATCATATTGTGTGCAAACAGTGTGTCTTGTGCCTCCATTCTCCAGCATGAATACAGTTGAAACAGTAAACAATAAAAAGATAACAATTTGAATGTTCAGCAAGAAGAAGCAGTCACAGCCACAAACGTCAATCAGTTCAAGTTTGTTCTCGATAGGCACTGGATCTATTCACAGCTGGAAGCACTTGACGGGAAGTATCGTCCACTGAAGTATAAAAACTACATCAGGGACCAACACCTGTGATGAGGGACATGTGTATTAAGCAGTAAACCCAAGTAATCACATGAAAAAAAAAGGCTTAAGTTCAGCAGAACATGCTTGTAGTTGTTCTCAGGCCAGGTAGAGTATGCAGATCACAATACTACATTTTACGCACGAGGAGTACATGTAGGAAGCGAGCAACAAAGAGGCATACACTTTATTTGTTGCTTTTGGAAGCATGAGGGCCTGGGTTGATTAAAAAAAAAAAAAAAAAAAAAAAAAAAAAAAACAATGAAAAAAACAAAAACAAATCCACCATACAATGTTGTCAATGTACATCTGGCAGGTAGGCCTATCTATCTGGCAACAATTATTACATAGAACCCTTTCTAGATCTATATCAATACAGTACTCAAGAGACTTGTGCATGATTTTCTGTCTTATTACACCCTGTATTTGATTTTCTGACTTTTGCTTCTAATCATCATGATCATCTCAACGTTTATGCAACAACAGAGCCCTTGCAATAATGATTTCATATTAAATCACAATTCATGGAACACTGGATGAAAAGTCAGATGAATGAATGACATCCTGCAAAAGCTGATACAATTAAACATACAAATATGAGAACAGGGTCTATGAAGCATAATTTCATATAAATTATAAAAATTTCGGCTACACAGTGTATGGACTTTCAATGGTCGTGCATGGAATAAATGGATATATGTCATACTCTAGATCTAGATCTATTATTCATTTGTTATGGTCATCTTGCTATTTTTGGTCATGAGTCGTGACACCGGGGAAATTAATTAGACTAAGAAATTAGTAGGGCCTAGATTCTATAAATAAATTTATGTGCAAGAACCAAGAAGATATGACATATCATGCCCATGGATTTTATGTTTGATTCTACTTACTATTTGGATGAAAATGTTTATTGCCCCTTTTACTCGTCATCTCTTTGTGTCTGTTTGCACCTCTGCTGATACCTCGTAAAAGCTGCCGCAAAACTGGCATCTTCGGCGAATTGCGATTGGATGATCTTTACTTTCAAAGATAACATTTAACACCACACGTGGGACTGAGCAGTTCCTTCTCTGCTACATACACGCGATTGATTTGTTCCGTTCCTTGCCGTGGTTCACGCATACACGTGTACACAGGCTGAGTGTTATGTTTCATGCGATGATCGATACAGGCGAACTCTGACGTACGCGCGCGTCGCGTCGCGTAACGCTATGCATTACATTGATTATCATCGAGCGAGCTAGCTAGTATAGCGTACAACACAGTGTATGATGGCGTGCGCTTCTGCAGTGCGCTTCTTTCCCCGTACTCTTTTATGGAACGCCCTGTGCTGCAAAATGCGAAAACCCCTGATCAGGGGGTTTCAAACTAGCTGTGATCGTACCTAGTTTTTTTTTTTTTTTTTTTACTCTGTGCCTGCAAAATTAAAAGTATAACTACTGATAAGTGGTTTTTCTTTGCTCGTGCAAAGTAAAAACTACTGTTCAGAGGCTTCTAACTCTGCAGGAGCAAAGAAAAACCTATGATCCTCAGAGCTACCAAGTCTCACGCATTCTGCGTGAGACTCAAGCATTTAGGGGCCATCTCACGATCTCACGCATGACACCCATTTTTCTCACGCATCGGGCGAAGTCTGCAACTTGGGCCTATAATAAGGAGCATAGCTCAAAAGATTAAAAATAAAGTGCTGGTTGCAATTGAAGGTATATTTCCCTTTGTCTTTCAAAATAAGTAAAAGATAGTCACTTATGTATGCACCTGATCGCACCATTAGGCCGCGTTCACATAGAAGTATACTATTCGGGTATTCGGGCTCGTTTTTCGAGGGCACGCGAATAGCTTGAATCGAACGATAGGATTTCCTCACACCGGTTCACATAAGAGGGCACTATTCGAAAGTACGAATAGCTGCGAAAAGTATAGCAAAGTGGGAATCGAGCTTGTTCGATTTTCTTGCAGCGTATACCGTCTCTCGTTTATGAAATAATGACAATTTTGGTCTGAATTTGCCCTTTAGCAAAAATAAGTATGTAGACTGACATTCTGATGCAGTTTAGAAATTGTTGATAAGATTTGCTGCGATGTAGGAGGAAGAAATCCTCACTACATGGGATGGTGAGTTGACGGTGCGGGTGATGGTGTATTCGGTGCTCGAATAGCGAATAGCGAATAGCGAATACGAAATACTTCTATGTGAACGCAGCCTTAAGAGCTACATTGAAAATTCAAAAAGTTCCCTACCCTGGGAGGCCACAGGACGGGGGGGGGGGGGGAGAGAGAAACCCCTCCCACACCCTCGCTCGCGCGCACATTCGCATGCCGAGATGCTGAATCATGAAAATCTCACTCATAAAAGCTTGAAACCTGTGATTACTTAGGGGCCTAGTTTTATCTCTGCACGTGCGAAGAAAATGCAAGTATCTGTTCGAGAAAGATGCGTTTATTTAGGGGGAAACCAAGTAAATCTAGTTAACGTGTACAGATTCTTTATCTGTATTGAAGTGCAGTCTTAGCATCATTTTGAACCAAAAACCTATCTGGGTGGCCTTTCATTTTTGCGTTTCTTTTCTTCTCTCTTTCTCTCTCTTTACCACTGGCTAAATGGTATCAAATACTATAGAAGTTCACATAATATACTTTTATCCCCAACAAAAGCATTGATTCTGTTCAGTTTTACCATAGGGCTTACTCCCATACAAACATATGAGCCTCATTTTAAATTAAGTGTTATTGGGTCAAACCCTCCCCCCCCCCCTTGCAAAAAGCTATTATTGATCCGCCAGGGGCGGATCCAGGAATTCCGTAATGGAGGAGGGGGTGCATACGCCCCCCATTTTTTTTTTTTTTTTTTTTTTTGGAGAAAATGATAAAGGGGGATGTGCCCGGTGCGCCCTCTAGTGGATTCGCCACTGTCTGCCCCTGATCAGAGGTGTTGAGCTGTGCATGCAGAGTTAAAGGTTCCCTGAAATAATGCATGTTGATTTGTGTTGATTCGTGATACCCACTTGATGTTCCTTCGCCATGTCTTTTGTTAGTCACATTAATATCACAGAAACAGGAAAGTTATGCTGAGTCGAGGGGAATGTGCATTCCAATGTCTTTTGTTAAACATATCAGTTCTTTAGCAATGATTGACAGATGAGGTCACAACAGGAATATAGGTTTGGAAGGATTTTTTTGTGGGCGTATCCAAGTAATCTGAAGAAAAATAAAAAAAATAGTTAAAAATATATGGAATGTGTTTATATTCGTTTCACCACAAAAGTGATGTTGAGGGTATCATGAATCCACACAAATCAACATGTATTAATTTCAGAGAACCTTTAAAGGGGCATTCCAGACGATTTTCATAATTTAACATCATGGAGTACATAAATCAACAGCTCCCTGTATAGATTTGTGGAATTTATTGTGATCCTTGAGCAGAGGAATAAGCCTACTCTGAAAAACCCAAAACAAATTACACTAACTATTCAAGGATGATGACATGGGAGCCTCACATATCACATTACAAAAAGTCTACACGCGAACGCGGGTGACAAACAGATAATGAGCTATGACGTAGATCCGTCATTTGCATACCACCAATCACAGTGCGTTGAGCGTCAAAGAATAATACATATGCATGATGCAATCACGCGCCGCAAATGCTACGTTCAGCTAATGTGTTAATAAAATCTAAATAGTAATAAAGACGCGCACACCTATTGTCACGTCACAAATTTGCATATGCGCTACATCACGATCACGCGTTGACCCGATGCGACCTCGTAAGGCCAATTACATTTAGCCAATCAGCGTAGCGTATTCAAATGAAGCACGCAGAGACGCGCAATTGCTTTAGTGTATGAACATATTGGTGTGTTATTCACTCGGGGCTAAACTGACATGGTTTATGAATATTGAAAAGGTACCGATGGCGAAGTTTCACGAAATTCCTCCAAACTCAGTATGTATACACGTGAGTATTTGCTGCAACTTACATAGGCAGGTGCATTTTACAATGTATGGCAGTAAAATAACCCTCTCAAAATGGCCTTCAGGCTCACAGTTGGCACAGCGCGCCGTCAGTGTAAAATTGCGTGTTGTTGTAGAGCTGATTGCGTTTGAGTGAGAAATGACACCTTATTTTCAACTCGAAAGGTACCGATGTAAAATTTTCACAAAACTCTACAAATGAGGTATGTAGAGCAAGCTTGAAATCTAGATTTTCATAAAAACCAGGTGCATTTAAGCAAAAAGACATATTCTGGGAGGTATGAGTTCATAAAGTCGAGAGTCCGTGTAAATGTCCCATACCTGATTGTCCGCTCTGCGCGGTGCATTTAAAAACGCGTTTCCTATGGAGGATGTCACCGCACTTTTTGTAATGAATATTTCAGAAATGTAGCAATGTAGTACAATACCACGACACCTGTGTAGAATTTATGCATGCTTTCTTCTTTTGCTCTGCTTCCTTGAGCCCCTACTCATGCATTCTTAGTGAGGCTGCCATGTCATCATCCTTGTAAATTGTGATTATTTTAGTAATTAATTTTGAAAACATTCTTATCCCGGGCACCCCAATCTCTAAAAATTCTGAAACTTGGCTGTACCCAGTATAACCATTTTATAGTTGTTCATATGTAAAAGTCTGGAAATCATCTTGAGGTCTCCTTTAAAGGGGAAATCCAGTCCAAATATAAGTTAGTCTGATAAGAAAGAGTAAAATATTACGAGTTCAACGAGTTCAAGATTTTGATGGAAATCGGGTGAAAAATAAGGAAGTTATGACATTTTTAAGTTTCGGTAATTTTTCAGGAAACCGTTCTTGAACAGTCAATATGAATATGCAAATGGCAAAGTGAGCATGTCATACCCTCACAACTTGCCATATAGTTAGTACATAACATTTTGGAATTTCCAGTTTTTCATTCAAACGCAATTATGCCCGAGGCTCAAATCCTGATATATATATAATTGATAACTATTCTGAAGTATTCACCAGGAATAACATCATGTTTTTGACTTCAATGACAGAATCATTGAATTTTCGTCATTTTTTTTTACACGATCAATGGAAAATTGTGAGGTTATGACATGGTCAGCTCACTCATTTGCATATTCATATCCACTGTACAAGAACTGTTTTGCAGAAATAAGCAAAATTTCCTTATTTTTCATCTGATTTCAATCGAATTTTTACCGTTGAATTCGTATGATTTATTCTTTTTTATCAGACTAACTAGGACTGGATTTCCCCTTTAAAACAATTAAACTGATCAGAGGTTCGAGCTACAGAGGTCTTTTCTTTGCTCATGCAGAGCTAGAAACCTCTAATCGTTTAGAAGTAGTTTCTACTTTACACGAGTAACTAGTTTTAACGCACTGAGTAAAAACTCTGATCTGATCAGAGTTTTTCCGACTTTTGTAGCGCATGGTGCTCCATACTCTTCGGTCAATACCAGCCATACCACGGTATCGCTGTTTCGGGTACGGGTGCCACGGGTGAATGCTTCTCGCCTACCCTACCCTACCATCGTGGGGAGGCTGAGGATCAAGAGGAGACGGTACGGGTCAAAGGTGCCTAGTAACCAGTATGTAAATAAGGCGACAACAACATGGAGTTTCGAGGATGATGGGAAGAGAATGGGGGAATCCACGGATCGGAGTTTGGATGCATGCAGGGTGGGTACGAACATTGACTTCCGAGTGACAATGGACACTCCATAACACTTATCAAGTTACTCGTGTTAGATTGTTCGTAGGGGCCTCGGGCGGATTATCACAATCGCTGGGTAGGGGTTGATAGCGTTGCGTATCTATGGTCGATCTTTGCGGGGACACGACACACACACTGTAGTATACACGCTTGCTGGCCCCGTTACCGGCGACGCGATGGGTCTTGTGTGTGTGTGAACGTTTTACCAACAATTCGAGAATAGTAGTCTAAATACGTTATTTTGTAGTTTTATCAACCGTTTGTGAACCCGAGTGATCCGTCAATTTTACAGTAAAGTAAACAACATATCATGCCGACAGGGGAGGAGACGTGGCAGCTATTTTTACGTCCCAGGTGCAAAGAATGCGGATCATAAATTAGACCGTTGCGTTGACGGACTAGGCCCTACTGACGGACTGTGTTGTGGCAGTGTCGCCACGCAGACTGGCCTGGCTGTGTCACAGGTTCTGCCGTGCCGCAAACAGTCTTGACTCTTGGCCTTGGAAGGTAACTAACTGCCTGGTCTGTTGTTTATTAGAACTACGAGGAAAAAAAAAAATATAAATGCAACTGTTCCACACGTTAAAGTGTTAGGAGCTTAAACCTTTTTAATGTTAGCATTGAATATTACTTGATTAGTTTGACAAGTTTAACAACATTTCTATTGAGTATTAGGTTCTAACTGACTATGATTGTCTAATGTAAATGAGCTAGAGTTGTCTACTTACAATATACAATGCCATACACACTAAGCTAACCCTAACATAATAACATTAACAATTAATACATTAACCTTTAACTAAGAGACATTTGCTTTTGTCTTTGCCATGCCCCTCAGCTCAGTTAATATCAGTGCCTCGGGCAGCCCAGCGCCCATCGGATGGGTATGCATGGCTCAGAGGGGCAATCTTGACTTGGGGTTTTAATTTATTTAGGGGGCTAAATTATTTTAGGCTTCTTATCTAACTTCAGCACAGCAATATACCAATATGCAATTCAGCCCTGCTAAAATAACAAAAAATCAAATGATATGGGTATCAAAGTAGTTTTTATATGGAAATTGAGGTGGCTTTAGGGTTTAATCAGGGTTAACCTAGAGTTTAGGGTTATACATAGTACATACAATGTACATGTAGGGTTGTAGGGTAGGGGCTGTGCTAGAAGCCTAAAATAATTTAGCCCCTTAAAACCAGGATAACCTAGGGCCTACTGTTACTAGTAAAGTCCTAAAGAGTAGCATTATAGGTTAGACTTGGACTTTTCAGTTCTATTTGTTTGCACACATTTGTTGTTACAAAATCTAAAAAAAAACCCCACATTAATTATGATTGCTATGGGCTGTAGCCTTAAAAGGGTGCCTTCTTGGGTCTTAGATGCAGGCTCACAGTTAAACTTGGACTTGTTTTGGGATAGTCATCTCCGAGGCCCCCCCCCCCTCGACGTTTCGCGCGATGTATCGCTAACGCGAAGAGCTATTACCGCGACGTTTCATGACTTTTTTCTTTCGAGTCTCCTGCATCTTTTGACACCAAATGTGCGATGCCCGGGCGCGCGGTTCCGCAGTTGCGCATAAATATGCATGTGCATGTCAGACCAAAAATTGCTCAAAAACGTTAATTCGTGTACAACTTCAATGCAAACTGTGTTTATAGGCAAATTTCATAAAAGCATGATTATTTTGGGGTTTTATTGATTAAAATCAATTAATAACACATTTTCTTGTTCTGAACAATGTCGGTGACAAATTTCATCAAAAAAAACAATGAAAAGCAAAGTCGAAAAAATAAAGAAATACATAAGAAATTCAAAAAACAATAAAATACTTAAGAAATTTTTTCTGATTGCACAATTTGTTCTCTTACATTTGCTAAGGACACTAAAAAGAATATTTACACGAAAAATGTGTCTGTTTTGAGCTTTATTCAGTGATTTATACCAAATTGTCTGATTTCATGCAACATTATGCATAAATTAGCATAATTTGGCATAAATGATAATTTTTAAAGAAATGTGTGTGCCAATTTTCGTCGCGATCGCGCGGTCGATGGCCGAGATCTGGAGGGGGGGGGGGGGCTGGGAGGCCCCCCCGGCTCTATCAACTACCTAAATATCCTGGCCTAGTTAGGGTTAAAATAGGGGGTCTTTTAGTATATTTTTCCTGAAATATTAGCCGGGTTCACACGTACACCAATTAGCGGGATACAAATCTCGAGATTTGCATCGCGATCGTCATCCCGAGTTTTTTGCACGTGTGGACAGAAAAAACCCGAAAATTAGCGGGATAAGCATCGCGATGCTAATCCCCAGAAATCTTGCGCTGGTTCGTCAATTAGCGGGATAATTGGCCCCGCGGCGGTACATGTGAACGGTCGGGATTAGAATCTCGAGTTTTTACATCCCATCATGCAATGCGCACATCACAACAGCGAGGCCTCTGCGAAGAACAAAGGGAAGTGCGCGCAGGTAGTGGTAGAGAAGGGCGCTGTGTGACCCAGTTTGCAGGCTTTGCTGTTATCTCTATCGGCAATTAGCGGGATAATTCGGTACGTGTGGATGCTCACCAAATTAGCGGGATACCGATCGCGATCGCTATCCCGCTAATTTGGTACGTGTGGACGCTCGCAAAAAAACTCGAGATATGGATCGTGATCGTCATCCCGCTATTTTGTACGTGTGAACCCGGCTATTTTTAATTTATAGAGGGGTAGTAAATTTTCGAATCAATATACTTTGACTTGCAGGGGTCGCACTGAACTTTTTTTTAAACTAGCCAGGCGGACTACTTAGAATCAATTTTGACACTGTAGCAATATTTTGGCTAGCCAGACGGACTAGTAACTTCAGAATTTTACGATTTTTAGCTAGTCCGACGTGATTTCGGGTGGCCAATGGCCAGTGGACCATCGCTAATTTCGAACCCTGACTTGTAAAGAAAAAAAAATGTTCATTGAAATTTGAAAATTTGCTGTGTTTCTACTTAATGGCCTGATTTTCATTAGGTTTCATGGAGTTACATGGCTGTAATTTATTCAAATAGGACTTTGTTAGTTTTCTATTAATGTACAAAAGAATTCCACAGACCGCATTTGTACCTTTGATGATTGATGTTTGATGCTGCTGTCTTGCTGAGCAATCTGAAGATTCATTTTGAATGTTAACATAATGTTGGCTATGTTTTTTTTGTTTATATCAAATGAAATGAAATCTCACCTAATGATAAAGCATTATTATAAACAAAAGTCAATCCCGTCCAGAAATTTGTGCAAAAGTGTAAATCAGAGCTGTATCATGTGAAAGTGTTTAAAACTGTACCACTCTGGAAAGCCGGTTTTTTCACTTTTCCCCTTTATTCCCACAAATAAAACAGATCTTCAAGTCTATACACTAGATATAACAGATTATTGCCCGGGCATGCCCAGTTGAGTAATTCTCATTTTTATTTCATCATTTTTTTTTCGCAATTTCTATTCGCACATCCCCGTGTCTTTTACCATATATCACTTATCTTTTATAAGTAGGGTTGGCGAAAAGTAATTACCATCACAAAGACTGATCTCCCCTAGAAAGTGGCTGGTGATTATGCAGTGAGACACAAGTCAATTGTCTTCCTGTCTGCGCGGCAGACCCAGTTTGGTACATGCTTGCCTTCAAATATTTTCGAGTGGCGGCATCGAACATCTAGCAAAGGAAATAAAACAGGTGTTTGTGACTCCATTCTCTTACACTAATGTAAACCTCCTTGCTTGGAATGACCAGTCTACATGTACAGTAAATGGCTTCCCAACTGTCCACATAATTATATACCCCGTGTTCAAAGACATTGATTTCTAGAAGAAAAAATCTAGTCATGGGTAATCTATGATTTAAATGGGCAATTGAAGTTACATACAGTATGTACATGTATGTATTGATATTGCACTTGGGCAGTATTGTTGGGGGTCACACGAATCTTGACTGTTGGAAGAAGGGGTACATTTGTACAACTGTGTGTACATGTTGTACAATAGGTGATTTTTTTTTTTCAAGACAGCAAAGAAAATGGGTCTAGAAAACCCCATGTGATATTGTAGTGTTCCCCTACTGTGAAACACATCAATTCTGGTTATTTTTTTTTTCTGTATACAACTGCATGACAGTTGGTAACAAAGTGATTATTCCTCCAATTGGCCAATAAATCAAATAACCAGCATATGAACCTACAAATTGTAAATTTGCAGTATTGAATGAGGTTTTGTTGTGAGTAAATATTAAGAATTATATGAACAAACAGAAGTAAAGTAAACTGGTAAATTATAGTGTGACAGTTTTAATGTTAGTCTGGAAATGATTACACATTGAGCAGCCATTGTGTCTGCAGAGCACTTAAAAATAGCTGTGCCAGTTTTGTTTCTGTGGTCTGCACACAAATACCAGGTGCAGTGTATTTCATTCTCCTTTAAATTCAAGCAAATCTACTTTGTACGTCTAGGGTACCTCCATCTGTCTGTAAGGATCTGTGCGGTCATGTGTAAAATTGCTTGGACTCATATTCAAACAAATGGAAGTAAAAATGTCATTCTACATCATGCATTGCTTTATGACAAAATATTACAGTTCATAACTTTATACATGTACACACTGTAGTGTAAACTGTATGCACATACAATGTACACATATTCGACACCCGTAGTTTGGAACAAAAAAGAAAAAGAAAAAGAAAGAAAACATGCCCTTTCAAACCTGGTTTTAGTAAAAAAAAAAAAAAAAAAGACAGAGAGAGAGATTTGATTTCAATCATTTCCTGTCCACATGCTCAACTGTTACAGCATGCCACAGTAGGCCCACATGTATCCTATGGAAAATTCATATTTCATGTTTGCATTTCATACACGTATGATCATGAAAACCTGAAACTAAAGCACTTTTCATTTCCCCACCATCTGATGAAGTACTTTACACCCTGTAATTTATATTCTTGTGAAGAAAAAAAGTGTAAGGTAGCAGAAAAAGTTGCTGAAAAAATGTATCCAAAAGTGGCGAACAGTAGAGTCAAGTGGTGTCAAAAGGGGCCTGATCTTTCTGTCCTAGCAGAATTTTTGTCAACTAGCCAAAATGACCATTTTAGGTCAATTAGGTCATTTTTCCTCTGATGATTCTGCTAGGATTCAATGGTCATTTTGCCTCTGATGAAGATTCTGCTGGGATCAAAGGCTGAAGGCCTCTTTTGACTCCCAGAGAAAAAAACGAGAGAGAGAGAGAGCTAGAGAATGAAAAAAACAAACAAAACAAAACAAGAAAAGGCTTTGATATGTCTCATATGACAAGGGATATAGGTACCGTACATTACAGCATGTCATTCTATTGTGAAGAGCCTTTGCCGAACATGTCCAAACATATTGTGTGTGAATCAACAGTGAGGACTTGGAAAAGAGGCTTACTATTTCAGATGTGATAAAAAGAAATGAGTTTTGATGAATATGTAGGATTTAAACATTCTACTGAAAAATCATTAGATATTAATTACATTGTAACTATGTTCTTGCACAAAGCCTACAATACTACACTGTAGCAGCCCTTTGATTTTACATGTGCACATCTGTATGTACAATTGTACAACAAACAGGATCACAGCAATGACATCTCGGACATTTTCGGAAGGGGTTATATGTATGCACCCTTGTAGGATTTGTGTATACACCCCATGCGATTAGCATGACACAATGCCTTGGTTCCTTGGAGATATTGATTATATCCCTTTGCAGGAATTATTGATTTGAAAGACCACTGAGATGGCATACTTTGGTATTGTGTGGCTGACTCCCTCCCAACCAAAGCACCTAACAATGGGATGGGTTTTAGAAGAAACAGCCTAATTCACAGTGGCCAACTGGTCTGACTTGTTTTCAAGTCCTGTTAATAGAAATGGAACGTGTTCAAGGAACTTGTGTTGGAAACTTACTGTATGAAGGAGGTGTACGATAAAAAAAGGAAAAAAAAGTATTTCATCTTGTCTGAGAACTTTATTGTATGATGGAGTATGTGCAATCTGTCTTCTTCGAGCTCAAGAAAGCCACTCTAACCTCGAGAACAGGTAATTTGAAGACCCATGTGTCTCATAAAATGACCATTTTTTTTTTTTTTTTTACAAATGATAGTGGTGTCCCTGTGGGAATAATGTCAAAATTCAAATATTTTGACTGTTTTGAAACTTGAGCCATGGATTTCTGTCATAATATAAGTGATAGTTTTTCCCTGAACATGTGTCTACCCTATCAGCTATCAAGAGATTTGTCTATAGTCATGTAAAACTTTATAATCACTTCATAGGATTTCACCAAGGTTATACTGACATCTCCTTTACTTTTCCCCTAATGTTACAGGAACATGGCATATGTCACAATGGATTGATCAACCTCAAGTGATTGACACTGGATACAACTGTTGGATTCCAAAGGATGGCTGCTGACACTAGGAAGTCTTCGCATATCCGGAGTTCGTGAGAAATGGGAGATGTAGATGCACCGCCGCCTAGGACATCAGCATCGGGGAAAATCACAGCTCACAACCTGCATCTCCTCATGGATGACGAAGAAAACCAGGATGCTGGCAGGGAGAATGGCGCTGAAGAGGAAGCTGCTTCTCAAATGCCCGACGATGACCTGAACCTGCGGACAGCGACGGCCGACAGCTACAACTCTTCCGCTGCGAGTCGGAAGCTGGATGATTCTCCCGTAGGAAGTGATACGCAGAATCCTCCCGCTAACCTTGCGGAGGAGACGAGGTACCAGGAGGAGTTGCGCGAGCGTGTGAAGAGATCATTTGCTGACCTTGGTATTGAGCCTGAAGGTGTGTTATTGAAGGACAGCTTGGAAGAAACACCCAGGGACTCTCTAGAGATAAAGGAAGAACTGCCATATGATAGCAATGTGGAGCAGGGAGAATATACTGCTGAGAGGAGAGTTCAGAACAATGAGGATGATGATACTGTCAATGAAGCAAATGATGACAATGTGGGAGAATTTCTGAATGAGGGAAATGATGATGAGAATGACACTGGAGAAATACAAAATTCTGCTGAACCATCACACGACACTGAACAAGGCAATGACCTCAGGGATTCTCTGGAAGCGGGAAATGTAGAGCCGGAGTTACAAAATCTGAATGAGTCAAATCAGCAAGCAGATGGTGAGGACAGCTTTGGTGTCGCTGATCCTGAAGGAGAGGAGGAAGAAGAAGAAGGTGTAAATGACTATCTTGCAGAGCAGAATTCACCTGAAGGTGAAGTAGGAAATGTAGAACTGCAAGATGAGAACCCTCAGAACAATGATTTTCATGATGCAAAAGGTGAGAATGATCCTCAACTTGTTGATAGTCTAGATGCTTCTGATCAAAATGGGGCATTGCCTAATGAGCAAGACTCCTCGTATGATGCGAGAGATGAGGTCCCCAACAATCCTGAACAGGAGCAGGCAGTTTATGATGACAATGCAGCTGAACAAGATGAAGAGGTGCCTGTTGGAGACAACCAAAGTGAGCAAAGAGACAGTGTTTCACAGCCTTTTCATTTAAACACTGATGGAAGCAACTTCCCCCTCCCTCAGCAGAGTGATGACAATCAGCCAAATCCAGAAGATGACTACGCAAATGCTCTGGCTGATGAATATGCAAATGATTTGGGTGATGATGAATACACTAACAATTTAGGTGATGATGAATATGCGAACAATTTAGGAGACGATGAATATGCGAACAATTTAGGTGACGATGAATATGCTGATAACTTAGGTGCTGATGAGGATGCAAATAAACCAGCCAGTGATGAATATCCAACTGATGCAGGTGATCAGTTTGCAAATAATGCTTTAGGTGGTGATGAATATGAGAATGCATTGAACAATGATTTTGGTGGAGATGACCAACAGATGTACAGTGATCCTGCTGGAGAGCCATTGCAAAATCAGCCACAGAGTATGAGCACTAGTAGACCTTCCTCCAAGAAGTCCTTTCGTTCAGGGCGAGAAACATATGTAGCAACAAGAGATGGTCAGGTGAATGGAAGTGATGGAGAAATTATAGCTAGTTTTCCACAGCCAGTGAGTTTACCACAGTCACAGTTAAACTCTAGGAGTCGTGCGGGCTATTCTGATCGTCAGCAGTCAGCAAATCATTTGAATGCCAATAACAATGCCGATTCTCTAGAAGATAAACCTCCATCTGGAAACTCTGTCCGATCTCATCAAAGTAGCACCAGAAGTAGGAGTGGAACCAGTCAGAATCGGCATTCTGGCTCCAGCAGGCACAATTCAAGAGAAAGGGGGTTGTCGTCTCGGTCAAGACAGACGTCTTTAGAGAGAGAGGCATCCCCTGCCTCAAGGCAGCACTCGGGTGAGCGGAGGAACATGAGCAGCGTGAGGAGGGGTTCTGCGGGAAGGGAGGATTTAGGGATAAGAAAAAATGCAAAGGATTCGCCCCAGAGGGGTTCAAGTCACACAAGCCGCAGAGGTTCCAATGAAATAACCATCCCGCGGTATGCAAATAGAGGAATGGGCAACCGCAACGATGGGGAAGAGAATTTCCCAACAGCCTCACAGGTTACAAAAGAGCCAGATTCTAGTAAGTCGCAAAGAACTTTGTCAGGATCAAATCGTGTGCACAGACAAGATCCGATTGGTGCTGCTGAAGTCCCAGTGGCAGACGGGAAGCCACCGTCAGGATTAGATGGGAGGCCGCAAGCCTCGCGTATAAGTAGTGCAGGGTCTGGAGCGACACAAGCCCTCCTTGCAAGAAATAACGATCCTAGTAGTCACACCTTGCCTGGTCAACAGGATGATACTAAAGCAAGTCAACAGTTCTGGTCGGACATGCATAAAGCAGGTGTTCCTCACCACATTGGACGTTCTTCGGGTAAAAAGTCAGCCAAAAACGTTGAGAAACTCAGGTCAGGGGAAAAAGTGAGGGTTGAATACATCTCAGATGACAGCGGTGATGAAGATCTCCACTTTGTTGATGAGAAAGGAAGTCCTATTGATGAATTGGGTAGACCATTGTATGATCCTAAGACCCCTGATGTTGCCGATATGAGAATCATGTACCGAATAAAGCCATCTCCTCCAAAGCAGAGCTCAAGTATGAAATCTTCAAGTGGGAGGCAGCGATCAAGAGATATTTCAGCAGCCTCGTCAAAATACAGTGCCAGAATTAGATCAGGGTATACATCTATTAACTCGTCGGCACATGCGTCTTCCAAAAATCCAGGAAGGAGATTAGTTGACAGACAAGTGTCTCCCATTGAAGATGAAGTCATGCAGGAAAATACTCAGCAGCAGGGCGACCTTGATACAACTCTGCCGCCTCCCCAAAGTCGGGAGCAATCTGTTCGGGAAAGACCGGTCAAGTCAGCTGGCCTTCAGACAGGAGACATAGAAATGACCCCGTCAGATGACACTGACCACACACAGAATATTAAGAGTCCTGTTCGAGAAGCCTCCATACAAACTACCGAGCGCGAGACTGCCATTCAGACCTCCGATGAGCATGTGACTGGTGAAAGTGACGCCACTCTACCGCATCAAAGTCCTTATCACAGCCCGAGGGAGAATGGACCATTTGGTCAAGTGAGAGTGACCCCCTTGCAAAGACAAAGTCCAGGTTTCCAGATGAGATCTCCCCGAAATGACCCGCATGGCCAATACCAATACCCAGGAGACGCATTTGCCCAGCCAGTGCCTGTCAACTATCCCAGCAATCCGCATGCACACTGGCAGCCTGGAGTGAGCCATCCAGCTTTCTCTCATCCTGGCCAAGTCTTTGCAGCACCATTACAGCCGCACTTTGCCAATCCTGTGGTGAGCCACCAGCAGACGCCGCCACAGATGATGGCTCCGCAGATGATTCCCCTACAGTCTGGTCCTCCACAGCAACATTATCCAGGTCAGAACATGTATCCAGCCCCACCACAGCACTATCAGCAGGCTCCATTTCATTCAGAGCCACCACATCCTGCAATGCACCCACCGCATGGCATGCAGTACTCCTATCAACCTGAACAAGTGAGTCAAGGGGGACAGTTCATGGGTCAAGATATTGATCCACCTCAAGGGGACGATGTTGAGAACATGCCGGAAGAAGAGGAGAAGAAACAGCCTAGTGGGTCAAGGCGTCCGCCTCCGAAGCCCAGACCTAATTTCATTGACATCAATAAAACTTCGGCGAAGCTCAGGCGAGACCCGCCATCCAAGAAGTACACAGACGCTCTCAATCAAAAGAAAGGATTCCGATCACCTCTAAACAACAAGAATCCATTGCCTCAGATATCCCGCGAAAATTCTCAGGATGATGGACAGCCTGTCTCAACTGGATGGACTCCTCATGGAAGTGCGACAAGCCGTGCAAATGATCTCTGGGCCCAGCAAGTTTTCCATGAGCAGCAGATGGTCTTGCTTGCACGTGGCATGTCGGACCCAAACATCTATGCCCCAGGCCAGATGCCGGGGCCTCCTCGCCGGCAGGGGTCAGTTCCAGGGAACTATCCAGGTGTAGCTGGTCAAGGTGGTATGCATGCTAGTCAGGACGCCGTGCCCCATTACAGCAATGGACAACCGTACAGCTGGTCGGCAGACCGGGCCAACACGTATGCTCGGATGAACGGCATGCACCATGCAGAGCAAGGGGCCTTTGGAGGTCAGCCATACCCGGGACCCATGCAAAGCTTTGATCAGAGCCCAAGGGAGAGGATGGCCTACACTCACCCGATGCCCAAGCGGACCAGTCCATACCAAGTTCTGCCCGACATATCTGGTCGACTAAGTGGTAAGTAATGCCCCTTTGTGTAATTTCTCTATTAATTCTCTACAATATGAGTAAATCTGTGTGTTGAATATATTGTGGGATTCAGTATGCCATGATGTTTGATAGTATATTGTACCTTTTTTTTTCTTTCTCACTGAAGCCCTGGGCACCATTTCATAAAAGATGTCAGAATAGCAACTTTTGCTGGAATGGCAACTTCCTATAACAACAGCCAATCAGGAAGCAGGATTCTTGTTGTTACAATTACACTTGCCAAGAGTTGGTATCATAGCAGCTTTTTTTTTTTTTTTTAATAAAATGGGGCCAGGGAGAGGAATCCTTGGCTTAGAATCATCTTTTATCTTTTAACTCACCATTATCTAATGATTTGCAGGGGAGGATTCTGAATTGAGGACAAGCGACCCTGATGGATACGTGATGCGACTTCAGAAGCAGAAGCAAGGTCCCCAGTACCGACCTTACACTCTAAAGGACTTTCAAAACCTGAAAAAGGATTTCAAGCTGGGAGGGCTTGGACCTGATAAGGACTCCATCAGTATGAAGGTGAGAGTATCTTCCCCCCCCCCCCCAAAAAAAAAAGAAAAAAAAAAGACATGTTCTTGCTCTGACTTCTGCCACCTTGGTTTCATTCAGATATACTACAATGTATATCATTTACGACCTTGCAGTCATTGAATTTGTTTAATTTTCTTCAGCAATCCAGCCCTACAGGAAAGGGACCAGCGACCGGTATAATGTTCATATTCCCAATGTGGTACAATGTTACACAAGAACGCAGGAAGCTGCCTAATATAGTATCAGTATGTAGTGTTGTGAATTCTGTTTCTCATTTGATAAAAGATGCTGTGAAATCAAGCAATGATCCTGTAGGGATGGGTGATAATCATCATCACCATCCAGTTTTGACTCGGGGTTTGTCCCCAATAATGATGGTAGCTGGATTTACCTCACTCTCACAATTTCTTGGCTACTGCAAGATGCGTAGAAAGTTTCCTTTTGTATTTGAATTCTACAAGTACTTGTCATAATAGGAATTATTCAAATAGGAATTATTCACTTTTCAAGGTGTAGTGGAAAGAGAGGTGTGGCAAAGGGGTTCAAATTAACTGGCTACGATTCATTATAATAAATGCATAACAGCATGTCCTGTTTGATCCCCTCAAGTCCACCCACTTAAAATCCTAGTGATATCATTTACATGTATAAGGAGGTTGCCCATAGGACTTGCAGAGTTAAACCACAAGCCAATACATGCTCTTGCTGATCCATTCCGTCAAACCCTGCACATTCTTTGCCATCTTTTTAATCATTCTTTCTTCCCCATATGTCGCCTGCCCCATTGCAGCAAGACAAGGCAGCCAGGCAGCGGGAGTACGCCAAACTGGTCATGCAGCAGAACAAGAAAGTCTTTCAGCACAATCCCAACACCGGCAAGCCCCCGCCCAACAAGGATAGCTCCAAGGCAGAGCCGTCCAAGCGAGACCTGGTGAGTTGAAGCCCAGCTGCAAGCATTGAATCTTCCATGATCTTTATACAAATATTATCAGGACAGTGAGTGATACAGTGCAGGTCCAGGCTCATAATTGTTTAGCTCATGGTGGCAGTTTGAAGAAACAGTGAGGTGATTGCTTTCCTACAAATCTTGGTTTTCCTGGGAAATGGCTGAAATTGACAAGCTTGATAGTCACAATAATAATAATAATAAAAAAGTTGGTCTTTGCATTTCATGTACATGACACCAAAGGTTCAAGAAGGGTAATTTCTTCTTTCTTTTTTTTCGCCTTTTTTGCCCAAAACAAATTATTAGTGCAGTCTTTGTTCTGAAGCAGTGGGCAAAGTCATTGAAAGTAGCTAGGAATGTCAAACATGGAAGGATTAAGAAGTTCAGCAATTAATGAATTGCACAATGTGTGGATGGAATAGAATGCAGTGTTGAATTTATGTGGCCATTATAGTGCCCTGCAAAAGAATTGACTCACTGGCAAAGAAACGCAGTTTAAAGGGACTGTACAGTACTGGTTGAGGTGGGGATTCATGTTTTGAACATTCCTAAGTGAGATAATGAAAAGCCTCTAATGAAATATGAAAGAGCATGTGATTTTAAGAAGGATTCAACGTTTATAAGATGAAAATTGGTTTTCAAATGGCTGAGATATCCAAAAAAGTGCTAATAATAAAAGGCGACATGCCACAACTTTATTATGATCTCTTTGTTTCACCTTGTTTTTGGATATCTCAGCCATTTCAAAACCGATTTTCATCGAATAAACTTTTGATACCCCTTAGAACTGCATGCTCTTTGACATCTCATAGAGTGGTTTCTGAATATCTTGCAAAACGTTAAAAGCAAAATCCTCACCTCGACCAGAACTGTACACACTCTTTAAAGCAGATGCAGCACTCTTCAAGTGCTAATACTCTTGTAACATTGGAGATGGTTGGTATTTTAGTGTACAATCTTACAAAAATGGGTAGGTTAATATGTTTATGCCACATGCTGAACCAATTGCTCAGGTTTTTAATGATAATAATAAAAAAATAATCAAAATGATAGTAATAATAATCATGAATTTCCATTATAAGACTAAAGAATACAACCTATGCCTTTTGAATACATAGCACAATTGTTGCAATAATGTGTGCAAAAAGCACATAGGAACTTAAGATTCTCTTTGAAAATTGATACTGAGATTGATGACCAGAGATACAGTGGCATAGTGTTCTTCACTCCATAGTACTGTAGTTACTCCAGATTGCCTGTTAATACTGCATTGAAGCATCTGCATGCAAATGAGTGCATGATGCAATAATTAATAACCAGCTCTAGATCCTGCTATTCTTGGTGCACATTTTGAAACAAATGTACACACTTTTTATTTAAAGACATTGGTCTTGAATCAGAAAGTTAAAGACCATAAAAAAATTTTTTGGATTGCTGTGAAAGGTCAGCCTGTGCTCTTGATTTGCAGTATAAGCTTTTGGATCTGCACATCACACCTCGGTATCAAATCGTGTCAAACCCCTTTTGGCAGTACATCCCACCGTGTTACACCAGTGCCAGTATTCTTTTCCCTCAAATTTCACAGTTCATTTTGGTTTTTGAGTTGGTGTTTTGAACTGATAGGTACTGTCGTCACTCTTTACATGTTGGGTTGTAAACATCATTAGTGATAAATCTTTAGGCTTGTGTATTTGTCAGAATTCACCTCAAACTGAACCCACAAAGCATTGTGTACTGTCTGCATTCACTGATGCACTGTTGGTGGATGTTCAACTACATTGTGTAGTCTTTGTATGTTTCAGCAGGTTTAGAGGGACCTTTCGTCTTATCTACATTTTGTATAAGCTAGTTCTCAGTTAGCTCATCCCTGTTTGCACATTGGTGCAAATGACTTTTTACTTCTCAGTTGCTTAGGCACTTTGCTTGTTTTTAAAGCGTCATTTACGTAACTCGCCTGACATAACAATTTGTGAATTCATGTTCAAAGAAAGAATGAATTGCGTGCCGATCAGGTGACCAGAATGGTCTGTCCATTGACAATTCGGCAGGCATTCATTTCATTACTTTTTATTGAATGCACGTTTAAACTTTTCCATGAACATTACAAAATACCAGGCTTGCTGTCAGTAGATGTGCTCGTAAGCTTCACTTTTAGAAGGATCATATGAATAAACATTAATAAGTCACTTAAAAATGCTAAATATCTTGGTGATTCTGAGAACCACATGTACGTGATTGTACATATGATCTTTTTCTGCTCAAAATGGAGCTGTGAACCCTTATTGTGTCTGAAAGTTAAAGGTGTGATCGGTGCATTTCAAAGGTGCTGTACTGCTTTCTTTATGTGTGGATCACACCTCTATTTAAACTTTTGGACACACATTATATTTTCCACCATCGATGTTGCCGTCATCTTCAGTAAACTGTCTTTTCTTCCCACTATCATGCTCTCAGAGCAACTCATTCCCCTTTGGGTCATTTAGATGACATGACCAGCAGACTTTTGACAAGTAGACAAAAACAAAACAATTGGTGAGAGTGCAGCAGATTTTTCATCCTTACATTTCCTTGTTTATTTTTCCCATAATACTCTTTGAATGATGTTGACATGCAGTCATGAGTTTTTTTTTTTTTCTCCTCCTGCATACATGTGTATTTTAATAGCACTCTAACAATCACCAATTGTCTTTTCCCACGAAATTCAAGTGGACTAACCCTCCTACAATGAACAGAGCGTGTGAGTGAAGAAACACAATCAAAACTAAATTATGAGGGGAGGTTGTCAAAGAATGTATTTTTGCTCTGTCAGGGACCGTGCAAGGATCATGCATGATTAAATACATCATTAAAGCCATGTCTTTGTCTATAAAGCAAACTTGGTCCAGTGCTGATTTGAGTAGTCAAATATGAAGCAAAAGTATTGTGTCATTCAGTTTCATTTCTCTCTTCCACACATTGATCAAGCTCAAATATCCTGCTCTTTCAAGGATATGTAGATCATTCAGTCATGAATGCTTTTTTCTTCTTTTTTTTTATCTCTTTCTCTCCCGTATTACGGCTTCCCTGGCTTTTTCTCCTGGTTACAATCGTCTGTTCCCAAATCACAAAACATTGTGGGCACCTCCCAAAGATGTTGGCATACGCCGACACCGTCCCCCTCCCTAGGATTTCAGAAAATCAGAATCCCGACGATGACTTCCCGAAAGACTCGCGCACCATGGTCAGTCCATTTTGACGTGGGTTTGGTCTTTGCCCCCTTGAATAATCCCCTAATGTGCACACTAGGAGATTTATTGCGTATTGGAAATAATCACTCTGATTTTAATAGGATAAAACAAGCAGTGCTGGGTTTTTCTTGCAGTGACAAATAATGTGCCCCTAATATCAACTAATATCAGTTCTTCTGTTCTTGTTCATTTGGTGAACCAACTCGTCTTGTGTTGTTTCACATTACTCTTGACCTGTAATTGCAGTTGTTTTTATCATTATATTTCATTTAAAATGTTATTATTATTGTTATTATTATTATTTTTATTTTTATTTTTATTATTATTATTTTATTGTAGTATTATTCATGACTAATATGATTATCCACCAAAGTATCACATCATTGTCATCGTCATACATACACTGTATTGTTATGGTCCACCCATAGTGTGTTGTTTTTGCTTTGCACAGGCATTTATCAGTCCTATCTGTTCTGAACCCCCCCCCCCCTTCCCTTCATTTCACATATTCACCGGAACACAAAGCAAAGGCACAAGCCTCCAAAACAAGGCACTAGGACCCTCTGTTTGCATTGATGGCGTAAAGATCAAGGAATTCATTTTTTTTTTCCTGAGATTGAAACATAAAAGTAAACCATTGGTCATTTCAAGAAAGAAGATCAGCAAACACTAGAATAGTGACCTGTCTTCTCATGGAGTTGTTTTATCCTGTAAAAGTATTCTACCTCAATAGGACTTGTTTGCATTGAAATAATAGTAACCATATTATTTCTGCCTCTTTTTTTTTGGGGGGGGGGGGAGGGGGAGGCACTCTAGATTAAAGTAGAGTAAACCTTTCATAAATCCATAAATCAGTGAGCAGTGAGCATTTACTCATATTCAAAATTTGCACTATCTGTGGTTGAAATCTAAACTACATGTAGTACCTTTGTGAATTACAATTTTATGGTCTACCCCATATTTGTATGAGTATCACTGGTTACAGGTATTGTTGTATATAAGGAGACACAGAGAATGAGAAGGAATTGGGATATTTCTACCTACATTTGAATTTGACTCCAGGCTTTGGTCTTTTTCTAAAGTACATTGTAGTCTGTTTAAATAGCAGACCATGCAAGGAGCATGACACATGCCATTGTGTGCATTGATGCACTTGACATGATCACACTCACAAGTACTCACAGTGCAGTGCTTTACAAGCACAAGCATTGTACACTGTGTGCAACATGTGGCCTTTAAATGTTATATAAGCATGAATGTCGACACTACAGAGATTGAACTGCAGTGCTGATAATTCTTTGTCCTCTCTTTTTCATAGCAAAGATATAGCTGTTGCGACGAACATGTGCGGGGCAGTTTTTGATAGACAGATTTCAGTTGGGACCATCAAAAGTTATGCCGACAGTAGCAATTTGCTAACTTAAATACATGTACAGATAGCTAATTAAAAAAAAAAAAAAAAAAGATTGAAGTAATATAATGTTACATGGATAATGTGGTAAACATCAAGACTTATTTTTACATTTCATTGTCCTCTGGTACCGAAGGTTTGCTTTATTCCAGGTTTACTGTCTTCAACAAGTGCCATGTTTAATCTACTGCAGATGGCAGAGCCAATTGCACTTTGAGTGATTTCACTGTTGTTTCATCTTTGCTGTCAGTGGCACATAAAAACTCTCACAAGCTCTTCTAACTCTGCACAACAAGTATAATAAAAGTGATAAAAAGTAGAAGTTGGTTACTATTGTCTTGATTTGTATTCAAAGTTTCTCCATAAAACACTCTTTGGAGCACATGAGTATTAAAACAGCTGTGTATGTATTATTCTCCAGGTGCAGTCTTTGCTCACACTAAAAGCCAGAACTCCATGCTATTTATCTTTAACCCAATATCATTTCTCCCATGAAATTATATTTGATATGAAATGAAAAAAAAAAATGCTCCCTGCCAGGATTCGATACTTCTTTTTGTCACTGTCTTGTAGCTCCCTTGTTTTCTTGCTTAAAATGACAGGACGATCAAGAGATGTCATCTGGTGCAAATTGTGTGTGCAGCAACTTTCATTCGGGCATCAAAATATCTAGTTTTTATGTCTTATCAACTAAAAACTTTTGATATTCACATTTACACACAGCATAAGTGCGTGCATGGCTGTTGCATGTTCTGAGTTATAAATAAACCGTCTTATCCCATTACATTTTCTGTTGATACATTGTATGCAGGCACTGGAATATGCTAAGCAAGTCCCCAAGCCCCGCATCCCAACCCCGCCTGAAATCCTCCACGACCGCCTGTACGGGAGTGGATCAAACTCTCGGAACTCGCAGGGCTCGCGGAACTCGCAGGGCTCACGGCAGAGCTACGGAGGCCGCACCACCCAGCTGATCCGGTCAGCCTCGGCCGAGAACACGGCTCGACATGCGGAGAACATGGCTGAGGAGATGGCGAGGCTCCAGGACCTCACAGAGAGACACCGACAGGAGAAGGAGGAGCTGGACCGCCTCAGGAAGGAGATCTCCACATGAACAAGGGAGATCTCCATGTTAATGAGGGAAATCTCCATGTGAACGAAGGAGATCTCCAGGTTGACAAGGGAAATCTCCATGTGAACAAGGGAGATCTCCATGTGAACAAGGGAGATCTCCATGTGAACAAAGGAAATCTCAGTGTGAACAAGGGAGATCTCCAGGGGAACGCGGGAAATCTCTGTGTGAACAAGGGAGATATCCATGTGAACAAGGGGGTCTCACAAACCCTACACTATGGCTCCTTCAAGGCTCCCTGTCTGTCTGCGCACTTTATCAAAGGAGCCTCACACCCCATCCTATGGCTTCCTCAAGGCACCCTGTCTCTCATCAGTCGCCGAATACTGTTGGTGATGACTCCTCCCAGCCCAGCCCCATGTTCCTAATCAGTCCTGTCATAGCACAGCTGTCATATTCTTCACAGTTTTCATTACTCAACATTGTAAATTTTTTGATAAAGAACCGATTATATGATCTTTCAATAGCATTTTATTGTGCGTGCTGTGAAGATATACCCTGGCATCTTGCTCTATTCGATCACAGTTGCTACAAGCATGACATTTGGAGTGTAATCCTTGCCTGTAAGCCCCAAAAGCTAAAAAAGAGGCACTTGATATCTGTTGAATTTGTCACTTTGCTTGCAAATAGGTCAGTTTTCAAATATTTTACCTCCAACCAATCATGATGTCACCTGATATGGCAACGGCTTGGGGTTGCTTGGCGTTGATTTGTGCGATGCACGAATCATGCTTCTTTAGTAATGACATGTGAGGACAAATATGATACAGTGCACTCCTGTTATAACATATTCCCTGGGAATGGTGGTTTTCTTTCATTATATTGAAATTTCGTTGTAGCAGAACAGAGATACGTACACAGTGTATTAAAGATGGAAAGATGATAATTTTGAAACCTGGGGCCCGTTTCATAAAACTTGTCATCAGTGACAACTGCCATATTTCTATGACAAATTTGCTCTCAGCCACTCAGATGCAAGGATTTTAGTAGCTTGTCACTGATGACAAGTTTTATGAAACGGGCCCCCGAGTTTCAATTTCGTTGTGACGAGAATTTTGTCATAACCTTGTGCGTTTTAACGGGAGTGCACTGTATCATTTCATTCTTGACGATTTACCCGTCTCATTCTGATGTCATAGCCATGCTCACACAAAGCGTCTCAAGTTTAGTGAGATTGACCTTTAACACATTGTAGTTGTGTGCTCTCTGGGTTTCTCAAAGGAAAGCCAGCTAATTGCAGAGAAAAAAACATTCCATTGTTCTGCATGCAAAAGTCATGGCTTACAACAATTTCCCCTCAGATTTATTCATTCCTCCATCTAGAATTACCTCAGATATTTCCAGTATGGCAAACTTTTTTTTCCTACTGTCATGGGCATTGTGAAACGTCTCTTGCCATTTCCATATGTCTGTCAGAAAAAGAAAAAGAAAGGGGGATGTAAATTGGCCATGAATTGAGTGTCAGCTGTTTGAATGTGCTCTGCCATGTTTTAATAACCTTTCATAACTTGTCATCTTTGTCATGTTGTAATGAGCTTGAGTTCTTTGCATAGTGGGGTTAATATTACCCTGGATAAGTTATTACAGAAATTTGGAATTGACCGGTAGTCCTACGTGAATACAGTTAAAACATGTTTGTACAGCTGTTGCATCAGCATTTTATATTGTACATTGTATCAGCAGTACATATAATATATTGTTGACTGCAGATTGCACAAGGAGCCTAGTGGACCATTTACATAGTGCTACCCTTCTCTCACTACTGGTCTCCCTTCGATCATGAATATTCATGTTCTGCTGAACCAATTATGACACGCAGAATGTCGACACTGGCTTACCCCTTCTGAGCCACAGAGGAGTCACCATGTTAATAAAAATCTCATGCTCCAAGGACACAAGTCTTGCCTTGACCACATGGACATAAAAGTAGAGAGGAAAAATATCTGATTTTGAGATGGTACAAATCATTTTTGTTTTCGATGGAAATCATTTCTTATATTTGGGTTTTGCGAGAGAATTTACACCTTGAAAAAAACAGTTAAACCTGTCTATAGCGGCCACCCAGGGAAGACATATAAAGTAGCTGTTATAGACATGTCACCGCTATAGACAGGGTCCTTAACATGGCTTTTCTCTCACCAGAAATTGGTTTTAGTGACTGTATACAGCAGATGACCGCGATAGACAGATGGCCGCTAAGGCAGGTTTAACAATAAGTAGTGCATGTCATAAGTTTTGCTTTTATGCCACACAAAAGTTATATCCTCTATCTCTGATCAGCTTGTTTATGAGAGATGTAGATCCCAATCTTTTATTTTTTGTATTTGTGCTTCACTTTTCCATATACAATATTTAGTCGACACAGCACTAGTTTTGTATCTTGCCACACTGCCAGAATATTCCAGTTTTGTTAATATTTGTTTGTGTCTCAATTTTCAATCCGAATTGATGGATATTGATCATTTCTTGGGTTAAATACCCTAGGTAATCACAGTGTGCTCCGTAGCTAATGTTTTGCAGCATTGTAGAGGTGTTAATTTCAATCAAAGTGTCTCCTTGAAAATCTCTTTTTGGTTGTTTTGGTTTTTTGTTAAAAGTCATGTGCATGCATCTATGTACTGAGCACTCATCAGAGGTGAATATTGTGTTCACTCATGATATGGGTGAAATGCTACTTACATGAAAAACGCATTCCTCAGACAGATCTTAGCACATGGTCAGATGAGAAGTAACTGTCCTTGTGGTTTTTGCTTTTATGCAAGACATTCTGTGAACGTGATAGTCTCAAGCTCATCCAGGTTACCAATACCCACAACCAAAGTTTGTGTGACATAAAAATTAGTTACTTTTGCCGTTGCTGTTCCGTGTTATTATCGACAAATGTTTTGGCTTGTGTGTGTGGGAGCTTGAAGTACCTCCAGTTGCCAATGGACATATATTGTGTGCATTTTACTGATTTTCCTCATGATTCAACATTCTTGAAGCAAAGTATCATCATTCCTATGTTTGTATTTCGATAAACACATCTGATAACACTGTGTGCTGTGCTTGTATGTGATTGATTTTACCAGCAAATATAGATAATATTATACATGATATAGATTTTGATAAATTTTATATTCAACAGTAGAAGGATCTCATAATGAAATGATGACAATGTTCAGGTAAAGATGAGATGTTTAAAAAGAAAGAGGAAAAATTATTTTGATTTTCATGGCATGAAATCTGCATTACTTGTCAGCTTGAGTCTTGAGATTATGGGATAGAGAACCTACATTGTGTACTAATGGGATTTGGTATAGGAAGTGTATGGCAGGGATGTATCTTTTAATGGTGATTCAACGTGTTGCTTGTTGGAGTACATAGAGAAGGGGGTTAGGGACCACAATCGGGGACCACGATGTACCTGAGATGCATGCTGTCTTTTGCCATTTAGCACATTGATATTCTAATGCTATGACATTAAGAAACAAGTTCACCGTGATATACAGGTGGATTGAGAGAATACAGCAATATCAGTAGAACACATCAGTCGCGTTTGAGAAAAATCAGACAATCCATTCAAAAGTTATGAACTTTTGAAGTTTCTGCTCAGTCACTGCTGGATGGGAAAACTACCACAGTGTATGATGTCACGTGTATGGAGTGATATAAAGAGAATATAAAGAGAATTCCACAAAATTTTATTAAAACAAAAAGAGTACAAACTCCCTTGACTTGCTACTGACACATGTTAGGGGTAATATTATTCCCCCTGCCTTCCGAAAGAAGCAAGTCGAGTGTTCTTTTATTATGAGAGAGAAGTTAAAGTGTTGAATTTTCTTCATATCGTTCGACAAATGTGACATACATGTGGTAGTAGTCCAGCGATATCATCCAGCGATATGGCGGCACTGAAACTTCAAAAACTTGTCACATTTCAACGGATTGTCAGATTTCCTCAAAATTTCACTGATAAGTTATTTTGACATTGCCGTATTTGCTCAATCCTAACCTTCTACTTACCACTTCCTATTTCTCTTCCTGCCTCCATTTCAGCTAACACACAGCTGTCTTAGTTTGATTCCTCCCAAAAGAAACAACAACCTTGTAATCATTTTGAATTGTGTTCATCATCTAGCAAGGAAGTGTGAAAACGTGGTCTTTGACGATGGGGATTATGCATCACACAACACATACAATGTATTTATCTGATTATTCCTGAATAGGTGGAAAGGTCCTCTATTTCTGTCATGCTACTGGAGCTTTGAGCTTGTAATGGGATCTATGCAAAATTCACACTTCCTTTGCATGCCTACAGTTAAAGCTTTCTTTTGTTGTTGTTGCAGAAACAGTGACAGTGGAAGAGAAGATTTGTTTTGAAATATGTAATATACAAGATGTGCCAGAGGTTTTACATGTACAGAACATTGAATGTGTATAATACTACTACGGTGTATTCAAATGTAGATACAAAATAAATATGTCTGTATGAACACATGAATTCTGGATGAATGGTGTGTTTCACTTGTGACTTGGAGAATTCTTTGAGCCTAACAGGCTAGCCGACATTTATGTTCTTAGATGGTTTGAAATTACGTACAATTTGTTTCACCTAGGCCCAGGGCCGATGCAAAATTAAATTGCTAATTATTTTGCATTAGAAATGTATATTGACTAGAATAGTGTGTGAAAAAAACCCGACATATAACACTTTATGATTAATGTTGATTAATTTGTGCAGGCAAAGGGAATTCGTCGTCCAAGAATCAGATAGTGTAGTTCATGACAATAAAGCGTAACAAATTCTTAATGAATGTCACCCAGAACTATAATTTGACCAATCCAAACTCTTCTTACAAATACACTACTTCCAAAGAGATACACCATAGATACACTAAATTATCATATATATATATATATATATAGATAACACCGCTTGATATTCGTAATGTTCAAGGAATGAACAAAAGAGAAGAAGAAGAAGAAGGAGGAGGAGGAGAAGGAAAAAAAAAAAACAAAACAAGAAGGGGGAAAGCACGCCATCCCTATGTAGTCGGAGGGAACCAACAGTCATTAAATGTTTGTTGTAGCGCCATCTAACGTTGGTAGACATGACCATCTGCACGTACGATTCCAGATTTCCAACCATTCTGCATTTACGATTCCAGATTTCGAACCATTCTGCATTTGCAGGAAAGAATCTGAATTTTGACCATTGCCAACTTTTGTTTTTTAATACGAGTTTTTTATTTTTCTTGATGATTTTACTACACACTCCTATGAGAACTACTCTTTCGTTCCTACTTTTGAGCCAAATCATCCATATTTTTTCAGTCAGACGGATGGGAGGTCTGCGATTCGTTATTTTATTGAGTCGAATAATTCTTTCATACTTTACGTTATTACGACAAACTTATTCCGTTTTCAAAACGGAGAAAAGAAGTCACACAAAAATGCCCCCCTCAAAAAAAAAAAACAACAACACAACAACGACAACAACAAACAAACAAACAAACAAACAAACACCAAGAGAGACCAAGATAAAACCTGACTCGAATGTTGGCAGCGGTATTTTAACGTGAAAAAGGTAAAACTGTAAACTCATAAATTTTCGAAATCGGTTGTCAGCATTGTTTGCAGACTCTCAACTGAGGTGGCATGAGGAGACAATAATTTGATTAGAAGAAATTGGAAAGATGAGATACCGAAATGTAATGTTGCATGTCGTAGATAAATCACTGCTTCGGCTAGTTGTACAGCATGTACCCCCTCCCCCCCCCCCCAAAAAAAAAAAAGAAAAGAAAAAAGAAACAGTCTGAATGTTGCTTCAGGGAATGAAACTACATTGGACAACTTCTTACATTTTGCAGAAAAAACGATTCAATTTTGGTTAAGTGGCCACAGAGAATTGTGGATCGTTGTGGAGCATGTCGTGGGTCCGTTTCTTCCAAGTTCAGCTGCACTTTGATGCTCTTGGAACTGTGAATATAGTGAACAAAACTTGGAGGGAAGGAATTCCTGAGACATGCTCTACAAAGATCCTCATTTCTCTTTGACCACTGAAACAAATCGGATGGGATTTTCTTTAAGATGTAGTTTTGTACCTTGACATTGCATTCGGATTGATTCACTATTCTTAAGTTATCGTTGCAGAAAGTCCGATTGTTGTTGTTTTTTGTCTACTTGTGTGTGTGTGTATATATATATATATTTTTTTCATTTTTTCATTTTTTTTTTTTTTTTGGGGGGGGGGGGGGTTGGACATACGGACTACGGTAGAGCACCTCGCAGACGTAGACGGTCATTGGCGGAGACGTCGCCACGACTGCCGCTACGGTCAGTAGTCGCAACTACTCGGGCGACTCGAGAGATGAAAACATAACATAACATAATCTAACCTAACCTAACATGACATGACATGACATGACATGACATGACATGACATGACATGACATGACATGACATGACATGACATGACATGACATGACATGACATGACATGACATGACATGACATGACATGACATGACATGACATGACATGACATGACATGACATGACATGACATGACATGACATGACATGACATGACATGACATGACATGACATGACATCACATCACATCACATCACATCACATCACACATCACATCACATAACATCACATAAAAAAAAAAAGAAACGAAACGAAACAAAACAAAACAAAAAAAGAAACAAAATAAGACAAAAGGTTTGCGCTGTCGCCAGTAGTCGACTCCAGGGAAATGACCGAGATGTCTCCATATAAAGTGACAATCGATATTCTTTTATAGTGGTACTTCCGCTGTAATCATCTTCCTAAGTTCTCTTCTCCAGCATCAACTGCAGAGTTTATTTCCGAAACGTGTTAAATCTACTTTTATCAGACAAAAGGGAGAATATATATATATATATATTTTTTCATTTCAGGTATTTGCGATTTCCATTGTGCGGAGATAGGGCAGTGCTCTGCATCAAACGATTACAACAAAACCACCCAGTCGAAAAAATAATCTGGATTCCCTTAGTTTTTTTATGATCTTGATTGGAATTTTCGAATTTTGCGGATTTCATTGATTTTTGGAACAATCATGGATTCATCACGTGTTGGAAATGAGCTCTTCAACAACTGCCTCAGCAGCCACAAATTGCTGCCTCATCTTTCCCGTTGATTTTCCAGTCCCTACTCCCCATTCAGTGGTGTGAAAAATATCATTTTTGTTGCACTTACTAAGTTTTCAAGGCCGAAGTTTTCATTTAGCCAGTTTTCATAATATGCGAGTTTTGTTTTCAGGATATTTCCGAATATCTTCTTCCTCTTTATCAATTTGACACAAGGTGTAAGCCTATCTGCAGGTATATATATGAACTGTGAGTAGGGCGTATCTCTATAGGTAAATCTTTTTGCGAAATTAGTCAATGCACATGAGATTGCTTGAAAAGAAGGCAGAAGGACCTATCTCAAGATGCATTCTTTTGTCAAACTAATTAATACACTGGTAAAAAGGTTGAAAGAAGAACAAAAGGGCATATGTCTAGCAGAAAGGCTTATATCAGCATTCTGTAGATAAGCCTTTTGGCGTAAACAATCCCACCAGAACTTTGCACATGATTATAGTAGATTATGGTAGATTATAATCTACCAGAACTTTGCACATGATTATAATCTGCCAGAAGGATGCATGTATAAAGGTGTGTTTTTTTGCTTGAACAATAGTACTCGTACGTGTCTATTGATTATTAATTTGTCAGAAAAATGTTTTATACTGATAAATGCCTTTCTGCCTACACAGACACCCGTACATTGTATATTGCCAATTTATCAATTTGGCAGAAGGGCATAGCTGTATAATGTAGTCCCTTCTGCGGAATAGAATGGGTTGCATTCACTGTGGCAGTACCCATTAACATTATAGGTATAATGGTGAAAGTGAACAAAATCATTAATCTTAAAATTTTTCGGAACTTTAAGACAAGAATATTATCAGATGATCAAATTAGAGGTGTACAGGACAATCTAGAGAGAAACTGACTTCCAACCCAAAGAAAATGCCAAAGTCTAATAACTCTCCAAATAAAGAAAATACCAAAATTTTAAGGCCAATTTTCTCTGCTTCTAGAAGGCAGATACAGACAGGCCATTTTACCGAAACACTGCAGTAATAGGAGCAGTGGGAGGAGCAGGAACAAACGTCAAAAAATGATAAAGAACTTTCACCAATTTATTGGCCAAGCGTCGTCGTTGCGTCCTTAGTCGCCTTGGTCTTCAGCACGTCTTGGAGACGTCACGGAGAAGCCAGATCGAAGATGTCATGGAGACGTCGCGAAGACGTGCTGGAGACTGGAAAAAGTCTCCCGGTAGAAGCCAAATGTGTTTGAATTTCCCCCGCTCGCTATCCTCCGGTCCCAGGGGACGACTAGTCTAGTCTACTACAGGAGACGTCGCGGAAACTATCCGGAGAGACAGATCTCCCTTTCTAAGCCAACACAATAATGACTGAACAGAGTTTAGGAAGTGAGACTAGCCACGCACCGTGCTAGCTTGCATGCTTGCACTCCGCAGCCACCCGTCCGTCTGTCGGGACGTTCAACGAGAGGCGCTTGCTATAAACTACAGACCGCACTTCTACAGGGTAGCCACACTTGGTCGGGCAAAGGATACGAGAAGGAGCCCACGACGAATATTCCTGTCATTTGTCTGCGTGTACTGGTATATACCACGAGCAGGTGAGTACATTAACATACGTTTTGTTGTTTTTGATGTGGTTCTTTCTCCCTTGGTTCCTGTAACACTCGAGTACAATAATATGATTGCCCTCGTTGCCCCGCGACAGCAGGCGTGTCCCCTGCATTCACGAATGTTAGCTGACACGCCTTGCCTTTACACCTGCCCCACACAAGCATTTCCAGAAAGTAGTCTATATGCTGGTTTCTGGCTGCCGTTGCAAACCATGATACATCTGTATGGGTATTGTGTTTGTATATCTTGTGTGTGTGTGTGTGTGTGTGTCGTGTTTATTTGTTTGTTTGTTTGTCTTTGCACATAAATGTGTTCATAGGTCTATATAGGCTTATACTTATTGCTGACAGCATAAAAAATGTTTCTATATCTTCTTAAGATATAGAGGGTAATGGAATTGTGTGTGTATATATATATATATTATATATACATAAAAATCTTTTATGCATATTTATATTATGTGTGTAATACCTTCAGTTAATAATGTAGTCACAGGATTTGCTATGTGGATGTCAAATTAGTACAACGTGGCATTCACTGATTTCGTTGTAGCTCACGGTCATGATGTACACTTTTTTTTTTTTATTCTTGCACGGAATATCCCGTGTTAAAAGATATTATGGATTATGAGTAACCGTTTTATAAATCAATAAACAAACATACTTAATCTTCTATAGCCAAATGGTACATGCGTTTCGATGCACTATTCATACCATTATACTCCAAATGCAAAATTAGCCCACTTGCCATGTTATTTCACCTCGGCTACCATCGGCTTTGGGTTAGACTTAGTATGTATTATGCATTTATAGCGCATTCAAGTTGATAAGCCTGTAAATACTATGTCGTTATGAGTTGCTCGTCTTGATTGTTCTTAAAGAAAAGGATTATAAAACGGGCGTTATACCTTATGCACACTTTCTCTTTTCTTAATGAAGGAAATATAATGAACAGATGAAGGTATTGAGACTTTCCCACTATCTGTCAAATTGCCTAAAGACACGGTCGATCTTCATAACCTTGTAATCATCTGTGTAGTAATTATTCGACATTTCTGATGATGCACTCAAAATGCTGATTCTCTCTGTTTTTTTTTTAGGTGGGGAGCCGGAGGGGGAGAACTTTGCATTTTAATACACAAAAGTTGTGATTGTGCAGGCAATATTTGCTCTCAATATTTTTTTATTTCTTTTTTAGATCAAAGCGAAATACCTTTTCCTGATGGGGTATATAACCAGTATGGTTCTCTTCTGCATAGGGACGCGCAAACTGTACAGTACGAGTAGTAGTTAGGAACGGACACGCATGCTTGATCACGCGCGCCGAGCGTCCGCGCCCATTCATGCTTGATCAATAAACACCCATCCTCAATCTTACTGGCATAATGCATACGGCTAATAGGGGAATTTCGCACTATGAATATAATCGTTTGATCATATTATTTGGCCCGAAGAGACTCACCCACATCAGAGTACTCTATCCAAGTTCCAGTATCGCAGCTGAGATAATTGAAAACGAATACACTACTTACTTAAAAGGAATGATTTATTTTGTCGTTGTTGTTGTTGTTGTTGATGATGATGATGTTGTTGTTGTTGTTGTTGTCCAGTACAGGAATTGATTGTTCACTGGTTGACATTCTTGCAGAGTACACGTAAGTCATTAAAAAAGAGAAGTGAATGACATTGTATTCGTTTTACAGTGAATCAACTCAAGACATGTAGTGCATTTGCATATTCAATACAACATACATTCAAGATTGATATGAAAGTCATGTTTAAGGGAGGACTCCTAATGAAATGTTCTCTGTTAATCGGAGGCCCGTTACCAGGCCTTACCTTATCATACTTCAGTCACGTAAAATGCAGCAGTTATCATTGTCATCACAGTTCACGTCAATTATTCTTCAAATTTTTAAATGACAAAAGTATCAACAGTCACACATTTCAGTTCATTTGAATATTGTTGCTTCAATATGATAATAAAAACGTCAATATACATATAAATATGAGGGCCTATAAAAGAGGCTTGGTACAATGCAACCATTAAACAAAACCCTTCAGTCTTTAAGGAGATATTGCAGCGACAAATATTCAACAATTCGATGTCAAATAATTTTAGATGGAAGGGGGGGGGGGTATGAAAATGTTTAATCCTGTAGATTTTGCCAGACATAAGAATCCACGTAGTGGCATCAGTGCCTTCAAATAAGCATTATTAATGTTTTCATTAATATGCATGATTGATATACTGTTAAAATCACCTAGTAGGGCATGGGACATTAGTGTGCCCTTATACTTTTGTAATTATGCGTCTTCGCTCTTTCTATAGTATACATGAGAATAAACTTTTGGGTTTGCATATTCTGCTCACAAGTTAAATCTGTTAAATCTAACTAGTTCACCTCATATCTTTGATTGCATGCTGAGGCATTGGTAAGCACTGTGGGCAGTCACTACTGAAAATGATTATAGATTTATAAACCATCTCATCGAATATTGAACGTGCATTCTTTCTCACCTATAAGCAATGATAAACGATCTAACGCGAAAGTCTGTAGATATCTTCCCTATGCTGCTGATCTATAGAATGCTGCTAAGGCATTATCAAAGTAGAATTTCGCTCATTAGAATGTCTTCCCACATCTTCGAGGGTAGGAACCCTAGGAGTGTTGCCAGCACACGCCCCTGGGGAGATCCGGGGCCCTTTTGTGGGAAGGACCCTGGGAAAAGCGTTGTATATGGCGTTTTACACTTGTGAAAAATCGCAGTTAAACCTAAACTCAACGCAGACCAGTGTGAAACATGGTGGATGTTTTCGCCGCGAAATGATAGGCTTATTAAGTATGGTTATATTCCATATTACGAACGAAAAACCGGAAAAGAGATGATGTCGGAATCACTGAAAACTTGTCTTTGTGATACATGAATGTCATCTTTATTCAAACGAATGACTGAAATTCTTGCGACGAGTTGTTTTTTATTCCAGTTAATAAACAAATTGCCCTACATCGATGTAAATGAGCACCGAATTAATAAGTGCCTATTAGTAGCCATAATAAAAAAAAAAATCATGGGCATACATACTTGGACAGAATTCGAACCTAAGACCTAACTGAACAGGCGTCTTATCCAATATACCACCGAGCTTCGATCCATGTCTTCGAGGAATAGTTCGATCAATTTCCATGAAACTGCTGTACGTGTTATAGCGAGACTAAGAGACTACTATAAACCAGTGTTGCTCAAAATGCACATCATGTATAATGTTGATCTCCCCCCCCCCCTCTCTCTCTCTCTCTCTCTGTCTCCTGTTAAAATGAACCGATCGGGTTTTTGGTACATTTGAAGAGGAATGCTGTAGTTCCCTCTTTTTTCTCCCTTTTTTTCCTCTCCCTTTTTCCTCTTTTTTCCCTTTTCTTTTCTCTCTTTTTCCTCTTCCCAATCATTTTGATGTCAGTTGACATCGGTTCGTTTATCGTGTTTTATATTGATGTTTTGTGTATTTTTCTGAGGGTCCCATATCGTACAAGCTCTGCTTCTTAGTGGGACCCTCCACTTCCATCCTCATCCTTAGTTGACTTGTATTATACGCTTTATGTATTTAACAAAGATGTAATCACATCTACTTTTCATTTTCATAATTTTCTTATGTACCTTTTCAAATTTTGTTCTGTATCACAAATATCCCGTGTATATGCAATGTACATAAATTTCTTTGTTCATTTTGATGGAGGTGAAAATAAAGTTGAATTGAATTGAATTGAATTGAATTGAATGCAAAACAGATATCCACTTTTATCATTGTGAGAAATTTGAAATCAAAGCTACTTTTTCAGTAGCTTTGATTTCAAATTTTTCGGTGCTCATTTACATCGATGTAGGGCAATTTGCTTATTAAGTGGAATTAAAACAACTCGTCGCAGGAATTTCACTCATTTGAATAAAGATACAAAGAAAATAATCACAATAACAGGCCCTTTGTTATTAGTATCAAAAATATTTATGGTTATGATAATGGGTGCAGTATTATTGAAAAGGTTTATTTCTATTTGTTTGTTGATGACCTTACTTTAAAATCTTTGCAAATGGCGTTTATCTGTTGTTGTTGTTGTTTTTTGCATTCAAAGTCTTCATAATTGTTTTGTACACATAATGTATATAATTATGCACAATAACGCGTTTGTGTGGTCTGATAGGTTTCTACATCAAAGCGTATCTGTAAGGGCAATGGTTTTGATCCTTTGGGCTTTCTTATGAGATGTATTTTGTTGTTGTTGTCAAATCACCGAGCTCTGTATGGTTTCAAAGAAAGAAGGAAAGACGAAAAGAACGAAAGGAAGAAAACACAATCAGTCAAATCAAGAAAGTGGGATCATGTGTATAAGAGGTTCCAGTAAAAAAATGCAATTCTGATAATAATATTCTTTAATTTGTGAGCTGTGTAGTTTACTCTAGTTGTTAGGAACACCATCGATGAAGAGTTGCAATAAAATACAATAGACTGTTTTTCTTCAACGGACAACAGTTACACAAATAACAATGCTTAAGAGAAACCTAAAAACAAACAAACAAACAAACAAACTAACTAACTAATTAACTAACAAAAAACATATGTACAACAGCTTTTACTATAGGCTTCGACACTAAACTACTGACCGGGGACTGGTAATACATAAATGTTTGTATTTAACCTTTATTTGCTAAAATAAGTGTGGCAATAGGTTCTGTTTTGATGGTACCAGGAGTCCTGCCAATTTGTATGGAAAGGTGGACATGATATCTACGTTTTATTGAACAATATATATGTATATATATATATATATATATATATATATATATATATTTGGGAAAAAAAAAACATGTTTACCTGCGGTAGGTAACATTTCTAGAGATTAATAACATATCAATCCTTTACACTATACATCATTCGTTTTTCCTCAGTTGAATATATCACAAATTGACAAAAGTGTGGGCCGCCATAGAAGAAGAGTATTATAAAATGACGATGTACTATATTTATCCCAAGACAACTTTGTGGCTAGGGAAGATGGTCAAGGCGTGATTCCAGAAATTATGTCCTCTTCTTGTCATGACTAAAAAGCTCACTTTATCCTCTATCGCGAAAGAAAAAACAGATTGCAGACAAGAAGCATGCTCTATGGTTAATGGAGAAACAAAAAAACTCAGCAAAATCAGGCGATGGTTCGCCCGAAAGCTTTTAACAGTAAAACCACAGCGTAGAAAAATGTGTTCGCCGCTGTTTAACCATTTTTTTTTTTTACTTTGCAATTCAAGCAAAATTGCCACCAGAGTCTGCTGCAATTATGAACTAAAATAAATGTCGTGGGTATAATACTGACAACGGTGGTTATGTAACCAAAAACGTCCCATTACGCCCACATTAATCTCTTCAAGAGAAGTATAAACGTGAGCTACCCATTTGTCACTGCTAATGTCTCTGTCACTGCTAATCCCTACCACACATTAGTGCGATGTGGAGAGATTTGGACTTTTACGTTTTGCTTTCTTTTCATTTCAGCAAATCTTTTGCAAATGTTGGAAAGTCGAAGATCAGGACATGCCTTTTTTGTCTTTTTCTGTCAAGAGTGTAAGCCTGAACGTAATAGTGCATACACATGTATATTATTTATGAATTACCGACACGTAACGTTTTACGCTTAACAAAAAAAAAAAAAAAAGAAGAAGCTGCAAAGGTGAAAAGAGAAATGCAAGGTTCACAAGAGACTATTCATGCAGGAACTTAAAGAATGTCTTTTATTTTAAGGGAGAAAAGTCGTTCTCAGTTCTTAAATACCTTCTAAATATGTTATTGGACATTCACAATCAATGTGTGTTCCGCTACTTCGAAGGATGTTCTAAATGTACAGTTTTATTCACCTGCTTGGTATTCGTTAACTCAGGGAAGAAAGGGAATTAAAAGAGGCACTTTTTTTTTTTTTTTTTTGCCAATCAGCATTATATAATAGCATTATGTGAATGTAAATAAATAAATATATATATATATATATGTATATATATATATATATATATATATATATATATATATATATATATATATAGCATGTCATGCTATCATATCATATATCACAGAATGATTGAATATAAGGAATATGGGAAATCGACTCTTGCGCTATAATCACTTTGATTCCAACATCAGACATCATAAAATATTGTTCTGGGAAACGGAATCCTCTATATAGGAAACATACCATGATCTCATAAGCGCTATATGCACGAGTTAAATTCCTTCTAACGTCGAGCTCTAAATAGTCTTAAACTTAGTCTTTTATACCCTGGGTATCATGTGCGTACATGACAGTGTGCGTAAAACTATAACAAAATTGCAAAAACTCCAAATTCGAAATCTAATCATGTCTGTGACAAGAGAAATACCCAGTGTCAGACTCATGAACCTTACTTGCCTTCTGTCGAACTCATGGGCTGTATGACTCGTGGGCTGTATGACTCTTGGGTGTCGTTCACGTGGGATGACCCCAACCAAACTTCCTTGGGGGGAAAAAAAAAATAATTGATCAAATTAAGCTACACGGTTTTACTTGCGAAGAGGGAGAGACTACCATCATGATAATCCAGTATGTCCAGCCAGAGAATTCAGCTTTATTCTCTGAATTTTAGAGATGGGTTGACCATGTTCCCTTTATAAGATTACCATCACCGTCTTCCCATTCCAACTCATAGCTCTCGTTCTCCGATTTTCTCCTACTAACATTCATTTAAAAAAAGAAATCCGTACGATTTTCATCCTTTTTTTCGGGGGGGGGGGGTCGAATGTTCTGTCTACGTACTGCATAATTATATCTTACATGGTTTCTATTGATATGATGTGACTGATGAACGTTTATACTTGTCCCCCCCCCCCCCAAACATGTAGGCTATACATCACACAATATCATACACACGGATACTTAAACATTACATTATTATAGAGACTAATTGCAGGCACACCAAGAACATACAGTGTACCTCCCTGGGTTCACGCACGCATGCGCACAAGCATGAGTATATCACTTCATACAACTAATCTTTTTCTTACTCCTCATGCATACATCTCAGCGTGGTACTGCTCAGAAAATCCGCGTCCTGTCACTCACTCAGAATTTAAATGTGTTGACGGCATACTGGTTCATTCTCTCCTCTTCCTCATCCTCCTCCTGCTCCTCTTCTCTCTCCTCCACGGCTTCCCATAGCCCTATGATCGTAACCCTCCAAATGCAGCTCCTTCCCCACCTCCTCCCCCTCCAGAAAAAATGAAATAAATAAATGAATTTAAAAAAAAAGAATCCGACTTTCCGCAAGAGTGTGAGACGAATGTGGAAACCTGAGAAGCCCCTGGGTGTGTAAGAGGTACGGTGGAGGTACACTGCCGCGCTGCGAAAACTGATTTTTGAAACCCGATGATTTAGCGTGCGACAAGATCTTCACGCGGTCGATGTTTCTTGGCGGCGCCAACACTCCTCACCGACAAGAGATGCGAGCTCCGTTTCCATGGCAACAACGACCCGAACGTGATGACTGCCTCCAGTGAGATATAGGGTGCGCGCGTGTAATGGAATAGTGAGATTTATTTTCTGTTTATTCCTACAAGAAATAATCACTCATTTTCAGTTTCCCTCCGATTCTGTCAAAGTTCATCTAAAGCTGGCGTGATTGCCGCCAGTAATGCGCTTTTCATTTTCTTTTTTTTTTTCCTGTCATTTTAGTGAAGCTTCGCGTCTCTTAGCTCAAGAAATTTTAATCGTACAATGATATGGGGGAAAAGGATAGGAAAGGCCGTTGGTGTTCCATAGTAACGTGGAAAGGAATATCTTTATTTTCGTCTGTAACTGAAGAAGACGCATTTACTTAATGTCGCATGAAGTAGGCCTACGTATTGGCACTGGACAGTGACACACAACCAATCCGGAACTCACAGTGTCACACAACGTGTACACAGTCAGTGTGCACACACTGTATAGTTGACTCCCTGAACACACTGTGACGAACCCGGGACATTCTGTTTACACAATGTGTTCACATCAGAGTCGATTATATGAACACACTGTGGATGCGTTCACTCTGTGTTCACATAGGCGACTAGGCAAACGCACTGTGTCGGAACCCCTGGACCCCATGATTACACGAGTGTTGACGGTATATTGATAGCTACTTCGTTAACGCACTGCGTAACACTAGTGTGTTTCACGTTATAGCTCCATGGTTAATTAAAGTGTTCCAATTTAAAGTAACACTGTGTCTCATAACACGCTGACTGTACTCTTACCGGTAGGTAGGATCAAATTTGTACATGGGCATGTTTTAATAGTGACTACATGGGTTGTATTGTCTTTTGAGCAATTTGGAACTGAGTCTGAGAAGTTATCATTAAAATAACAATTAACTCCCATGTGACTGTCAATTATCATTTTAAACTTATTCTACCTTACTACTACTAGAAATAGAAAAAAGGACATTTATGTTTAACACCAGACTACAGCATCCAAGGTCCAGCAATTCTGTACGGCAGTGATTGCATACCACAACAGGTAAAATGTGCACACTTGTGGCTACTGCCAAAGCGACAGTCACTATGACAAAGATGTCATCATTGTGTATAGAAGCCCTATCTCACTGGAGGCGACGTCGTAGCCGCGACTCATGGGACTCGAAAGACACACACACACGCACGCGATTGTTTGCACTTTTGTCAAGGAAGCGACTCCAGGGTGACATCTGACACGTCTCTAAACAGGGGACAACTTATTCGCCCGGAAGTCACGGGGACGTTGCCATGACGCCTGCGAGACGTCTTCTCAGTCACGGAGACGTCACCACGACGCGGCGTCTCCACATTGTCGCCAGTAGGTCTCCATCGGTCTCCGCAAGGTTGCGGAGACGTCTCCGAGACCATGTTCGTTCCTCTCACGACTCCCCGGAGACCACGCTATAGTCTCTATAGACTTCTCTGCTTCCAGCGAGATTCCGGTCGCCACTAGGTCGCTACCTAGTCTCAAAGCCAATGAGATACCCACTTAAAGGGGCCCTGAAATCCAAATGCATGTTGATCTGTGTTGATTTATAATACCTTCAACATCACTTTTGTGGTGAAACGAATATCTACAAACATTCCATGTATTTTTAATGATTTTTTCTTTAATTTTTCTTCAGATTACTTGGGAACGCCCACAAAAAATCCTTCCAAACCAATCAATATTCATATTCTTGAGATGACATCATCTGTCAATCATTGCTAGAGTGCTGAAATGTTTAACAAAAGACATTGGAATGCACCTTCCCCTCGACTCAGCATAACTTGCATGTTTCTGTCATATTAATATGACTAACAAAAGACATGGCGAAGGAACATGCAAGTTATGCTGAGTCGAGGGGAAGGTGCATTCCAATGTCTTTTGTTAAACATTTCAGCACTCTAGCAATGATTGACAGATGATGTCATCTCAAGAATATGAATATTGATTGGTTTGGAAGGATTTTTTTGTGGGCGTTCCCAAGTAATCTAAAGAAAAATAGAAGAAAAAATCATTAAAAATATATGGAATGTTTCTAGATATTCGTTTCACCGCAAAAGTGATGTTCAGGGTATCATGAATCAACACAAATCAACATGCATTTGGATTTCAGGGCCCCTTTAAGCTGCGCCCAAGAAGCCGAGCTGAATCTTATTACGTCACGACGAACTGCGCTACTGACGAACCTTTACGCTACAATAGGAATGCATTTATTCTCACAATAAACGTAAAGCATAATAATTATGCGTGTGCTATGCCGCGCATTTAAATTGCAAATCAAGTTCACGGACAGTCTGACTTTGATTGAGAGTTACAGAAACAGAAACTGTGACAACATCGACTTAGGTGTGTTGCACACTTCGTAAAGGGTGGTAGCTATAAGCATTAAACGGGAATTCAAGCCCAGTTAAAAGTTAGTATGAAAATCAGGATCAAATTTTTATACGAACAGCAGAATTGTTTTGTTTTGTTTCTTTCTTATCAGACTGAATTCCTCTTGAAATCGAAAATGATTCCTCATATCGGCCAAACGACGTCCATACACCGACAAGCTTAAACTGTCAGCTCCAGCTAACAGTCCATCGCCAACATTCTTAACAACGATCTTAATATGAATGGGTTAGATTAGCATCATCCTGTCACCCTGTCTTTATGTTTTCATATAGCTACTGTACGACTTAGAAAGGAAGAAGAATGTTGATTTTAACGTTGTATAAATTGTTTGGAGCAAGACATATCAGAACACATTACTAGAGTTCTTAGGCATAATATGCCGAAAACGTCGACTGACTAAATTACGATCAATCGATATTTCCCTCCAGCTGTGTTTGTAGACGGCTTTTAATCAAGCCGTTATTTCTTCCGCGGCAAGACAAACATAGACCCATGACCTTGTGGCAAAGTGTGAGAGAGAGAAATGTATATAGCGCGTTATAAGACCTCATCGGAATGATGCTAAGCAGGTAAATGACAAATATTTTGATAATTACTTAAGGATATGGGATGCAAAATCGATTCCGGAGAAAGTGATGGTCACTTTGAGCGAAAAGATATACAAACTTGCACCAAGCGAGCTTGCCTAGTATATTGAAATATGTTACTTGTGTGATGAGGTATTCTCGTATCCTATCATATTATGGATCGAAGGTTGGGCTTGCGTTTTTTGCGCAGTCAGGTGAATGCATATTATACAGGGCGAGAGTCTCCTTTTGATCGCTTACCATCGAGCAAAACGTCCACAATCGTTTGTCACGCCTGGCCGACGATCCGTCCTTAGTCCCGTGTATGCATGACGGCGTGCATTTTTTTTTTCTCCACTTGATTTTTTTTTTCTTCTTCTTCATCCTCATCTTTCTCGAGAATATTCGCATGGATGCATCCCTTGATCTAGCTTGATTGTGGATGATTGATGTTTTTATTGCTGCGAGAAACGGTCCCCTCTCACATTTATTAGGCATGCCTTCGTGCACACAGGCTTACATGGTACGTAACGTGGAAGCATATTATGATAATCTATATTCTATGTGTATCCATGTCTATACGACTCCGCACATCTAGGCCTAGGGCCTACATTGTATATTAACTCCATATATTACACAAAAATGATACACTGTGATGTCAGCCGTCAGTTTTCGGATAGAACAGTAGTTTTACATGCTTATGTAAGTCTAATAATTGTTCCCATATTCCTGAGTTTCTTGGCCTTAGCGTTGTATTACAGTATTTCTTTGTGAAAGTAATGTGCGGGTCCTATGTCTTCGCAGTAACAATATTAAGAGGATCATCCCACATAATCCGCATTTTTTACCTGGTTCCCTTTGACTCCTCTCCTCCAGTAAAGACTCCTCTAAGATATGAGGATTCCAGTTCTGTTGATAATACGATAATTAATTGTTTTAGGCAGCAAGTGATCTTGTTCATATTATCTTTTGTATAGGTATTGTATCTTTCGTATCGAATGCAACAAATTTTTTAACGGTTTCAAGCTGGACAGGACGGTAAAATGTTCAGATTGATGATTTGGGGTCGAATTATTTTATGGCAACTGATTGACAAATTGCCCTTCATCGACGTAGATAAGCACCAATTATTCAGTGTTTTATAGTAATTAATATTGTAGCCATGATAAAAATCATGGGCAATAATACTCTGCATGCTCAGGCTGGACTTGAACCAACGATCAAGGGCAATTTGTCAATCAGTTGCAATAAAAACGACTCGAGGTATGGATCATTAATCTAAATGAATACGTATGGTCTTACCCGCTGACACAGGGATTAGAACCATTGCACTTGCTCGCGGGGAAGCTCGGAGTCTTATAGTTGATATGACGCCTGTCTAGCAATCAAGTTTTCCGTTTAAACATGATGGAACTAGAGCTCCATGGTATATAAGTTTAGTCTGTGTATGTGTGTGTGTGTGTGTGTGTGTGTGTATGTGTGTGTGTGTATGTGTGTATGTGTGCATTGTGTCTCAAAGTAGTTTTAACGTTCTAGAAAATTGCCTCATTTCGCTAGAACATCTGTTCAGCTGTAAATTTGATCGCTGATTCCTTTCAAATAAGTCTTGTGCATGGATGCCATATTCATTGCATTCTCAGTCAAGCAGGTATATACGATTTCTGAAGTACTGAAAAACGATATGATAATGATGTTTTATTCCCCTCTTGTGTACAAGTTTGTTTGCATCATTCACTTGTATTCCTACACTCAAAGAAAAATAGGTTTAACTTTGCACCTTTACCAGTGTCAAACTGGGAGCACCTTTACGAGTGCAACTTTGCACCTTTCCGGTCTGAAAGGCGCAAAGTTGCACCCGTAAAGGTGCTCCCAGAGTGACATTGGAATGCACCTTTAAAGGTGCAAAGAAGAACATATTTTTCTTAGTGTGTAAATCGAGGATGATTAATGAGACTTATTCTGTCTAAGATATACATATTTTTTCTCTGTTATTTGGCTTTATAAGCTTTTTTCTGTCAGTGGATTTACTGTCGACAGAGTATTTATTCAAATGTCTCTGACAAGTATTGCGGAATGTAAAATGATACTCGACACACTTTCTTCATTCCTTTGCGAGGGTAAGTAAGGAAGAACAGGTGCATTGGAAGTTGCGCTGCGCTGCAAGTTACTTCCGGTATCTGCGTGCTCGCCCACTGCAAGGTCGGAAACAAAATCTCTATCATAATCAATACGTAATCTGTGCATTATTTTGCTCTTAGATATGTGACGATGTAAATTCCATAATTGAAACAATGGCGCTTTAGTCCTCTGTACCTGTGGTGAATTGGTAATATCTCATCAACAAAATTATTATTGTATTAGATCACATTCTGTATAGAACCCTTGAGTTTATAAATAAAGGTTATGTCATGTGTGTGTTTGTCGTGTGTATAGTGTTTGGTACGTTCGTGCACTCACATTGTGTCAGGTACAGAAATAAGATCACATTTCCGTCATCAAAGCATCGAGTTTGTAAAGTTATGAAGTAGTGTAGGGTATATGTTTGTTTCGTGTTTCTTTTTTTCCCCGGGCGGTCTTGTTCATGCAAGTGAGTGAGTTGAGTTTATTGTGATGTAGAAAGACATGTGTTAATGGAATGGCATAGTTTCGGATGGGATGGGACTTGATCAGCTTTCTAACTTTTAAGATGACCAATTTTTGAGATAAGAGAAACCTCTTTTGAAATAAGAACATTTATTTTATGAAGATTGGTTTAGAAATGGCTGATTAATAGCCAAAACGAATTGATACTGATAGAAGGTAAGATCCACATTTTATTGGGATCGCTTTGTTTTACTTTTCGGATATCTCAGTCTTTTCAGCAAAAAAAAAAAAATCGTAGAACTTTTCATCCTCCTTCGTGGACAGTGCGCTCTGCACTTTATTCCAGTCACCGTCATCGACGAGGGGATAATATGAAGTTCTTTGTCTTCCACAGGAACGGTAATTTCTCATTTCACTGCTCTCGGATCTGCCAGAGACGATACATTATGTTCTCGGTGTGCAAGAAATCAGTGGTCTAGACTCTCACTTTGCGGTACATTTAAAGGTTCAGTTTACCTTTGGGAGCAGTGATTTAAAAAGTTTTCAAGATATCACATTTGATGCATAAATATGTGTAGGTCTGGTGTATCACAAAACATCCTACCATATATATATATATATTTTTTTTTTTTCAGTAAAGCCTAAAATATAAGGAGATATCAGTATTTTTCTCAATAAACCATAACTGTAGACGGTTTAGTCAGGAACATTCTATTATAACTATTGTTCACATTTTGTGTATTTAATAATACTTAGCATCGATAATACGGACTCTAATTTTTACAGTGCTTGTTTCTATACCTAACTCACATTTTAGAACTATTTTGAAGCACTAATGTTGGGTTTTTGTTTCATCTGCAAATGGTAAATTATGCCTTTAATACAAAGATACTAATCACGGATTCGCGATGCGAAGTCCAAGCTTCCTGAATTTTCCACAATTCCAATCTTCTCCAGTTCTGTAGTGATCGAACTTGCCCTTCTGCTGTTTGGCACAAGGATTCAAATATTGCTTATGAGACAATGACGCACAAGGCAAACAAATAAGGTATACGTAATATGAAAGCTTGAACTAAGCGCGGGAATGTCGGTGGGGGGGGGGGGTTGAAAAGAAGTGATGAGAATAGCTGACTTATATCAGAAAGAGTGAGTCGTTATATGCTATCATAGACAAGGATCTGTCAGTCTGTAGCTGTCGGGAAAGGCCTTATTACGGTTACAACTCGTTATTCCGAAGGGTCGTTATTCCGAAGGCTCTTTATTCCTAAGATTCGTTATTCCGAATTTCATTTTCGGATTAACCAATCTTCGGAATAACGAACCTTCGGAATAACGCCACAAATTTTCGGATTAACGAACCCTTTTTCATTTTCGGATTTACGAACCTGTAGGTATAGGGAATTTGCGTGTTTCGGATTAACGACCCTTCGGAATAACGAACCTTCGGAATAGCGAACCTTCGGAATAACGAACAGCACCCCTAGGTTGCAAGACAGCTTCAGATCGGGCATTAAACCAACGTACTGATAGAACCCAGAAGAAAATCTCGAAGAGAATACGTATCATGATTGTTTGAGATACGTGTGTGACAGTATAATCCTGCATACACTGTAAAAACATCGGTGTTAGATTTAACACCATGGGTGTTAAATCTAACACCGATCTAACTTCAATAGAGGACCACACCCACAGGTGTAGAAAATGTATTGTGACGGTGTTAAAAAGTGTTCACCTAGCACTTCGTGGTGTTAATTTGACACCGTGGCTGGTGATATTGTTGACACTGCGCTAGAGTTAATTCAATAATGACACCGCATGGTGTTGATTTGATATTGGTGGTGTTAATTTCAATGGTATGACACCCGTCCAGCTTCAATAGGGGACCACACCATACCACTGGTGTTACTGTGGTGTAAATGTGTTTACACATTTTTTCAAAAATCAAGTACTTTATCGGAAAATTCTTAATCGTCTTGTTGAAGTTCATAATTAACAAGAAGTGCAGTAACTAAAAAAACTATTAAAAAAACAATTTTAAATTATGAAATGACACCCGGAGGTGTTAATCTAACACCATGAATGAGCACCGGAAATGTAACACCAGCTCGGTGTTTCATATTGAACACTGGACTTTTTGCAGTGTAAACATATCGCTTTTTGCATGTGTGTACATTGGATTCACTGCACTGTGACAATTGGGTGTGATCACACCAATTGTTTTGCATTCATGACCAACTGCACTGCTTTCATCAAACTCGTTATTATGCTTGATGTGGACAAACTGTTCACCGTGTTCACATTCACGATGATCTCGAAAGGTACGAATGACCCTCACAAACTTGGAGATGTACATTTTATGAAATCACTTTATTAAATACTCAAGAGCATGGAATTCTAGGAGGAATTCAAAGTTTACTTGATGAAAATTGGTTTTGAAATGGCTGAGATCACCCCAAACCAAAGTAGAACAAAGCGATCCTAATAAAAGGTGGGACCCACGTTTATTAGGATCGCTTCATCAAATAAAATTTGAATTCCACTTAGAATAAGGATGCTCTTATATATTTCATAAGAGGTTTCTCATTATCTAAAAAAAAAAAAAAAAAAAATCCTCAAAAGCAGTCGGAAACCAGAAGCCCCATCTCAACCGAAACTGAACGACCCCTTTAAGATAGCGCCATTTCAGGGGCAGGTTTTCAGTATGTTGGGGAGGGGAGAGATTTGCAGTGGGAGATAGGAGGGTAATGAACTCTACGTCTGATTATGTGAGGCAATTAAGTTAACCCATTCCCCCCCCCCCCTGCATTATTGAGTATTCTTACCGTCGCAACTAAGTCCCAAATCATTGCATATTGTTGATTCCAGGAACCAATTTCCCGCCATTATAGAGTCAGATTCCGGAAAAGGGGGTGGAATATCGGGAGCTATACGGTGAAAAACTTCCCTTTTAGCTTTTACAAACTACCGAGAAATGTCCAGTCAATCACTATCATGACATAGCAGCTGTAAAATGCATCAGCGAACGTTCGAAACAAGATTACATTTCCACTCATCCACATTATTCCACAGTCTTTACCGCACAATATGCTTAGCTGGACATATTTTTGTATTCCACCGCTTTTTGAAATACACGCACCGCGCACAGAGACATTTATGTTACATTTACAAAATTCATGCAAACATCTCTTACACGCCAGACATTATACCGCATGTCCGTCAACAGAAGCGAGTAGCAGACATTTATGTAGGGCCTACATTGAATGAATGATCGTTCGATATTCCAGTCGAAGCGGTAGTCTGGTGATTTGAATTTCGGAGAAGACGAACAATAATTCATCGCCTCGCCAATCGTTTAATACACGGCCGCGCAGGCCAGACGAGATACCTCGGAAATCCGGGGCCCAGTGCCAAGCGAATCTCAAGTCTGCCCTTTGTCTCCATGTTTTACAATCTCGTCGAGGTTGAACATGACCTCTTCGTTTTGACTCACCGAGGTTCCCAAGGACACGTGACTGCATCAGCTCTGGTCTGGTAGGCACTAGCCTTTTGTCAAGACCCTCTCGCTGTAAGGGACGAACAACCCCACTCAGCTTGGCTCTCTTCACCATACAGCGAGAGGGCCTTGACAAAAGGCTAGTTAATATAGGCACGGGCATGCATGCCAGTGCTCTCGTGCAGTTGAAATTAAAGCCTCCGTTACTCCCAGCCATATAGGCACTTAGATATTTGTCTTTCTCTTTTTGTTTTCATTATTTGCCTTTAGCGAAAGAATAAGTTATGGATTGTAGACTGCCTTATGAATATCTTCTTGGACTAAAATTTAATTTTCAGGTAAACTGTACGCTTAGAAACATCCGTATTAAAGTGCCTTATGAATGTATTGTATAATAATGATAATGATAATAATAATAATAATAATAATATTAATAATAATAGTAATAATAATAATAATAATAATAATAATAATAATTATTATTATTATTATTATTATTATTATTATTATTATTATTATCATTATTATTATTATTATTATCCCACAGTATGTCAGCGCAGATTCTGTATAAAGTACAATGTAGGGCCTAGATCCATAATTAATGGCCTATGTATGCTTGCAGGATGCTGGTGCGTGTAGGGCTCTAGGAATCCTACACGCGACAGTAAAAAAAATAAAGGTTCAAATTTGCACCCTATTTGTCCCTATACCAGCACCCTGGGGTGCACATTTGTACCCTTTATTATGCAAGTAGAAAATTAAATCTCTGAATATTTATATTCGTACCAACAAAGATGCGGACATATCCATTAGAGTGTAAGTTTGATCGTACGAGTAAAACCTGGTACTCGTGGTCCAAATGTGTAATTGACAATGTATTAATGTTTATGGTGCATGTTTGCACCCTTGATTAGCACAAAACTGAGGGTGCAAATGCGCCCCCCTGCGGGTTAAAAATTCAGCAAATTGCACCTCTAAGGGTGCAAATTGCTTATTGCGGTGCAGAGTTGCACCCATTAGGGTGGTTGTACAGGGACAATTTTGGGGTTTAAATTTGAACCCGAATTTCTTAGTGTGTACTCAGTATAATGCAAACGGAAATATCATAAGAATATACCTACAGTAGTCTGAACACTTTTACTATGCGAGAAAAGACCTACAGCAGGCTGTCGCCTGAGACTATGAAACTACTTTTTGTCGAGCTTGCAAGAACACATTCAGCCCATAGTCACATAAGAAATAGAGCATGAAAAATATCGCTAGATCATTTGCGATGTAATTTTATGACTAATAGATTAGGCCCTACACATAATACAATAACCATGATCATTAACAGAGTACTTGCAATGCTGTATCTAAGTTGACATGCCATGTCCTGTCGACTTGGCAGTTCCATATAAACATGAATGATAAATTGACTCTCTCCGAATGATCAATAATGTGCAGGATGATACTGTGTCGTCGGCTTATCAAATTTGTCCGGCCCTTGCGTGATCAAACGTTTCTAGAATTGTGAATTTTGATCGCCTGCCTCGGCGCGCTGCCCTGAATTAGTCGCAGGAATCTAATGGTAATGACCATGTAGGTGTAAATGGCTTGACACCATCTGTTTAGAGAACCAAAGTGTGATGTCATAGCTATTCATCGCCATGGAGACTGGTTCTAAACAACCTCACCTGGCCCCAAGTGTTGATTACTAGTATGCGCGCACCTGGTTCGAACCCAAGCCATAACAAGACAGTGACATCATCATTTTGGTACTCCATAGTCTCACACATTATCCAGGGTTCGTCCTGTATGCACGCAGACTGTCATTTTCCCCACTAATAATCAACAGCCCATCCGTAACTCTGGACCCGTCAAAACTTATTTCGTATTTCGTCCACGCTGTGCAAAACACAGGTGTGGAATTTTCCTTCCCCTTGTGCATATGCCTGTATAGCTGTGGTGTGATGTAATTTATGTGCCAATCAGACACATCCAGCACCTGTTTCTTGAATAAAAAAAAACAAAACAAAAAAACAAACAAACAAACAAACAAACAAACAAACAAACAACAACAACAACAACAACACTTAACAACAACAACAACAACACTTAACAACAACAACAACAACAGCAGCAACACACCGCAGAGTTTTAAAGGGATGGTATAGTATTGGTGCAGATGAGGATTGAGCTTTTAACTTTTTGCGAGATACCAAGAAATCACTTATGAAATAGTATAGAGCATACCATGCCATTAAGAGCAATTCAAAGTTTATTTGATGAAAATTTGATGACTGAGACATCCAAAGACAAAGGAAAACAAAGCGGTCGTATCAGTAGGCGGGTCCCACATTTTATTGGGATCGTTTTGTTTTGGATATCTCAGCCATTTCAAAACCAATTTTCATCAAGTAAACGTTGAATTCCTCTAGGAATCACATGCTCTTTCATATTTCATAAGAGGTCTCTCACCAAAAGTAGAAACCTGAAGTTATGACACAACCACAACTATACGATCCCTTTAAAGCTTGATATTATGTAGAGTATAGAACCTTGAGTAGAACCAAGAACTGCACTGCCGACTTATGAGCAAGTATCGATCCAACTCGAATCAATTTTGACCGTACAAAATAATCAGCTCATTATACCGAAACAGTACTAAAGTCGGTACTTTCTGGTTTATCAAACGCGTTTATAAACAAGGTGTACTGCACGGCTCATTTAAAAAAAATCTGAAGCATCAACTTACATGCTTTGTGATGAAAAACAAATAAAAATCACGGAGATTTATATAGTCAAAATTAAGCTTTATTTGAGTGGGAGTGCAGAAAACGAGTGAAAGTGAGGAATTACCGGTTCTGGAACACTGAAGACAGCTAATCGATTAGGAATTAGGTTTACTAATGTATTCAAATCTATGGATTTTTTCCGATTGACGTTTGCATGGTTTGAGAGGCTAATAAGCTACTTCATATTTTGCACCTATACTCCGTGCATATTGATTCCATGAATCCATTTTGCATGCATTTACGATAGTTGTTGCTATACAATAAAATAATGTGAGACAAATCGTGGGCAAGGATTCTGGTTTTTACCAGATGCTATAGGCTCAGATAATTTTTAGTTTCAAACGGCTATGATTTTTCAGACAGCTGTCAGTTTTCTGTCGATGCTCAAAAGAATTACACAACGGCATTTGTACCTTTGATCTTGCCGCTTGATGCTGTCATCTTTCAAAGCAATCTGAAGATTTTTGTTTAATGTTAATTCATTGCCGGGTATTTTTTGTTTGTTTATTTATGAAATGAAACGAACCTTCACGTAGTGATAAAGCATGTAGAACAAAAGTCAATCCCGTCCAGAAGTATGTGCAAAAGTGTAAATCTGACCTATATGTTCTGAAAATATTTTAAATCTTACCCTCCTGGAAAGCCCATTTTATCACTTTTCCGATTAATTCCGACAAATGAAACTGCGTGATATGGTTTAATTTTCATAGTTTGTATTCTGCATAAATCGATATGTCAAGAGTCGTGGCCAGACACGGCCAGTACAGTAATTTAGATGCTGATTTATTTCAAGGAAATATGACAATTAATTTTGAATGTTAGTTGTCCAATTGGGCCAACAAAATATTACCATTCTGGAAGTTTGGTGGCCCGATATAACTTTTTAATTGGCCACGGGCCACCTGGCCATCGCTAATGTCGAGCCCTGTCTTATGCATGCACACACAATGTCATTATGAATTAAATACATAACAAAGCTCTTGTCCGTTCTAACTTTAACCCGCTCCATACGAGAACCTGATGGCCCGTGTGCAGTGCACCCCCGTTATAACGAACTCGGTTATAACGGAATTCCGGTTACAACGAAGTAAAGATTCAGGCCGCAACATTATCCATTCTGTGCATTTTATTGTGTATTTGTTCGGTTATAACGAAATTTCGATATAACGAAAGAAAACTGCCGGTCCCGAGGACTTCGTTATAACGGGAGTCCACTGTATCAGCTCGATGGGGTTTTGAGATATACAGAACGGGTAAATGCTAAAATCTCGACAATGATCGCAACGTTCTCCATATTATACAAGTCGAAATCCATTCGGTTCTAGGCAGTTTGCCATTGCCTCGGCTTCTCATGTTCGTTTTATCTTCATTCTATCTTTGTTGTAAATTTCGATTCAGTAATATCCGCTATGTGCATGGGACTTATTAGGGGATGTTATGATGTCAGACACAGGATGGTCCTAACAGACACCATTTCCGAATATAACCTTAACACTCATTATAGCTCGAAAATTGACGAAACGTGCATGTTACTAATATTTCCTGGAATATTCTTCTCTCTTTTAAGTGGATGACTTTAAACAAAAAACAAACAAACAAACAAAGCAAAGCAAAACCAAAAACCATGTGGTCCCTGTGATCATCACACACAGACACTCATTTCCCTTTTGGGTACCTGTGATGAGCTGCCATATTTTGCTCAGAATTTCTTTATTGTTATTTTTTTCAGGTAAGGCCTTAAATGTTGCTGATCCTAAATGGATGTGGTTTTCTGACGTATATCTTTCCGTCAAAAAATTTCTGAAACAAAATCATGAACAATAAATGATATATAAAATGTGTTATAAATCACTTTGAGTGTAAAAGAAAATGTAAGCATCGAAATACGGGCATTTTAAAAACTGTTCAAGAGAAAACAGTGGTGCTGTTGGTTTAATGTATTAAATCTTGAAAAGGGATGGACATTCCTCATTGTGACGTTTCCAGCCTTTAGCCGTTCCTGTGCTAATGAAAGAAATGTGCACAGATTTCACACATAAACCTACGGTCAGGTGATATGATGTGGCACGAATGTCTCCTTGACTTCTTCGAATTATGCAACGTTCAGTTTGGCGATGTTGGTGTATTCATAGGTTTGCTGCGCGAGATTCGGCACATCAGCTATATGCCCACGACTTTAAATTGGAAGATGGAACACCCTTTAAACGTCATTCGTGTCTTTAGCCCGGTCCATCAGATTTATAACTGCAAAAAATGAAATAAGAAATCACTCTCCTTGTTACATCTTGTTTTAAAACAGGCAAACAGAGTGCTTCCGTTTACTTCCTGGGAATGGACTAAATTGCAAAAACGTTTATTCCAAAATTGGCCTGGCATGACAGGGACGAGATGTTTTTGTCCCTACAAGTTCTCAGCAAACCGGATCTGGGGAACCGATTGGGCGACATGTTTAACGGCCTGAGGGCACCGATGTACTCTATAGGCATAGAGGAGTAAAACGTGCAGTCATTCCAATGACTTCTAGAGCACCGATACAACTACAATTATGATTATGGTGTAGTAAAGTGTGATGTCAGAAGGATCCATCGCCGTGGAAACTAGTGCACGTCGCGAGTTCGACACCCACGAATTATATACAGCCCACGAGTCACACAGCCCATGAGTTCGACACGACGCAAGTAAAGCCCATGAGTTCGACACTAACCAAACAAAGCTCATGAGACCGACACACTAAGCCCCGTGATGTAATGTCGTTCTCGTGAGCCGTTTTCACCTATCAGTGTCGACCTCGTGGGCCTTGTTTGCCTGGTGTGGAACTCGTAGACCGTGTTTGCCTAGTGTCGAACTCATGTGCTGTATGACTCGTGGGCTGCATGACCCTCGAACCTTTTTGTCAACTTCGAACTCGTGGGCCGTATGGCACGTGGGTTTCGGGCTCGTGGGTGACCCCATGGAAACTGATTCTAAACAACCACAACCTCACCTGGCCCAAGTGATTATGCGCGCACCTGGTTCCAACCCAAACTAGATTGACTGTGACATCATCACTTCGATACTCTACAGACAACGACGTGTAAAAACAAACAAACAAACAAACAAACAAACAAAAAAACAAGAAAAAATACACAAACAAACAAACATTGTACCAGTTCTTCCTCACACGAACGGTCGACACGAAACTTACAACTAGAATGTCCCGCTGTTTTCAAGTCTCGCCGTTAATTAATTAACTTGATGTGTTTTATGATCGCGAGCGATGAAGTATTTTCATTACACGTTCCGGTGTGCTTTCAATGCAAATTGCGGCTTGTTAGGAACACGACGCTGTCAGTCGTATACTACAATACTAGTATTGTAGGTTTAGCTGCGTCACCATTACAACATTGTAGGTACAGGACTATGGATTGTGATGTACAGTTATTAATACCATCCAGTCAGCCCTGAAGAACATAAATTGCAGAAACTGTCCCTGAGTGTAGCTACCACTTAATCAATGAACAAGATCAGTTTCGTGATCTCAAGTAGATGTAATGAATTAGTTTCAGCACGGTTTCAATGCCAATGGTTATATCCGGATCCCAAGGAGACCTCTCCAAGATAGTGAGATATTATTTGTGTAAGTCGTTAAAAGGCGAAAACAACAACAACGACAATCCAATCAAGATATTGGATTAAACTGCGAGGAATAGGACAACGGGATGAATTAACCTTTAGAAATAAAGAAACAACAACAACAACAACAACAACAACAACAACAACAACAACATAACTATTTACCTTATCAACCTCACCAGGTAGCAGTGATATCTAGGGCATAATAATGCCCTTCCGCGCCATGGTCATTATTATAAAGAAGTGAAATTTCTAAAGAACTATAAGGCCTATGTATTATACAACAACGTCGAAAAACACCACCAGTCATGTCGGCAAAATTTTGGCTTCTGTACGAACATTATGAAACTTTAAACTACAACATGGTATTAGGCACGCCATTGTGATGTTGGTCACATACACGCATCCAAATTAGCTGAAGAGGCGACTTACAAATTTCGCTTTGGTTCGTGTACAAAATAGTTGGGTCCTCTCCCCCCATAACTCAGTTATTACAACATTTTCTCATAACAGCTGCTGATCACTTTCATGTTAGCTCAACAAAATGTAATGCGAAGGTCACAACCTTTCAATTGCCATCATGACGCTTGCCAAAATATCAAATTAGTGAATATTTTGTTGTTGTGGTGGTGGTGGTTATTGTGTGTGTGTGTGTGTGTGCGCGCGCGCGTGTGTGTTTGTTTGTGTGTGTGTGTGTGTGTGTGTGTGTGTGTGTGTGTGTTATGCGCATTTAAGTGGGAAACGTAGGACAGCTTCCCCTCTCTTGCAATCTATTAGAATGGACATGATGTGAATGAAGATGCATGAATATATCGTATATATAGATATTGCCTTTTAGTGGCGTATATAACACTTGAGATTCCCGCGGGAATTATATTTCCCCCCGAGATTTATAAAACCCGATATTTTCCCGAAACGCTCAGCGCTGAGACTGTCTTGTTGTAAAAGGTTTGCTACGATAAACGAGGCAATATCTATGGTCAACATAAATACACATTATTTCATTATAGCCCTTTTGGCAGCCAGTCAATTTCTGGAATTATTACTATACCTGAGGTGACGTCACTACTGCAGGCACACGATATCATCGTTGCTTTAGCCACGTGATTGCATTATGACCAATCACCGACCAGTATTTATGTACATCATCCGTGTACTGAAGAAGGACACAGGCCTTGTTTAATGAACTGAGGACAGCCATGTTAGATAGACAGATTTGGAGGTGCAACTTCGTTTATGGCACCCGAGTTGGCATAGGCTGAAGTTAATACATGCCCTCGAATTAATGGTAGTTATAATAATTATATAGTAGGATTAGTACATCATTTAATATACGTGTAGGCATACATAATATTATATTCATGTAAAGCACTTTCATATTTGCATCTATATTTAGCCAAAACATACAATAAACACACACACACACACACACACACACACAAAGGGGATGATTGTGTAAGAAAAGCGGGCCCAGTGTAATGTACAATAATAATTGCTGGAGACGAGGATACCAATTAAGAATGGACAAGTAAACGTTCATTATTCTTAGTAGATTATGAAAACTTGTGAAAGAGTGGCTCTGTGTGTGTGCGCAAGCGCGTGCGTCTATTTGTGTATGTGCGCACGCGACACAAGAAGTCGATAACATCCCAGCTCCGGCTTTTGTATGACGGCTGGAAAAGGTTTGCCAATGTCTCGTTTTTCCATCAGTTATGGATACATCCCCGTGTTTGCCACATCTAACCACAGTCTGTTTTCATAACACGTCGTAGTCGTAGTCCTTTCAATTGCCATCATGACGATTGCCAAAATATCAAATTAGTGAATATTTTGTTGTTGTGGTGGTGGTGGTTATTGTGTGTGTGTGTGTGTGTGTGTGTGCGCGCGCGCGTGTGTTTGTTTGTTTGTGTGTGTGTGTGTGTGTGTGTTATGCGCATTTAAGTGGGAAACGTAGGACAGCTTCCCCTCTCTTGCAATCTATTAGAATGGACATGATGTGAATGAAGATGCATGAATATATCGTATATATAGATATTGCCTTTTAGTGGCGTATATAACACTTGAGATTCCCACGGGAATTATATTTTCCCCCGAAATTTATAAAACCCGATATTTTCCCGGAACGCTCAGCGCTGAGACTGTCTTGTTGTAAAAGGTTTGCTACGATAAACGAGGCAATATCTATGGTCAACATAAATACACATTATTTCATTATAGCCCTTTTGGCAGCCAGTCAATTTCTGGAATTATTACTATACCTGAGGTGACGTCACTACTGCAGGCACACGATATCATCGTTGCTTTAGCCACGTGATTGCATTATGACCAATCACCGACCAGTATTTATGTACATCATCCGTGTACTGAAGAAGGACACAGGCCTTGTTTAATGAACTGAGGACAGCCATGTTAGATAGACAGATTTGGAGGTGCAACTTCGTTTATGGCACCCGAGTTGGCATAGGCTGAAGTTAATACATGCCCTCGAATTAGTGGTAGTTATAATAATTATATAGTAGGATTAGTACATCATTTAATATACGTGTAGGCATACATAATATTATATTCATGTAAAGCACTTTCATATTTGCATCTATATTTAGCCAAAACATACAATAAACACACACACACACACACACAACGGAGATGATTGTGTAAGAAAAGCGGGCCCAGTGTAATGTACAATAATAATTGCTGGAGACGAGGATACCAATTAAGAATGGACATGTAAACGTTCATTATTCTTAGTAGATTATGAAAACTTGTGAAAGAGTGGCTCTGTGTGTGTGCGCAAGCGCGTGCGTCTATTTGTGTATGTGCGCACGCGACACAAGAAGTCGATAACATCCCAGCTCCGGCTTTTGTATGACGGCTGGAAAAGGTTTGCCAATGTCTCGTTTTTCCATCAGTTATGGATACATCCCCGTGTTTGCCACATCTAACCACAGTCTGTTTTCATAACACGTCGTAGTCGCTTGTTCATCCGGAGATGCGATTATAAGGGAGCAAAGTTCAACTCACCGTCGACGATCGCAGCATGCTTGAAATCATGTGGAACATGAGAAAGAGAGAGAGAGAGAAAGAGAGAAGGGGGGGGGGGGAGAAAAGTGGTCTGTCCTGTTTGAATAGTGTGGATATGTAAAGGAAATGACGCATAGTAGAAAAACGATAATCATGATAATAACGTAGTGACAATGATAATAACAAAATAGTAAATGATAATGATAGGCTTAATAATAATGATAATGATGATGATGATAATAATTATAATGATAATAATGATAATAACAATAATAATAACGATGATGACGGTAATTCTAACAATGATGATAATAATAATAATAATAATGATAGTAATGCTAATTATGATAATAATAACAATGATAATATCAATAACTATTATAAAGACCTGCACTGTTTAAAGATTGTGCTCGGAATTGTTTTTATCACTCGAAGTAATTTCACTTGTGTGCGTACGTGTGTGTCGTGGTGGTGTGTTGTGTGCATGGGTATTATATTTTGCCTAAGAGAGTACATATGGCTTATCAAGCTTTCAGCGTAGATTTTTAACTGTGAGCTCGTTATTACTATGAATATAGCATGGAGCTACAATGTGTTGTATTCATAGCTCCATGTTATTAGTGACTCTATTTGCCCTGCAAGCATGTTCCTGGCTATAAACGGATGCTGAGATAGAATTGTCTTCTTTGCGAGACTTCTTGAAATTCCGACAGGGTGTAATTACCAGGTAGCCTTGAAAGTGTCATTATTGAGGTGGAAGGGAGATCTATAGAAATCTTTGTTATTGTGATAATGATTCTTCCTGTTATTATTGCTCTTGTAAATGGTTCAGAAGTAGTCTTATGGTGATTTGCTCCTCGTGTGATGAGTCTTGGACTGTGCTATCTATTATTAGTATTTACCATTTACCATTTATTTATTTTGTTTATTTATGTACTTAGGTACCTGTATTCATTCATTTTTCTTTTCATTTACTTTTTCTCAATACCTTTGACTTTTGCTGTCATTCTTTAATCGTCAGACCTAAACTAATTCTTGCAATCAAATTTCCAATCCTGTCCTGTAATGAGATTCAAATTGTGCTATCATTCTTGTGATAAATTCTGTAGCAATTGCGGCACTGACTTAATAATAATAATAATAATAATAATGATAATAATAATAATGATAATAATAATAATGATAATAATAATAATAATAATTCGTGCACATGTAAAGGGGGGATTGTTAATGCCCTTTACCACTCAGTCTCAGTGCTCAAAGGGCGGGAACTTATGCTTGTTATTAATATACATTCCTGTTATTGAGTCATAACTGCCTTCTAATTTTTTATCTTATCTTAACCGGAAAAGATTATTTCTATTGATATAATTACAATGCTTCCTTCCCTTTCAAACCTTCTACAACAAAAGGCAGAGGGAAAATAGAGTAAACAAAAGTTCTGTCAATATTTACATTTCTGGAGTTTGCCTGATAGTTTCGGTCATCTTCGAAGAGGGGGCTATTATTTATGAACCATCTCAGAAGCAGCAACCAAAAACTTCATAGAATAAAGTTGCCAGTGTGTATATAGGAAATAAAGGTGTGTACTTAAGTGTGTGAATCCTTATCTGCAGCATGCATTCTCACGGCGTGAAACTTATGTTATCTACGATCCCTCTCATTGTTTTTTTAACTTAACATTAAATAGATGGTGTAGTTGTACTTGAGATGGGGATCCAGATTTTAACTTTATGTGAGATGATTAGAAACTACTTATATGACATATTATACAAGAGCATACCATTCTAAGACGAATTAAAACTTTATTCAGCATGCTCAGTGAAAATAGGTTTTGAAGCGGCTGAGATATCCATAAACAAAGAGATCCCGAAATGATGGGTCCCACCTTTAATTAGGATCCCTTTGTTTTACTTTGTATTTGAATATCTCAGCCTTTTCAAAACCAAAGTTCATCAAATTAACCTTTAATTCCTTTTAGAATGGTATGCTCTTTAATATTTCGTATAAGTTGTACATAATTATCTTGAAAAAAAAGTTGAAAACGTGAATTCCCATCTCAATCAAAACTATATCATTCCTTTAACGTACCTACAATAAAATGGCCGAATGCTATTTAAGAAAGTCGTACAATATATCAGTTATTATTAGTCATACAGGCATGACAGGGCGCAGCATAATGAAGTATTTACTGGCTACACTGATGAATGGCGCTTTGTGCAGCCGTGTGAGAATACAGTTTTACAACCAACGAAGGGGGGGGGGGGTAGGTCTGGCTGGAGAATAGAGAGGAAGGCTCGTCTTCGCGAATGAATGAAAATGATTCAAGGAGCATCATCATAGGCGACGCACTCGGGAGGATATTGCATCCGGGAAACTGGTGAATCCATCTCCTTTCCCGCGATTATTATCTATCTCTCCGCAGCACTCGATGTAAACCTCTCTCTCTCTCTCTCTTTCTCTCTCTCATATTTAGGGCCTATACGTAAATAAATGAATAAATGAATAACTAAATATACCTAACTAACTAATTAACTTAATACAAAAACGAATACATGTGTAAATAGATAAATGAATAAATAAATGAATAAATAAATAAATGTTTACATAAATATGTTTGTAATACATATAGGCCTACATATATAACTCTTGCTCCAGCTTTTAGGGAGACATCGTGTAGATAAGCAATGCCAGTAGTAACGTTTGAGATTTAAGGGATTTAATATAATATATGAAAATGTTAAGCAGACGCAAATTGGCTGCTAAAAGTCGTTTGTCTCCTCAGTATGGTAATCATGAACATTATTATGTCTCTCTAAAGCTGGATCCACATGCAGTAATATCAATACAAGTTGTATATAGACAAATATAACATAGGTGTGTATATTTAATGTTATCTCCTTGCCTGCCCTTTCACAAGTAAATCTTTTAGTTTTGTGTGTGTTTTTCCCAAACTCATAGTGGGATATATCCAGCGATTTTCATGATTGACCTAACATGCATGGTGACGAATTGGTGGCATATTTCTGATCTGTATATCACAAAATCGATAATGGAAGAGTGAGAGAGAATGATAGAATGAAAGAGAGAGTGAGAGAGAGAGAGAGAGAGAGAGAGAGAGAGAAGGGGGATAAGTGGAGGAAGGAAAGGCACGAATAGTGAAGAACATGAATGGAATGGGTGTGTGCATGCAGACAGGATTGTGTAGCTAATGCAAGGGGCAGAGTCCACTATAAGAAGCATCACCGAACATTACCGAATCACGTACAATCAAGGCGGTCTCTTACCCATGAGTAATGCCTCCTTGGTACAATGTTCACTCATGTTGGCACTGAATGATTGGAAGAAAAAGTGTGTGTGGTATGCTACGGTATGAAATGCATGGTGTATTCGCGTCGCAGTCTCAACCAGTTGGTAATACCCCTTTATTTAGACCTGTTTTGTTTGTGCTGTTTTAACGTTAATGTCTATTTCAGTCATAAGGGGGGGGGGGGGGGGGGGTCCAGTCTGCCTAACAATAGTTGATTTATGCACTGACAGAGCAAAGCACCTGACTCATTGACATAACCCACTGAATCATCTTTTCTTCATATTTTGGACCCCCCCCCCCCCCACTCCCGTTATGGTCGACATGAATTGCAGTGAATATAATTATATTATATATATATATATCTATATATATCTATATATATATATCTATATCTATATCTATCTATATATATATATATATATATATATATATATATATATATATATATATATATATATATACATAATATATATATAGATATATAGATATATATATTATCATTGTTATTATTATTATGATTATTATTATTATTATTATTATTATTATTATTATTATCATTATTATTATCATTATTATTATCATCATCATCATCATCATAATGAGTAGACATGGCGCCACGACACCGTCTCAAACACAATGCGTAGCAATAATGTTCTGGTTTTACGCTTGAGATCCCGAATTTCGTCACACAAACACTCGTGCGGTTTTGTTTTTTTCGTCCTGTTTTCCGTATTGCAATTTTAGAACAGATAACGTTTTTGTAAATATACTCTTGCGTTTACATTACTGTGTCTGATCGAGGGCAAATTTAACATCAATCAATAAATCTATGTCTCCCAGACATTGTGGTCCTTATGCCGACTGTGAAAATCTGTTTGATACGACGTGACGATCGTCAACGCTTCCAACCGGATGTTAGTTCACAAAACAAAAGAAAGTCCACAGGTTTAAAGATAGATCCATAGCATTTTAAAATAAGCTTGTATTAATACTCTCTTTCCCTCTCAAAACGAAAGCATGTATTGTATCACATCTTTCAGGACGAGTGGGATTCTAACATGAGATATTAAACCTGTTTCTCCCGCGTTTTTTTCCTATATCTCCGCCCTCTCCCTCGAGAATATTCTCAATTTTCTCTTCGCCCTTCAACTTGTGTGTCTTTCTGCCTTCTTCCATGTCTGTCTAATCACTTACTGTAGATTTCTTCCACCACATCCCAGATTTCACCCCCCCCCCCTTCCGCCCCTTCGATTGAGCTGTAAGACAACACGATTACGCCGTGTCCGTCGCACGCAGACTTGCGGAGCACGGAGAACCCCCTTTCACGGGGTCTCGCGCGCGATGTTCAGAGCTAGCGAGTGTGGGGAGAATCCTGCTACCACCACATCTACTGTTGACAGGCGAAGAGTTAGGTAAGGGGAGTGGAGAGTCCCGTAGGCGACTGCTGCACATATCACGATCTGAAAGGCTTGCCTGCTTGGTTTGCTGTCCTGGGCTGGGCTAAGCCGCCAGTCCGCACATCATACACACGCAGGCGCACGCACGCACACACACGCACACAATCTCGTTCGTGGCGAAGATTGATCGCAGAAACATCATCACGTCCTCCGAGGTAAGCTCTTGCTAGTCTGTTGCTACAGACCACTTTAATGTCATTACCCCTGTTTCACCTCATCTACTAACCAAGGAGGTAACATAATTAGGCAATCAATATAGCATTTGTGTGTGCATGTATTGGTTAGATGTATATTACATCTATGTGTCACGGGCCAATAACTATTATGCTCAGAGGTGTTCATCTAATAGTCAAACTTAGGAATACATTTTTTTTTTTTTTTTGGGGGGGGGGGGTTCGCACAGAATCGTTACTAACTTGTTACTTGTTGTTAAAGGGAAATGCCGCTTTATTTTCAGTGAGTGTAGAGTTTAGAGTAGAATCAAATTTAAAACACCAGCGAAATAATCAGCAAAATTTGATAAAACTTGAAAAAAAAAAGACCGCTAAGTAGGGCGTTATCAGCAAGTACGCATATCTACTACAGTGAAGATCCTTCGTGACACACATCTTCAAATTTCAAATTCAAATTCAAAGTTGATTTCATTTTTCGACAAAACATATGTTTCACTTCCTTTGATAACAGAGAATAAGGTAAATAGAACATAGTGAAATGAAAAGACTGTACAACAATTGAGGACCTATAGTAATCATACATTGTATAGTAAAAAAGAAACAGAAGTGATCGAAGTGAAGTACATTGTATACCGTTGTGCGAAAAATGGAGGGACCCACTAAAAAGACAGAGCTTGTAATGTGTGGGCCCCTCATTTGTTGGTGCATGAAAATAATCTAAATCCTTTTCATTTACACCACAGCAAATACTAGTCCTTTCTCGTATGAAGTAATCATCTCTAATTTATCGCAATAATATAATAATGTATTCATTAATTCATATATTTCATTTCCTGCCTATTTCCATCTCTGTACAATCACTTACTGCAGAATACCAGTATCCCATCACATCCAATTTACCTTGTTTATCTACATTATACCTATGAACGAGGTAAATTTTAACTTGAAAATAGCCTATGGAACAAAGCTGCGATGAATTCAAAAGCGACAACACAAAACATGGATTTTTGTTAAAATAAAGTACATTACTTAGTTTTAACAAGCCACTGTTCCAATCGCCTGTGTCTCCCCGATGATTTTTAAAGTGCAAAAAAAAAGAAGTAATTTTCAGGCAAAACTCAAAGAACATTTTGTAGTAACCCATTGGTATTTCTTAATTGTATGGATGCTGAACTGTTTCATTTCTATTTCAAACCATACATTGTTCATAATTCGGCACCTGTCCTCGTAGAGCAACGCATATTTTTTGTTTTTGTTTAATGTAGAAGTCTGTTCATAATCCATACTAGATTCACGAGGAATACTTAGAGGCATCGATTCAGACTATGCTTATATTTATTGAGAGTTGGCATGGCAGCCACACATCACGAATTTCACGTTTTAAGGGAACAAGGTCCATTCGATTTACACCACCGACAGTATTGTGTTGCTGCATTTGCTGCGTGCCCGTTCATTGAAGAACATTGATCAGGGTCTTTCCCATTCGTGAGCATCGTCTTTCAACCATGCCTTTTACAGATCGTGCTTTACCACTCAGTTTGACAGAGATAAATCAATTTGAGGATGTAGTGTTAATTGTTGCCTCACTTTTTTTTTTTTAAAAGTCTTCCTATTATCATTCTGTCGTCTTCAGATTCCCGTGCTTGCTCAAATTGCCGCCTTATCAAATATGCACATCATCGTACAGTCGGGAAGAGCGTAATAATGAAACTGCTGATTCTCTGAAACTTTTTAATCCTCTCCTCTCGATGTTTATACACGCTTCGTCGCTTGAAACACTTCTCTCCTTTTTTTTTCCTCCAACACGTAATTCTTTGTAAATTCCTCTACTTGAAATATCTGAAATCTCTCTCTTCCTGCCTCAAAACTAACTCAAGTTTTTGTTTAGAAGTACATTCTATTCATCACAGATTGCACAAAAATGCCTGTTTGACTTTATCTCTCACTTTCATTTTGTCAAGCATAGCATAAATTCATCCAAGTGCTATCTACTTATAAGCCATTTAATGGTGCACAGTAGCGGATCTGGGGGGGGGGGGGGGTTAAGAGGGTTTGCCCCCCCCCCCCAGAAAAAAGCCGATTTTGGGAGAATGATGGCGGGAGGAGGTTTTGTTTTTTGTTTGTTGTTGTTGTTTTTTGGTCGTCATAACCCATGGTCATTGGGTCACCCCCCCCCTTACCAAAACGCTAGATCCGCCCCTGGTGCTTTCAGACACACGTCCATACAATGCATGAATGGATATACGATGTATCGATATAAGACCATTTTAGACAAAACGTCCCGGTCGTATGAAGATACACACACGCTGTACGTGTACTGAGACACAAGGACCTATATACATACATCGTAAATTCATACGAGAACTCTCTATACAAGATAAGTGTGTGTGTGTGTGGGGGGGGGGGAGGGGGGGGCTACACTTCGATTACGGGCACCGGTTATATTGTTATATCATATTCATTTCTCGAGATCTTTGCAAGACCATACGAGAATGGAACCATATTTTGTTGCTTTTACTGATATTTCATGCCATCCTTCATTATAAAAATGAGTGTACGTGCATGTGGGTGTGTGTGTGTGCGCATAGGAGGACATTACAAGGACAGGGTATTACCGTGAGAAAAAAAAATATAGAATGGATTATATATCTGTATATTCATGTAGACCTATTAATATTCTACCGTGAATTCATCATGACGTAAACAGCCGAAGATAATAGGGGATGACAGTCACACAATATGGCTGTCATTAATTATTCACTATAGCTGTCAAGTTTGTATGTGTAGGCCTATGGTGAACTAGTGTAAGTGCAACATGTATAACTATCTATGTATATTATATGTGGTGTGTGTGTGCGTGTGTGTGTGTGTTTTACCAGTGTTGTACCCACGTACTTGTTTGCCTGTGTATGTCTTTGTATGTGAAAGCGCATTCATTATAGTATCCGTCCTGTTTTTGATGTCGACATTGTTATGGTGTAGGGCCTATGTATTAATGTACGTGAAATCAAGCTGATGAAAATGGTGACCATGTTGACTATAACTAGCTATCAAGTCACCCCATGTATCCAGGTGTGACAATACTTTTTCGTATGTGCAAAACACTTTTATGTGTAGGTCCTTATACATCGCCGAATGTTTCGTTGGTTATAACCAAAGGGAAAAAAGCAATGCAGAAAGATAATGTATGCCTTGGAATACACATCGCACTGTCTTTCTATACGTTTTATTCTATAGCTTCCTTACCCTTTGATTAATTTCATACTTTCATCCTTCAAAGATGCTAAGTATATCAGACTGGCATGAAAGAACCCAAATGAGGTGATAATGCATATTCCCCGGGTGAGAAATTCCCAAGGCCTTGTGTCATCTTGACACGTGTGTCCATGAAATATAACAAACGAACGAACAAGGTAGCGAAGCAAAATGTAATCGCGAGGCCTTGAAAGGCGACTAGGCGCGGAAGTACCAGTCACCCAAATCGCGTCTCATTACAAAGGCAGACACAAAATGCATTCGATGCATGCTCGAGCGCAATTACGGAATAGCGCAGACACTCAGGCAATTCGAAGCATCCGAAGTTAAGCCATTGATTGCTATGTATATACCCTAGCTTCGTAATATGTAGAATGCTCTTCGGGTTGAGCGCATGATAAATGACAGATTACAGATGTGTAGCAGGCATTGACTCAACCTAAGTGATTTGTCTCTAATGGAGATTGTTGTGACTGCGGGCTGCGATTTTGTTCCGAATGAATCTTTGAAGTGTATCATCCGACAGGCTCTCATTACAGTGTAATTACGATTGTGAAATTTGTATACAATTCTAAAACAGATTAGTGTTGTTTATTTCCTTTTTAAGGCAATGGTTTCATTGTGTGCGTGCTGCATAGATATTACTGGCGGCATTCTTTTCCTGTATGTGCTTTGCTCATGATTGTATTGTTTTATTCAATCGTGTTTCCCTCATGAATGGCACCTAAAAATGTCTACACCAATTGACTTACTGAGTGTCCCGACATCTTCCAGACTCCTACTTATTTCACAAAATACTGTATAATTACCATGTGAAAAGATACACTGTTCCACGGACCCATTTGGAAATGCGAAGAAGATAGCATGAAGATTGCCTTGTGTGTGTGTGTGTGTGTGTGTGTGTGTGTACGATTATAGTAGATAAGAAGATAGCTAAGATATATATATATATATATATATATATATACATATTTACATATATTATATATATATATACACACATATATAATCCTTATATATGTATATAATTATGTGTGTGTAATGTGTGTATGTGTTTACATTTAATGTAACTCAAAAATGACGTCGTCTAAACTGAAATCAATGACAAAGTAGCAAGGTTATAGGAAAATCGCACACAAAGAATAAAACTTACTACTATATAGAACAATCCAGGGAGGTGAACCTCCCTGAACAATCCAAAGTTGCGTGATTGTGCAGTGATGTCGTTTACTAGTCCGTTATCTAGATCTGATTATGTGGCGTCACACTCAGAGAAATCTGTCGAATGAACTATTTGGTATATATCTCTATGTTTCTCTGACATTCTCAAAGCGTTTGAAATATATATATATATATATATATATATATATATATATATATATATATATATTATATATATATATATATATATATATATATATATATATATATATATTTCGTATTTTTCAATAAAAAACACATCAGATGTGGCAAAATAATGATACATATCCAGCCAGGATGCACAATAGCATATTGCAAATAGACGGTCAATAGTGAAAGTTTTAATCTAAGAATAAATGCGGAAGGTATATACGACGGGGCCTGCTTAAATATGTATATATATATATATATATATATATATATATATATATATATATACCCTAGTTGGCACCTTAGGGATACATATTGGGGGGGGGGAGTGTCTTCATTAGGGAGACAACTGGTCATTAAGGAGACAATTTTCGTGTCTCCATTGCGTAAACTGCCATTGAACATGTAATAATAAATTTGCATATAAAACAAATGGAAATGTCTTCCAAATGACCCATCTAGGAGTATATATATATATATATATATATATATATATATATATATATATATATATGTATATGTATATATATATATATATTATTTTGAAACAGGAATGTTTCTGTGACAGAACATACTCGAGTATAAAAGGGAGAGCCAGGAAAATAGTGTCTAGATGAAGAAGAAAATGGTAGACTGGCCATGAAATTATGTCATCGACCTAAACAGAGAAAAAACAAGTAAAGATGAATACTTTTGTTACTGGGTGTGCCCACCGAACCTCACGTTTGATAGCTCGCCAACGCGTGATATGCCATGTCTGTAGTAGTGATATTGGTCCAATATTGGGTTTTCAGTTCATCATTTATCATCATTAGGTATAGTATTGAATGTTTAACATTCCCCTTCCAACTATAGGTAGCCTACTGCTCGTCTGCCATTTAACTATGACAGTAGATTTAAGGGATATCTTTAGCCACAAGGAGTATAATATTTTTAGTCAGGTATTATACTTTAAAAAAGAAGAAGAAAACTACGTTTATTTTCCTCATATGCATACATGTGTTGCAAATGTTGCCTGTCCTATGTGGTAGGTCTAATTACGTACATATCGCAGGCGCCATCTCACGCGCCGTACAAAGCGCGGCAAACCTACATCATTGTCTATAGTGCTGTGTGTGTATTGTCTTATTTAGTCGAATCTTGTGCAATATAAGCGCTTAACTGAAAAACAAAACAAAACACACAGATGTTGTACAGAAACACTAATTGGTGTTATGTTGGTCACAATATTGTCATGTTGTCGTTCCCAGAGATGTTGCGTCCAACGAATGATAATCAGTGTATTTATATAATATGAATATACATGAAAACTGGAAAGAGTTATGCCCTTGGATGAATTGATGGATGGATGAATGAATGGATGGATGGATGAATGAATGAATGAATGAATGAATGAATGAATGAATGAATGAATGAATGGATGGATGGATGAATGAATGAATGAATGAATGAATGAATGGATGGATGGATGAATTTACGAACGAACGAATGAATGAATGAATGGACGAACGAATGTATGGATGGATGGCTGAATGAATGAATGAATGGATGAATGAATGAATGAATGAATGAATGAACGAATGAATGAATGAATGAACGAATGTATGGATGGCTGAATGAATGAATGAACGAATGAATGAATGAATGAACGAATGTATGGATGGCTGAATGAATGAATGAATGAATGAATGAATGAATGAATGAGTGAATGAATGAATGAATGAATGAATGAATGAATGAATGAATGAATGAATGAATGAATGAATGAAGAACTAAGGTCTATTCAGACGGCCATAACCATGAAATTGCATTATTACGCACCCACTAAATCGTTGTGAATAAGCGCGCAACTATACATTGGGAATGATTCGTGCACGGTATCCTGTAGTATATATCGCTTGCAGATTTATTGCGCCTATAGACACATACGCAATCGATTAGCAGGAGTTTTTCATCATTGTTCCTATTTTTCTTTCTTAAGGAACATATTGCTATTATTACACTACGCTATTATTACACTCTGCTGGCTTAAATGTTTTTGTCCTTGGAAGAAAACGATATGAGGAGACTAAAACAGTAATGTGTAATTTTTATGAAAACCTAAACCTATACCGTGACTAAATTGGGTCATGTTAATATTGTATGAATAAATTTTCCGTGTTTTTCCTGTGCAGGGTAGCATGTTCAAATCTGCAGTTTTGTTGTGTTCATTACAAACGACGGTCGTGCGAGTTTGCATCTTACAAACACGGACGTCATTGTATCATGATTTTCCCCGTTTGATATAATATTTACATATTTCATGTATTTTATACGCGCAAATACACAGAGTTGACTCAGAACAGTTACACTTCAAGTTACATGTAATTTCTTTGGACAACACTTTTCAATCGCCAGCGACAATCACATCTTGGACAGCACATGTATTGTGTACAGCTGCCGGTCGTATAAGAGTGGCAACACTATAAAGCCAACAGTGTATGATAATCAAATCTAATTGGTACCAGGCTGCTTGCTATATGCTGTAACAGACGGTGCAGGGGGAAGGTGGGTCATCCAATTAAGTCCGTCACACTAATGGCCTGATGATATTCTTCTGCCTAGTTGACTCGACCGATAAATTTGATGCATTGTGACCACCCTCAGAGAAGGCTTGCAGACCGTCTTCCGTTTCACGTCTGATTATTGAGGCGAACGTCCGATTTGATTTAAAGGACAAGTTTAACCTTAAAGGGATGGTATAGTATTGGTGGAGATGAAGATGGAGCTTTTGCATTTTTGCAAGATACTAAGAAACCACATATGAAATGCTAAATGCTACAGAATATACCGTTCTAAGATGAATTCAAAGTTTATTTGATGAAAATCGGTTGTAAAGTGGCTGAGACATCCCAAAACAATGTAAAACAAAGCTATCCTAATAAGAGGTGGGTTCCACCTTTCATTACATCGCTTTGTTTTGGATATCTCAGCCATTTCATTTCATTTTTTTTTATTTATTTTTTTTTTCTACAGAAGAAGAGGAAGAAGCATTTTTGTATCGTATAATTGGTATACAACTGACTTCTCCCCTTCCTTGGTGGTTATGGGTAGGATGGGTTTATCGAATGATAAAGGTATGCCCATGTGTGCCCCAGTATTGAGAGACTTGTCTTGGCGTAGGATCAAACGTTACTTAAATTCCGGCGTATTAATCAGATAGATCGTTTCCGCTGCGAGTAGATCCTGAAAGAGCAAGAGGGCCAACACGTTCCTTGCTTCCTCGGACAGTTGCTTGGTTTATCGATAAGACAACGCTGTAATTAGGCCTACAGATACGGCTGTCCTATCTCTCCCCTCCCCCTCTTTTAAAGGAATTGAAGGACCGGTGGTAATTTCACTGCAATGTGTTCAGGCTAAGCAGCTAAACATTGACTAGTAAAATTTAAATATAATGAATTGAAAGATACGCCATCAAACCACAGAAATAGATGTGGTTTGTTGGACTTGATTGGATAAAAGATGACTATTCTGAAACTTTTTCATTTGTGCTTCAGGGTGACAGAATATACACTCATTATTTTTTGTTTTGTTTTATTTTCTTTGTTTTTGTCGAAACTAGTCGTAAATGAATCAAACACATACCTCCCATGCGGGAACAAGTTAGTAAACAAAGAAACAGACTGAATAGTAATGTGCATTTTATTCAGGGGCACTAAAACAGGTACACATTTACACGTCCTTATGATAATATGAAATAAATGCTATTGTATGCTCATCTCCTTGTTCCGGTATCTGTATTCCATTCTCCTCCTCAGCGCCCGCCTTCCCTTTCTGCCTTACTTTACTAAAACCGCGCCACGACACAAAAGCAGTAAAATTCATATCAAATCTCCCCATTCCAATAATGTTCTGCCTGCACTAATAGGTAGAACGAAACGGGGGAAAAAGCGCCAGCTACAATACGTAGTTTGACTAACGAGCACAAAATTCGGCTCCGCTGTAAGACACTCGCGAGAAGTCGTTTAGTGTATGCAATTTCGGATGGGCAGATGGGTATAAGTTGGGTAGCACGGGGGATATGAAACGCGTTATTAACATCTCGAAATCAGTGGCCATGAATTATCTTTATGCCTTTTCTTGTTTCGTGGCATTCGTGGCATTAAGATGTTATGGTCTTTACTTATATCCGAATAGAGGGGGTAAGAATAATTAGAGGTTAGAGACAAAGAAAAACAAAAAGACGGAGAGACTAATAGATAGATGGGGAAAGGTTGAATTTATTAAAATTAATCGAAGGCTGACCGAGTGATAAGATGTACAGAGACAAAGAGAATGGGAGAGTTTCTCTCTTTGATGTTTGAGGGGCTGACCTGGGATTTAGTATAAAGAGCGATTGGACGAGACTGCAACTCCGTTTTTTGTCTACATCACAGTCCCTGTTCACACTCGAATTTGCAAGTATAGGAACAATCGGTATGCAATGGTCAGTATCTTTCAAAATGATGAAATTTTCGCATCGAGTTGTGTTTACGGCAACTGATTGACCAAATGCCCTACATCGACTTAAATGATATTTACGTCGATGTAGCGCAGTTTGCCAATGAGTTGCAATAAAAAAGACTGGATGCAAGAATTTCATTAATTTGACTAATTACGCAGTACCCGCTGTGCTATAAGGATTACAACTAGCACTGGTTGCCCGGTGTGGAAGCTCGATGGTCTAGTGGATTAGACTCCCGTCTGGGGATCAGGAGGTTCGAATCCTGCTCGAGTTTGTATACCCATGATTTCTCTTGTCATGGCTACTACAAGACACTTGTCAGTTCAGTGCTTGTTTACGTTGAAGTTGGGCAGTTTGTCGATCAGTTTCAATATAATTATCATCTTTTATCATAACGATGTTACGCTCATGTCCGTTGACTTTCCAGATACGGGCCGCTGTCTTTAATGGTTGACGATCCACAGTAACTATTATCGTCAACCTGTATCTTCTTTCTATCTACATCACACAGCCTGTGCCCTAGGTCCTCATTTTGCAAGTATAAGAACAATCAGTGCGAAATGATTAGTATTATCTCCTATTATAACTTGCGCGATGTGACTCTCATTAGCCATGACTATCCGGATTGGGGCCATTATCTTTAATGATCCATAAAGATTGTCATCAAGCTGAAATTTTGTTTCTATTCTGCATCACATACCGTGTCCACACTCGATTTTGCAAGTAAGAACAGTCAGTACATAATGATAATTATTATCTCCTAAACTTGGTGCTATGTGACACTTTTGTCTTTTTACATCAGGATAGGGGCCAATGCCATTACTAATAGATAATAATAATAATGATAATAATAATAATAATAATAATAATAATAATAATAATAATAATACATTTATAAAGCGCATAATAAGCACATGCTTCTCTATGCGCTGTACAATTCAGATACAACATACAAACAAATGACTAATAAATGTAACACTCAACACAATAATACACCTTGTCGTCAGTTTTATCCGGCATCTCGAACTGCTTTGACCCTGATTGCAATGTCGGTGATTTATCCTCGAAATAGATGACTTTTTGCACAAAGTTGCAGAATTTCAAAGCAGCTGCTGAGACAGATACCACTCTTCTTAAGAAGACATGTGAAACCTAAAAATTTAGCATATTTCTTGTCTTAAATAGGATTTGATGAAACTTCTGATAATTCTGATGATCTCACTATGTTCGTTACAGATAACTTGAACATGGTATGAAGTGACATTTTAATCTACGTTTGAAGAACCTGATGGTAGAACCTTTAATGTATCACGCAATTCCCTTGACCTTTAACGTCAGAGACGGATGACATCATGTTCACCTCGTCTTGTGTGATCAATCCACTTCAGGTTCGTCCGTGATATTCCAGCGAGGGATGACAGTCGAGGAGGACTTTGAGAACTTCCTGAAGCAGCTCGGGGAGAGCATCTCGGAGGATGAACTGAGGGCGCTCACGGCGGCTTGTCAGGATGTCATACCCAACGAGGCCAGAGAAAAGATACAAAAGCAGCGCGACCTCTTCGGATACCTGCAGAAAATTAACCAGCTGAGTCAAGGTAAGAAGTGGTCATGGAGATGTAAGGGAGCTTTGAATGGTACCAATAAAGGCCCGAATTCACGAAGGTGGTACAAATAAAACCATGGTTTAAACCATGGACAAAAACCATTTAGCGCCAAGTGTCGCATGGAATATTTCGTCACGAAATCAGTCATTTCGTCGATGAAATTATTATTTTGTAACAAAATGACAACATTTTGTAACTAAATGAACATTTCGTCCACGGAATGATAATTTCGTTAACGAAACCTGTCATTTTATCGACGAAATGACCAATTTCGTAACGAAATATTCCGTGCGACACTTGGCGCTCCATGGTTTTTGTCCATGGTTTAAACCATGGTTTTGTTTGTACCACCTTGGCTCAGCGACTAGGTGGCGACCTGGTGGCGACCTGGTGCTGCTCTGGTGGCGACCTGGTGACAACTTGTTGGCGACCTGGTGGCGACCTGGTGGCGACCTGGTAGCGACCTGGTGGCAAACTGGTGGTGACCTGGTGGCGACCTGGTAGCGACCTGGTGGCAAACTGGTGGTGACCTGGTGGCAACCTGGTGGCGACCTGGTGGCGCTCTGGTAGCGACCTGGTGGCGGCGACCTGGTGGCGACCTGGTGGTAACCTGGTGGAGACCTGGTGGCGCCTTGGTAGCGACCTGTTGGCGACCATATCTCTTGCGGCCAAGTCACAGAGACCTATGGAGACCTACCTACCGACGACAATGTGATGGAGACGTCGTGGGGACGTCCCGAGATTGAGAAGATGTCTTAGAGACGTCGAGGTGACGTTCCCGCTACTTCCGGGCAAATAAAGTTGTCACCCGAATTGTTTGGAGAAGTCTCGGAAGTCGCCTGGAAACGCCTCCTTCGTGAGAACGCAAACCATCTTTTGGTCTTACTCTTAAGAGTTGCGGAAGTCGCGGCGTTATCTCCACTATGAAGTGGGATGGGCCCTTAGTGAGCCGTCTGTTATTTTAGTGATTGTAATGCATCATTTTCTTGCCATGAATTAGTTTGTTGTTGTTGTTTTTTTTTTTCAAGGGAAGTAAATGGATGGGGGAAATGGAACAGGTAAGCCGATCTGCATTATGAATTCCCATTGACTCTTTGCTGACGTAGTCATCAGTGGTCATCATTCCGAATAATAGCTATTTTCTCCCGTAGTCGGTGTGGATACGTATTTCCTTGAGGTCGTTCACTTTGTAAGCTTTATATGAGAGTCACACATTGAACAGTCATGTTTAACAAAGTCATGTCTGTAGAAAAGGCTAGCTGACAATAGCTACATTCCTTTCAAGTAATACGCATAAGAGAACAGCTGGGTCCTTTGCTTGGACAATAGAGTAAACATCTGCAAAGATTTTTCGGCGTTGCAAAAAGCATAACTCTTGAGTCATTTATTGACTAGCAAAACATCGGCTGAGCTTTGAATCCACCCCTCCCTCTACAACTCATGATTTATCTGTTGTCAAAGCGTGATGTTGTGCTATTAAGTAATGTTTCGACAATGTCATCGTCAAAAGGTTGTCACTGGTATTGAATATTTATCACTATTTTTTTTTATTTTTTTACAATTGATAAGATTATCGTCAACATCATAAATCATCGTCATTGCGCTACAATCCACAAGTAGATCGAGCTTATGGATCGATGCGTTTGTATGTGTGTGTGTGTGTGTACGTGTGTTGTAATGCAAGTTGTGTCGTCTCTAAATTATCATGCATTTGATTATTCATTCGGAAATTAATGCGTTAATCTGAAGGTGGAATGATTATAATCCAACGTGTAGTTACTATGGTAATTATTATCAGCACCATTCTGGGAAAGATTATTTTGTCGATAGTAGTGCATGAATCTATATGTGTGTGTTCATGCTATCCGTATTCCAGCTTGATGACCGTGACCATAAACGGAAAGCAAAATAGGAAAAAAAAAACAGAAACAGGAGTTCCATACTACTTGCGTTTGATTTCGATACACGCTAATGAAAGAGAAAAAGAAAAGTATACTCATTTCACAAGAGAGAAGTCCTTTAATAATGCGTGCGCAATGTCAGTAGACATTGCACATGTGTGTGTGAGAGAGTGAAGTGTGTTTGTGTCTGTTTGGGGTGTGGGGCTTGCATTTTATGTGTGAATGTACGTGTTATGTCTTTATGCGATTGTGTGTTTGTGTGTGTTGCGGTGAACAGGTGGTCGGGTGTAATCTAATACGTTGCTTTTATGATCCACGGTCAGAAGAGGGAAGAAAAGAAAAAAGAAAATAATAGAAATCGAAAAATCTGCGATGACTCATAGGTGGAGATATTTGCATTCCCTTCGAGGCAGCCTCCGTCTACATACCCTCAGATTATGTTGCCAGAGCAAGCATGTGTGTGTGTGTGTGTGTGTGTGTGTGTGTGTGTGTGCATCTGTCTGTGTAAATTTTCTGTTCTATAAAAAGGTGTCAGACAAGGCAGCAAAGACAAAATCAATACTGCAGTTATTTGCATGGGGCAGAAGGGTTTTTCCTCGCAGGGACGTCCTACTGCTCATATATACTGCTGGGGAAAAACCAAGTTCGCTAATTCAGCAAAGAAAATCAACACGGCTCTACATCACTTTAAATTTTCAGACTGAGTGTTTGTTCGTGTGTGTGCGTCTGTTTGTGTGTGTTTGTGTCTGAGGTTGTTTGTGGTGTATGTGTGTGTGTCGATTGTTTTTTTTGTGTGTGTGTGTGTGAGTGTGCGCGCGCGCGCTTGTTCCTTTTCAAATTCTATATAAGCATTTGAATTATGATAATATACTCAAAAACTTCATAGTATTGTCTTTTGAGAGAAAGTGCTAAAGATCTTAATTATTATTGATATGATCGCTATGTATTGATGTTTGCCTGCAGGATTGTGTTGTCGTTACTACAGCAGATTCTTTGTCGTAATATGATTGGTAGATGCACGTAAATACACTACACAGATGGAGCAATTGCAATGATCATAATACATTATACTTTAAACATAATATTTTGCTGATATCACTAAATAATTGGGATGATGATTGTTGACTGAAATTGATCTTAAAGAGTATAATCATTCAGAGTGGCAGCTGTTGATTAACAGCAAAATATATTTGCACTCGATTTTGTGTAATGGACTAACGATAATCAAGCCGGCCAGTAAAGCAGCTCCCAATAGGTCTAGTTTTAGTGGATCGGTTGTGACGTCCAATAAGCCTGACCGATGTGATATTTCGCTTCAATTTCAATGAACGCTTTATACAGTTTTGCTTTTGTAATAATCATTTAATTCTTTCCTTTCTATCCACCGTTAATAATACCGGTTGGATTTATCCCTCTGAGACGGAAACGTCGTTGTCGCGTACGTGAACTTCCTAATGACAGATTGATTGCAAGACTTGTCATTGTTATCCACCGAGATTTATACTTTCGCTTGCCTCATATCGCATGACTCAAATTCATGTCTGAAACATTAATTTCAAAATTATTGAATCTTCAGAGGAATGCCCTTGACTTTTAGCTAGTTAGCATAATGTTTCGTCAAACAGATGTTGTTTTGAGTGGTCACACGGACAGTTAAAAAGCTCTCAACTGAGAACATTTTTCGTTCTTTCGTTTCCTGGTGAGCGGATAAGAATGTGAAGAAAGTTTAATTACCAGGGTCCCGTTGCTAGAAACTTTGCGTTTAAACGCAACTTGCAACTGATTGTCACTGGCCAATCAAAATCATTGTTGCATGCATGTCTTCTTAATAGGGCAGACCCTGAGCCAATCAGAATGGTTGTTTCAAAATTAGCAATTATTTGCAATTGATTGCAACTTTCTTGCAACGGGGCCCAGGTCATTCTATAATTTTCTTGCTCTTTTCTTTCCCTCTATTAATATCTGTCTATCATCTATGTATAATTTGTTGTTGTCCTTGCATATATTTCGATGATATCAATAACACTTTACCTTTACCTGGGGCCATCTTCCTCGTCAAGCTTAGCTTATGATGATGGTCCCCTGCATTTCATTTTTATCATTTCCTATTGCTTCCTTTTATATATAATATTCGTTCTTGAAAAAAAAAAATGTATGTATGATCCAAACGTTACGAATATTAGCTCTGTAAATGACTATGTAAGTATTTTGTTGATTTGTTGATTTGTATTGATTTTGAAATGCAGAAATAAAAGCTGAACTGAACTGAACTGAACTGAACTTCGCCTGTCCTGCTCATTGTCCATTATAGGGGATGGCTAGTAACTGATCAGTGGGAATCAGTGGGAATGCTGGGGGTGAATGTTCCAATCCTTGTGGGATTCATTTAAGAGTACATTATATATCTATTGTTGTGTGAAAATTATTTGCTTCAGAATGATCTCATATTCAAGTAATGTGAAGTTAAATGTTTCCAGGTTAGCATGCCTGTACAGTGACGGGGCATTAAACTACACATTACTTGAATATGAGACCGTTCTGAAGCAAATAATTTTCACAGAACAATAGATGTATAATGTACTCTCAAAGGAATCCCAAAAGGATTGGAACAATCATCCCCCAACATTCCCACTGAACCCACTGATCAGATACTAGCCATCCCCTTTAAACGTCTTTCTTCATCTTGCCTTATTTTATTTCTGCAGTTACTCAATTTACCTACCTTTTCCTATCGTTTTAGTATCTGTGCTATAATTTTTCTTTGCAACATATTCTTCCGCATCATTATCTCCATTGTAATATAATTCCTTTTCCGTATGTCTGTTTATATTCTTTTGTTGCATGCTGGCAGACAATTTATGTTACCTGGAACACGCCTTAGAGAAGATCTGCAGACCGGATCTCGTTACCATGGTGATGGAATTCAGAGTCAACGTCCCCGCCAGCAAAGACCTTAGCAACGTTATAACGGGACCCGCCAGGAAATACAAAGGTATAGTGTGACGTTTGCCTAGCAACCGTTTTGAAAGCGTATTAGGGCGGCTTAATCGGGCACAATGTGACAGCAACCCGTCAGTGAGGAAATTGCTGCATTATACATCAATTCGTAAATGAAAAAACAACAAAGGTGTAGATTATAAGATCTTAAAAGTTATCCAGCATCAGCAGGGATAGGGAGTATAGATGACTGATTTTTATGAGGCGTGGGCGTAAACGTCCTTGCCCTTGTTTGTTTGTTTTTATTTTTTTTTCTGAGTTATTGAATAAAGAGGACAACTTATGTTGGAAATAAGCAGGAGAGCTTGGTTTTGATATGATATCACTTTGGTGGACACTGGTGGAATATATTGCATTGTTTTTAAATGCATAACGCGAATGTTTTAGAGCACATTGCATGATACAGTTTTATCGGCCATGCAGAATGATGATTATTGAAAATGTCGCACATGCATTCAGATGCCTCCATGGCATAACGTTGAGGTGTACTTGTAAAACAAAACAAAAACAAAAACGCAGTATGCTATTATAAATGAACTTTGACAGCTGCCTTTAATATTAAGGCGAGCTGGCATTCATGTAAAATGAATTTATTTCAAATGATTGTCTCATGTCCTGTAGGTATAAGGTATTCTGTATGTTTGAATACTATAAAGATAAAAGATAGTATATGATCAGGGAAGAAATCTATTCCTCATTGTTTCAATCTTTGTGGTATTTATGTAAGAGTAGCCTACATTTTGTATATCGTTGTGTGAAAATTATTTGCCTCAAATCGGTCTCATATTCTAGTAATCTGAAGTTCAATTTCTACAAGATAGCGTCGCTGGTCAGGCATTATACTGTCTGATCTGTCAAGGCCTAAATTCGGCACAAGCGCAGTGAAATAGTTGATCAGTTTACCAACGTGAAATTCAAAGCTCACTTGTTCTTTAGAAACAAAGATTTTTTTCTCTGACAACTAAGAAGCTTGAACGACGCTATTAGACCTGAGACTTGCCCGACATATTATTTATACGCAAGACCGAGTGCATCAAACTAGGGCTCCCGAGCACTAAAATGCATTACATTGTATTATACAGGTGGGTGGAATATAGTTTCTACGAGGCAAGCAACTATGACAAACATAAATTTGAATGCACGGGTATATATAAACGGATTCATTTTTACTCCTGTCTAATGTCAGTGCGTGCTGGCAGGCATGTAAAAATTCATAACTTGTTCGCATCTTTATAATCAAATGCCCCTCTGGAAAGAGATCAGATCTTCGAATGTATTCCCATGGTGGAAAAAACGGGACAGACAGTTCCACTTGCCATCAATCTGCCTGTCGCCACTGGCGAGTATCAACAATCTTACCGGAGAAGATGGTTAGGTTCCAAAGCAAGTTCAGGCAGTCAAAAATGATTAATTCGACTCGCTGATTTTAGGCCATTAGCTGACAAACTGGATTTTCTCGAAACTTCTTGCTCAGGAGTGACAATAACAAATCAATGATAACAGTGACCATAAAATCACAAAATTGACGTATAAGTATTTAGGTTTTACAGAAAAATGATTCTATGTGATGTTTTCTTTCAAATCTGTTAAATTACACCTCTGTCACTTTGTGGTCGCAATCGCGTTTTGAATATTCGATGAATGGTAGGAACCTCCATTCTGGGTGTCTAAGTTTGACAATGTTTGGATTTCTCGAGTTTCAACATGGTGCCCCGGAGGTTTATTCATAGCCCACGTCCATCTCCTATATGATGGATACTCCGCCATTGTTTCCCCGGCGCGGCGGTGGTGGATCGCGGGGAGAAATGAGGACAATGGGGGTGAAATAGAATGGGGGGGGGGGGGGGGGGAGGGGGGAGGAGGAGGAGGAGGAGGGGGGGGGGGGGGGAGGGGATTCTGTAGTTGGTGTTTTCGGGACCCTACCCTGGATTCTCGGGCCGAGGTGCGTATTTTATTGTGAAAATATTCACCTCTTTTCGACAGGTGCCGCATTTTACAGTGTGCCACGAGAGGATGTCTCATAGTGATGGCAAGCCCCACGTATAGGACACGATACTCTCATTTTGTTTCCTGGTGTCCCATTCGAGCCACTAAAATCTCTTAATTCAAATTTTGGTGGCCCTAAAATGAAATGTAGTGGACCGTAATAAAAGAAAATACAAAGATTCATTTTGAATTTTAGCTGTCAATGCAGCCACCAAATGTATATATTTACTAAATTTGAAGTTTGGTGGCCCGATATCAATTTTCAGTGGCCCCGGTCACCAGGCCACCACTAATGCAGAGCCCTGCTATATGGATAACCAAACCTTGTATATCTTATGATGATAGTTTTGTTACATGGGCGTTGACAAACTGGAATACAGAATTTAAATCTTTTTACCTATTTTAAGGAGGTATTATAGAAACATAACCGTGATCAATATCCATGTTTTGATGTTATTGTGTTTAATGCGTATATAAGCCCATAGAAGCCTTAGAAGATACAGTTAATAAGGCTAAATGAAAAAAAAAAGACGGTGAGACATTGCATGAAGCTGTGCACCTTTCACACGAAATATTGAAATCAACTGAAAACACGAGAGGAAACTATAAGTTAAATTAACACGCACCTCAAGAAGTATACAATTTATATACTCGTCCATACAAATAATATATTACATATATAGATGGATAGTTGGATCAGGGAGGTGAGACAGCCCCTGGTTGGATAAATGATAGCCATCAGTTATATTCGAAATAAATGGCATGTCGTACCTCGATACTGATTACCATAATTTGTCACAACTATCACATGGCACAGAGAATGCATACTGTAGCCTTTAATCTAATAATGCAAAATAAATGAAGTGTCCGCGGGCAACCATTCACTGTGCGTAGGTGTTCCCTTTCGAATTGATATGTGCATATTATAGCACATCTTGCAAGCATGGGATGCTTTGCTGTGAACGTGTATTCATGACGTGAGGGTTTTTTTTTTCACTATTATTATTGGGTATAAAAAGAGAACACGACACCCATTATCACCGAAGAGACACTACATTATTATAAAATGCGACGACTCACACTGTATAGAATATCGCACTTATGAATTTGCTCGCACAGCAGTACCAGCGTCATGGGGCTTACGTCACATCCTGAATGCAATGTTATGCAAGTGACCACAATTAATAACAAACCGTTTTTAATTCTGGCAAGGAACTGTTTATTCGAATAACACTACGGCCTACATGCTTCCATATAAAATAGTATAAAAATAACGCGTGAAGGCGCCAGTGTGATACTTATGGTATAAGACCATTCTTTATGGTTGCTTAAATTCTTTAAAACGTAATATCACTTTTTCGACCACTAATATACATCGTGGCGTATCAGATATTAACTTGTTGCCCTCATAGTATATATATATATATATATATATATATATATATATATATATATATATGAAGAGTTTGTTTGCAAAAACCGATAAGTCCATTTTTGAAGATTTTGAAGTACGCTCTCTGTCATAAAGTACAAAATAATCCCTTTTAAATTATATATTGGTCACTACATATAAAGGTACATTTTTGAAGTTATGGTCAAAAGAAGCAAAATTTTTCTTATTATTCTCTTTATTTTTCTTGACCTTTAATCGCAAATATCTCCATTTGTCAAATATGGACTTATCGGTTTTTGCAAACAAACTCTTCATATATATATATATATATATATATATATATATATATATATATATATATATATATCATACATATATCATCTATGAAGAGTTTCATTACAAAATTGGCTAAAGCGCATTTTTAACATTTTAAAGTGATTTCATTGTCAGATACATCAAAATAAACCTTTTCAGTGATACCTCACTTTTGACATGACAAAAGATATTCTTGAAGTTATGATTAAGAATATCCTTTTTTTTCTATTTTTCTTTTTTTAACAGCTGCAAATGGCAAGAACGGTCTTAACTCACTTTATCTTCAAACTATTCATAACACACACACACACACACATATACATAGTATATATATATAAATAAATAAATAAATAAATAAATAAATATATATATATATATATATATATATATATATATATATATATATTATATATAATTATATATATATAGTCTGAAGAAGAAAAATTAGCTATATAACTTTAGAATCTGATTTATGGGGTCAAAGATCACCACATTTAACTACATTTTGTAATTCAATTTATTTTCTGGTCATGTTCTACAAGGTACAATCAAACATTTTCTCCTTTTTTTTTTTTGGTGTAACATGGATAGGTATGAAGTGGAAAAGTGGTCATCGGTTAACGATACTGGACCTCATCAAAATGTAAATGAAGCGCCATAATCTATCTATAGACGAGGTTTCATGACGTCAAGTGACGCGTTGCCTAAGGAGCAAAAACAAATCACTTACAATAATAATTATACAATGACACATGAATAAATGACATATCGTACGGTACGATGTACATAATTGTATCTCCCCCCTGTCTCTTTCCCCCTCCTCCTCCTCTTCTTCTTCCTCCTCCTCTTCTTCTTCTTCTTCTTCCTCCTCCTCCTCCCCCTCCTCCTCCTCCCATTTCTTGTGCAATTTGCAGAAATGAACAAGGACACGGGACAGGTGCCCGACGATATCTTGGAAGGTTTAGCGAAAATACAGCTAGCCGCCCCTCCGTCGAACGCGGAGAGACGAAAAGGGCGGGAAACCAGATGAGCAGACGACGCGCAGAAAGGATCTATCGACGTTAAGATGATGAAATCGTCACCAACCATGTTCTTGTCTTTGTTTCCTTTTGTATAGCATAATATCTTACAAAGACAGATGTGATTTTATGTGTCTGATGTAATGCACACACTTTTCTCTCTTGCCTTCACTATATATGTCGTAATGCTGTTCATGGTTGATTTTCTTTTTCTTCGTTTTCCAGTGGATATATTTGCCATTTCTTGCGCTCTTTCAGCGATAACATTCTTTTCATCATGTCCGAGCGATGCGCTTGATCAGCTGGTAATCTGAACCGACAGAATTAGATTACTGGTGTGTCTGAATTAGCGACTTGGGTAGAGGCTACTATATGAGGCTCTCCTCTGATATTTGACAGAGGCGATTGGAGTAGGTGTACGTGTTGCAATTTAGGCTTCCCTTGTCGCTGTGACGCGCTCATTCCACGTGTAAGTGTTGTACGAATGAAAAAACCCTGTGCTCCCAAATTGCACGCATGCATGGCGGCTTGACGCTAGTGGCGCCAGCACTTCGAATGCTCTTACCTCCACATGCTCGTGCATAATTTATTCCATGCCAAGCCATTGTCAGGCAGACACCCGGTAGGTTAGATAGAATGGCTTGACGTTTTGTGCGGAGATTGTTGATTTCAGCAGCTTGTTGGTTTGACACACACGCGGAGACGTACACACACACACACACATACACACACACCTCCTCCTTTCTCGCTCTCGGGTCCTCCTACTTTTCTATTCAAAACACTAAACGTAGTAATGAGAGGCTATACTTCACGCAGGAGACATTTGAGATCTAGCACCTATAGAAACGAGTTCATCGCAGGCTCCAGGTTCCCTCGCATGAAACAAAAGCAAGAGAACTGCATGTCACCCTGGCGAAAAATTAATCATAAACTCTTCTAGGTCGCTTCATCCACGACAAATTTACTAAATCTGATTAGCCCGTTGAGGGCAGTCTTGATTTTGGATATTTCCCTATAAGTGCTTCTGCAAATTCTTATTTTTATCGTTTAATGCGATTTGACTTTGAATTTTTGATTCGTTGCCAAAGGAACGAAAAGAAAACCCCAAAGTGACGCATATCTCATACTATAAAAGGCTTAAGGAATTCTTTAAAGAAAAAGAAAGCGCGCAGGTACTTGGGTTACTTCAGTTGAAAGTGGACGATCTTTTTCTGTCTGTCAGTCTGTCTGTCTGTCTGTCTCTCCCCCCCCCCTTCGCCCCCCCCCCCCTCTCTCTTATCCACGTTATGTCATAATTGTTATGTTCGTATATATATCAAAAGTGTATGGACTTCATTGTGAATCTCATACTTCCATACTCTCCTTCAATATATTTTGTTGTCGATTTCAATAGGCCTACACTGCTGTCTTCACTGTGCTGAATCTCATATAGTACACAATGTATTCGTTTTATCCATATCCATGAAAGATTTACTCAATCTGATTAACCCGTTGAGCTGATTTTGACATATCACACGTTTTACGTTTCCCGTAGACACCTGATCAAGTACAAAATACTCGAGACTTTATAGTCTTCGACAGGTTACAGAAGCGGGTGACATGGTCTGTCTGTTTCAGAGGCTGAACAATATTGTGGATCGTTTTGTGATTATCTTGAGACAATGTGAATTTATGTAAAGAAGAGAATGATATCGTAAGCGAGTTTTTAAATTGCCAATATTGAAAAGAAAAATAAGATTTCGATCATCTTAGTAATGGATTAGCTCTCTTATATTATATTCAGTTACAGAACTGACTATAGCCGACTATATCGATTACTCCTCCTTTTATATGCGAGTTTCAATTAATGCTCAGTCACCCAAACCACACGATATTGCTTTAATCTCTAAATCGTATTTGCACTATTCATCGTTATTGTTATCACGGTCGGCCTCATTATGACAAGCTTCTCCCGCCGTCATTCTCGATCAGTACTTGCTGGAGTATAATGATGATGGTTTGCTAAGATTTAAGACGGTGGTGGTAAGCTGCGGCAGCAGGCGTGGATATTGTTTTGGCGCCAATAAGATTATTTATCCCCTCGACACGCTCAAAAAGCTCGTGGCGGGAGAGAAAGTTGCATCCGATTATTGTCATCCACACCTTCCCGAAGTGCTCCTCGAGTACCCAGGCCACTCGTGATGACCGCTTGTCATCACCTCGGTGTGAAAATGTTGTTAATAGCTCACCCAAGGCTATATGCCATTATAATATTTTCATCTCCGTAATGCGATGTCACCCCCAGACAATTTTCTTCTTGAGTCACCCTGAGCGGGCATAATAATTACCACGTGGCATGGGATGGCAAGTAATGCGTCCTTATGTTGATATGTAGCAGTCACTTATATAGTCTAAATAACCTAAGAAGGAATGGATTGTTGTGAAACCAAAAGCATAAGTCTTGTCGCAGCTAGTATAGGCATGTATGTGTGTGTTTGTTTGTCTGTGTCTGTGGAAGGTGCCATCTTGTTTTCGCGTCATTATCGTACATGATTGCGTCTCCAATTGACGCTTGAAAATATCTCCACAAGATGAGCTGTAAATGTTCCATTAAACAAAATTGGTGGTCCAATTCATATAGAAAATGTCGAGCGTTGCCGAGTGGCCTTTAAACAATAATACGGATGTTAAATGGACTCAAAGAGTACTCAAGATATTAATTTTGAATAGGATGTTGACACTATATTGAAATATCTTCGAACAAACATACTAGAAAACATTTCCGACATGAGTATTCTACACTGTCTGTGGAATGAGAATTGATGTAGTAAATAGGACCACCTGCAGGTTTTCCCTTTTTACAAGAATTTGCCCATCTATTTGAAACTGCGGTTTACAAGACCTTATTCTGTAACAAAAAATTTTCATATACATTGTTTGTATGTCGGGCATTGTTAACTTTCTCAACTAGATTAAAAAAGATTAAAGATAACAGTTGATGCAAACTGTTAAACGATTGGTAATTCGTCCTCCCCCCCCCCCCCCAAACGTCACTGTTTGTTGCTTGAAAAAAAAAAAAAAAAAAAAAAGGAATGAGCATTTTAACGTTGGCACTCTTGACGTTGAAATTGGGAAAGGTTTTGTGTCGGTGTGTGCCGTTCCAGCCATCGAGGGGTCGCTTGAGTAGCTGGAGTGTAAAATGGCGCGCTGCAGACGCTGCACAATTTTGCCCCTGTCATGAAGTCACCGCTAGGTGGCGTCTTACTGCATGGAGCCGTTGAGCACATGGAATTGAGTGATTGAGATGTCGAAGAAAAGGCCAATCGTAGAATAGACTCCAGTTTGTTCGCCTTCTAATTCTATCCCCTCCCCCGATTCTGTCAGTTCTTCCTCCCTTCTTTCTCTCTATCAAAATGTGCTCTTCTTTTACTATATCTTCTCTTTTTCTATCTTTGTTTCATTTTTTTCTCCTTCTCCCAATCGTCTTTCACATCTCTTGTTTTCCTATAAGAGCAGATTATGAAAATAATTCCACGTATATCCTTCACTCTACAAAACGAATTTAGCAAAATGATTAGGGAGAGAGAAACAGTCAGAGTGATACGCATGATATATTGAGTGCAATCATAAGCTGCCATAAGCTGCTAGAAACCCATAGAGAGCATGGAAAGATTTTTTTTTCTTCTCTTTTTTTTTAGCCCTTACTTCATTTCGAATTATCTAATTATGATATCGTCGGCACAGCCAACCGCTGCCTGGTGTGTTGTCGCGTCACTAACTCGCCGGCGCGTATTTTGAGCGTTTATGATTCCTTTGCAGATCAGCTATGCGTCAAATCTGTCATGTCTAACAAGCATTAATAATGTGCACACACATTCGCTGCATGCTTGATAACGTCATCGCGTACGCTCCAGTTGTTAATGTGAAACGTTTATAATTTCCAGGCTGGGGATGCTTTATTTGATGAAAAATATGTGGATGGTACAAGGTATACGATTTCCAAATAGTGGTCCTGTTATTGTTTAATAATACTTATGCTAACATTCTTGCATTTGAAAAATATTGAAGGTACTCTCATTATGACGATTAATTGTATGTATTTATAATGTAAATGAACACTTGACCTGCCTATTATAAAGAGAATGTATTATTACTGTAAGTGTGTGATTCCAAGCAATGATTAATCTGACTAATTACAGTCCTACTCTTACTATGCCTTGTTATGACTATCCGTATCAATGTGTGTGTTGACGAACAATTATTTGAATCATTGGAGTAAATGATAAACAATCTTTTTTTATCTAAATGTTCTGGTGGTTGTAAAACATTTCCAGTAAATACGTTTGTTTTTGTTTTTTTTAATTGGTATTGGTTTGAAGATAATGATATGATTGCATTTTAAATTTGGAAAGCTAAGAGGAATGCTGTGTACTCTGCCGTCTTGTATTCTCCGTTTTGGAATCTTTTGTCTGTTTTCGATTTAGTTCTGTAATCGTTCGATTCGATGCCTTTAAGACATGTGTATCGTAAGAATGATTATTTTTTTTCTTTCTTAGATAAGATTGCTCTTGCTTATCTTCGTCGAGTGAATCAACCTTACGAAAAAAAAAAAAATGACACTCGTAGAGTGTAAAAATCAATGAAAAAAAATATCAAACTGAATGATGATATAATATTTTCAATATTACAATAATACCATTATGCAGGGCTATAGACATAAGCGATGGGGTCACTAAAAACTGATGTCGGGCCACCAAATTTCGAAACGGTTATCTTTTGATGGCCCGGTCGGGCAACTGTAAGATTCAAAACAAATTGTTACGTTTACTCTCATTTCTGGCCAATAATACTTTTTTTTTTTTCGGGCCACCAAAATTTGAGATTTAAAGACTTTAGTGACGCAATCGGGCTACCAGAGGAAAATGTTAATGTAGAGCCCTGATTTGCCTTGTGTTATGTTTTGTTGGAAGAAAAAATGAGAATGAAAAAAAAAAGAAGGAATTGAATTGAATTGAATCATGTTCTGCATAACATAAAGGTGTTATCTTTGATATTAGTGCAGGCATGTGGGCCAGAATTCGCTAATGATGTCAGGCATGCACCGACCAATTTGTAATTTTCCTGGAGACCATTCTAATATATAACTAACTAGCCTTACAGCTAGTTTTGAACTTGGGTGTGCCTGGCACTTGTCATATAGTGAAAGAAAAAAAAAAAGAAGAATGATGTACTATGTGTTATACATCCAGTCGCATGCTTTAGTCGTATACGAGATTTATACCCATTCTATAGTTTTCCTTAGATTAGATGAATAATTCAAAATGTAGTGTGTTTTCTGATGAAAAAGTAAAAATATTACTAAATTTATTTCCTATATAATGTAATACACATGTTAACACGTTGTGCACCTGACACTTCACAATGTGTGCGCTAATGAAACGAACAACAACAAACAAATGAAACTGGAAGTAAAATAATGACTAAACAATTATTGTGTCCTACAGGTACTAAAGAAAATGATAATGCATAACAATTACTTTGCCTTCGAATCCGTTATAATGATAGTGTATTCAATCGAATAGCCAATGATGTACACTAGTTGTGTACAGTAGGTATAGACTTCTTCCTATCTATGGTATAATGAATACATTTATGTATACTTAATGTTTTGCCACCTGCATTTAGTGACAAATTGGAAACATCCGTTGTGGGTGAAATCCCCAGGTTGAAAATCGGCTGTCTAGAGTTATTTCAGTTTACTGATGTTTATACTGTCAATACTTTTGGCTATAATAATCATTGGCTGCGACGTGTAGCCGTGAATTCATCAACACATTTTTTTTTTTTTTTTTTTTTTGTGAGCTTGAGCAACGCTTAATTTGTCAATTAGAAAAAGGAAAATGCCCAAGACAACTATACCCCTCAGAATAGGTTTTGTAATCAAATTTGATATGTCATATTTCTCTTAAACCGGCATTAGATAATAATATGACAACATAAGAAAGCCTGATTAATTATCTTTAAAATGACTCCTGACTTGCTATTCATTTTTCATTTTTATTTCATTTCATTTCCGGCCAAAACATACAATATGACAATTTCATATAAGCAAATTAAGTACAATGTAACTAGTACATTTCCAAATGAAATTTAGATACACGTCATTTGTTTACATGACTCAATAAACATACTAGTTGAAAAAAGTACATGGGCAAAATGTGACTGAATCATAAGAAAGAAAAGGTCGGAAATGGAGGGGACTGCTAAAAAGCCAAGCTTGTAGAATGCAGTCCCTCGTGAGTCGTGAAAATTATAGTAATAATGTAGCAATGACTGGGTGTTCCTAGACTGGGTGTTCCTAGAATAATGTAGCTATGACTGGGTGTTCCTAGAATGTGCAAAACAGCTGAGTATGGCGACAGATAAAAAGTGAAAAGTCGTAAGAAAATTGGTGTTGATAATGACTGTTTCGATGAAAAGGGGCTATTGGCGAATTAAGGCCAATTAATCCGGCTTTCTTGTGATGTCACATTTGAATGAATGATGTAGTTTTGAGACAAATTATAGGATACATCAAACTGGATTGCAGGACTTTTTTTTTGGGGGGGGGGGGTTCTAGCCAATGAGGGCCTTAACCCCTTTTTTGTGCTCACTTTTGGGTATCGGTTGACACGGAAAACACCTAGCATTTCCGCACCATATAAAAGTCCCTGTATGGCAAGGAAAGGGATTGGGGCATTGTGTTATTATGAATGTCATTGTTGATATGTAGTTGAAAACATTGTTAATGACATTGTTTGATTGGAAGCATGACAAAAACTGAGTAGATAATAATTGCATTGCTTATGAAATTGCATGGCTTGATTATGCTTGTCGATACAAACAAAACAAAACAAAACAAAACAAAACAAACAAACAAACAAATAAACAAACAAAGAATACTGTCGTCCTAACTTGTTCTTTGGATTATTTGTAATTGGCGATGGTTGATGCTTGCTAAATGTAATTGGCATATTATTTGCTTTTACTTCTGAAAGGTCCTTTCAAAGAACCTATGTATAGAAAAAAATCATTTAATCTTTACAAATAATGTGCAATCATTTTTCAAACGCTGCGTAAGCCCAGGTATTCGTACTAAAAACACCATGTTGTCTCGGACAAATTAGTAGCCCAAACGGAATTTATTTCAAAATGCCTCTTATTAAAATTTTACGGTTCAAACAGTCAAACGTGATGTTCGCGAGATATGACATCACGAAAGAGTGAATGCCGAACTTTCGCTTCTCGTAAAGGATAACGACCTGTTCAACTTAGTGTAGTGTAAACAGTTTACTCGCTTTAAAAAAAAGAAGAAGAAGAAGAAGAAGAAGAAGTTAGGTAATCTCTATGATAGGATATTTATTTATACTTTTTTGTATTGATATTTGTTTATTGTATATACCTATTGATGTATGAAACACTTCCACAATTAAACATTCACAGTGAATATTACGATCAAGAAATTTACGTGTTTGACATCAATTATTTGCCTCCTTTTTCTTGTTTCTGTGGCTGGTAAGAGTACAAGTCAGTCAACCGTCAGTGCGGCTAAGTTAATTCTTCAACATTAAATCACATCATAAATTTCGCCGTTCACTGCATGGATGAACAGCAAGCAGGCTGTAATGTGTGCAGGATGAAGTGCTGTGAAGTGTGCGTGATGCTGTGATGATGCTGATCTGTAGAATATGTTCAAAGTATTTTGAAGTATGAATATGAAAATTGATGCAGTTTCTCTGCTTTTTCTCCTTACAATATGCATGATTATGAAGCGAGAGTCGTCGCAGAGGTCTCACTTTAGTAATGACAAAATTATTATTTCAATCATTGATCGCAAGGCGGGGTTAAGTTCCATAATTATATGTAAACATTTAAAAATGAGTATAAATATCATCAGATAGAGCAAAGCAAAATTGTTCCAGTGATACGTCTCTACAACTGTTGCATAACAATTAGGGATATTCTTGAAGTTAAAGGGATGGTATAAACTATAGCTTTGGTTGAGATCGGGGTTAAGATTTTAACGTTTTGAGAGATAATTATTTGAGAAATCACCTCTCAGAGGAATTCTAGGATGGATTCAAAGTTTATTTGACGAAAGTTAGTTTCGGAATGGCTGAGATATCCAAAAACAGAAAAAAAAGGGTTCTATAATGAAAGGTGGGTTCCATCTGTTATTAGAACCTCTTTGTTTTTTAATATATCAGCCATTTCAAAGCCAATTTCATTGAATAAAACTTTGAATTTCTCTTTGGATTGTAGGCTCTTAAATATTTGTAAGAGATTTCTCATTATCTCACAAAAAATTGGAAAGCTGAAGGCCCATCTCAACCAAAACTATACTATCCCTTTAATCCGTTTAAGATAAAAACGTTCCAGACATGTTCTTATCATTTGGTTAGTTTTCTAGCAGATTACATTTTAGATATCTCAAATCAACAAGAATTGAGTTGACTCATCATTTCTTCAGCAACGTTTCCCCAGGGAGTTTATTCGTTAAACGAATATAGGATTGCCAAGTGGCTTGTATTCCCATCGTTAATGGAGTTCAGCCTGAGATATATATGTGCGTATACACTGGAGACGGGCGAGTGGCATCTGTAGATGATACAAGTAAAGCGTATTTTAGATACACACCTTACCAATATGAAACACTGAATGCCAGGTACAATAAATGTACACTTAAAAAAGCATAATGTGTACGTGGATTGAGTGTATGCAGAAATAATTAATAGGACGACAGATCAGTGAAGTATGAGGAAAATCAAAAGTTATTTGAATTTTCAAAGTAACGCCATCTCAGTATCAGAAGACTATTCAACAATTCATGATGTCATAGTCAGTTCTAATGAGAATTCCACAAATGTTCATTTTTAATGAAAAGTATACAGACATTCCGTCCACTTATACTGTATGACCCATCATGTTGAGGGTAATAGTGTATTTCCCCTGCCTTTTGAAAGAGGTAAGCCAAGTTCTCAAAAGTGAAAATAATGATGTTGAATTCTCTGTAGGGATGTTTTCTTATATCGTGATCCAATCGAAATTCGACATCACGATTTGCTCTATATCATAGTCTCCTTATCCAGCGATGATGACACGGAAACTTTAAAAATTCATAAAGTTTGAATGAATTTTTCTCAAACTTCGCTGGTGCATTTATTCTACATTCATTTAGCTCAATCCACATGATAGTTTGGTTTATGTATTCAGAGTGTGTGTATTAAAGCAAGTGAATGATTTTAGATGATGCGTGTGCATCAAAATGTGCATATGCGAAGTTTTTGTGTGAATGTGTGCGTGTGTAATTATGTGTATGTAGTATGTATGTATGTATGAATCACTGGCGTAGCCAGGGGGGGGGGGGGGGCGATGGGGGCGGTCGCCCCCCCTAAGATTTGGACCGGGATTTGGGAGGCGTAAAAAAAAAATGCGTGTATACTGTATGCATGCACATGAAGCGGGTCTCCTTTGCAACCTTTCATCAAATAAGATATTTTTTTTTGAATATTTCACTCAAAGTGTGCACCAGATCGTTGAATTTCAATTCAAAATATGCAAAATCTCTCGTGCTTGGGGAGGGGGTATCCCCCTCTGTGCCTCTTTCCCTAGCTTAGTACACTTTTTAGATTTACAAAAAAAAAAAAAAATGAATAATTCCTGAGTGCACAAGACTTATCACTATATTCCGAAAACTCAAGGTTCCCTCATGTATAAGGGAATTTCCCCTTTTAATCGACCCTTTCCTCCCTCAGCCCCCCCCCCATCAGTTTTTTTTTTTTTTTTTTTTTTTTTTGGTGATTTCCCAAATGTTGATTCCATCAAATATGCGTATACGAGATATCTCAATTTCAACCTTAAAAAGGCAAAAGCTCCATCGGAAGGGAAGGGTGGACCCACGCCTTCTCCCTGCTCGCCCGCCCCTCCCCCCCCCCCTTCCGCCATGCATAGAAGTAGACTGTGGCTATACCCAGATCGCTTTATTTCAATTCTAAAAACGCAAAAGCTCCGCGAGCGGGAGGGGGAATCCCCCTTCCCCTAAGCTCTTACTAGACTTTATACATACACACAGATGGTGCACATTCGGAATAAGAGCTAAATTCCGTGATTTTAACACTTGATGAAAAAGTATTGCACCAAAAATTTGCACCAGATCGCTGAATTTCAGGTCTGAAAACGCAAAATCACCTTCGTGTGGGAGGGGATATGTCCCTATCTACACCCTCGTGTGCATGCTTTTCTGTTTGATTGCTGAACTGCAGACAGCGTTCATGATATTCACTGTAAGAATTAATACACGAAGATTATTTAAATGATATACCATTTTATAGGCAAATTGTTCAATAATAATCTACACTAATACTGCAACCTTAAACAAGTGGGACTGTTTCAACTCGCTAAAACACGCAAAAACATGCATTAAATTGCACCATTTGCAACATCAAAATGCAAAAAGTTCTCACCGTGGGAGGGGGACACCCCCCTCCCACACCCTCCCCTCCCCCTCGCTCGCTCCGCTCGCTCGGGTTCAGTCGCGTTCATGATAATCAGTGAAAAGAATTAACACAAGATGTGTATTTAAAATTGTACCATTTTATAGGCAAATTGTTCAATAGTAATCTACATCAAAATATACTGCTACCTTAAACAAGTGGGACTGTTTCTCGTCGATAAAACGCGCAAAAACATGCATCAAATTGCACCATTTACAACATCAAAATGCAAAAAGTTCTTACCGTGGGAGGGGGGACACCCCCCTCCCACACCCTCCCCTCCCCCCTCGCTCGCTCCGCTCGCTCGGGTTCAATCGCGTTCATGATATTCAGTGAAAAGAATTAACACAAGATGTGTATTTAAATTGTACCATTTTAGTAATAGGCAAATTGTTCAATAATAATCTACATCAAAATATACTCCTACCTTAAACAATTGGGACTGTTTCTCGTCGATAAAACGCGCAAAAACATGCATCAAATTGCACCATTTACAACATCAAAATGCAAAAAGTTCTTACCGTGGGAGGGGGGAGACCCCCCTCCCACACCCTCCCCTCCACCCTCGCTCGCTCCGCTCGCTCGGGTTCAGTCGCGTTCATGATATTCAGTGAAAAGAATTAACACAAGAAGTGTATTTAAATTGTACCATTTTATAGGCAAATTGTTCAAGTGGGACTGTTTCTCGTCCATAAAACGCGCAAAAACATGCATCAAATAGCACCATTTACAACATCAAAATGCAAAAAGTTCTTACCGTGGGAGGGGGGACACCCCCCTCCCACAACCTCCCCTCCCCCCTCGCTCGCTCCGCTCGCTCGGGTTCAGTCGCGTTCATGATATTCAGTGAAAAGAATTAACACAAGAAGTGTATTTAAATTGTACCATTTTATAAGCAAATTGTTCAATAATAATCTACATCAAAATATACTCCTACCTTAAACAAGTAAGACTGTTTCTCGTCGATAAAACGCGCAAAAACATGCATCAAACTGCACCATTTACAATATCAAAATGCAAAAAGTTCTTACCGTGCGAGGGGGACACCCCCCTCCCCCACCCTCCCCCCCCCCCCCCCCCTCGCTCGCTCCGCTCGCTCGGGCTCGGTCGCTTCGCTCCCTCGCAGACTAACCGCCCCCCCTAAGATCAAATCCTGGCTACGCCGTTGGTATGAATGTATGTATGTATGTTTGTGTATATATGTAGGTCACTGTAGGCTCTATCTGTTTGCATATGTGTGTGTGTCTATAATCACCATTGTATGTATGTATGTAATCAAGACAGTACTTATTTTTTTATGCCACAGCATTCATCATGGTTCATTATGACACAGTTTTACAGGTCCATACAAAGGAACTGACATTGATGCTAAGACTCCTTAGCTGCAATCTGTGTTAAAAACAACACACACACACACACACACACACACACACACACACACACACACACGCGCGCGCACACACATACACACAAAAAACCCACCAACACCAATTTATATTCAATTAATGAAAGTATGTTCACGAGTGGTAACATTTTGTAAATCGGTGTTTGTGTGCTACTATAACAGTTCACTCTTCTTCTTCTTCTACTTCTTCTTCTTCTTCTTCTTCTTCTTCTTCTTCTTCTTCTTTAAGTGTTTCGGAGTAGGCATTTGTGCGTTATATGGTTTTTATTGATATCACGCAAGATATCCAGACAGTGTATACTCCTGTATATAATGTGGAATATGAATAACTTTCATTTCATTTAATTTCATTTCAAAATGTGCTGATATCCTGCCCAATACAATTTTAAACATATTTTGCAATGGCGCCACCTCAGTATGTTTGCCGATGACTCGACTAGTGACGAAGCTTTGCTCTACCAATGCACCTGCAGTGCAGTCGCATCCTTTTACCCATGCACCGTTCGCCACCGTTCGCATCAGGAAACTCAACCGCTCGATACGCGTCACTGGTTACCTCCGTCGAGAAGCCTTCCAACAGTCCGACACCTTCTGTTTGGTGTGTGTGCGCCAGAACCGAGCATCCATCCGTTGATCGAGAGCGACAAAAGTTCAACCTACTGTGATTCAACTGCTGTATCAAGTCAAAAGTGGTGAGTGTGACTAGATATTGAAAGTGCCAAAAATTCCCACGAAGTAGGGCCTATTGTGTGTGTGTGTTTTTTTTGTGACAGCCGTTTCGTATTTCTGATCCTGTAGCAAGTAGCAAGAGACCAACTTGTCGCATCGCGCATTGCCATTATTTTGGTCTGTCCATCAATCCTCCATCATCATCATCATCATCATCATGATCATTGACATCATCATCATCATCATCATCATCATCATCATCATCATCATCATCATCATCATCATCATCATCATCATCTGACCGAAAGATTGGTCTGTATCTGATCGTTGTTTGACGTTGGTGGTTGGGGATATGTTTCGCGGAGACTGCGTCTGGCTTCACGAATCCCCTCCTACACGTATAAAGTTAAACTTTACATGTCTACGGACATGCGACGGAGGAGAGCGATAATGTCAACAAAAAAAAAAAAATAAAAAATAAAAAAATGAGAGGCTCCTCCGGACAGACGGATCTTTCTGTCTACATCATTATCATCATTATCATCATCAGTATATGGAAGTAGTAGGTAGTCCTGTCGAGACTTCCGGTCGTTCCTTCACATTGTACATGATCCCACCTAAAGGGAGACTGTTCCAAGAGTCGACCACTCTTTGACTGAGTGATTGTGATCACCATGATCACGGAGCAGCATCAGATCATGTTACATGCGTTCACCACCAAGTCTAGAATAAAACACAATGTTTGATAGAATTTTAGAGCTCTCATCTTTTAAACTTAATAAATATTGCGCCATTCAATTGAAAAACAAAGTTTCAATGAGCATTCATAATCTGACCTTCATAAACAAAGTATTCAGATACAGATCATGAAAAGTGATCAGATTTCTGTTTTTGGAATAATTTTGTAGTCTAATGTGTCGCCTATCATCTGCCGAAATTTCGAAGTATTTATGATCAAAGCCCAGGAAAGGCAAGAAATTAGTGTTTTTCAGGGCCATGATTTTCCGACTTTCAGCGGAACAGAAACGTGTCCGAAGATTTGGATTTAACACTGCAGATAGACTCTGCCCCTAGCAACGAGGGAGTGATCTTATTGGTCAGTGCGTGGCACCCCGGTTACTGATTGGTCATGTGTAGACCGCTAGCGCAAAGTTTGAATGAACATCGCGGAGGTTGCTATGAGCAGACCTTCTAATGTCAAGAGGTGAAAACTGTCTTACCTCCCTTGATCACGATTGCATCGGAAAGAAAACTTTGAAGGCAATTTTCTCGAAACGCTGATTTCCTAGACCACTCGTCATGGTCTCCTAAAATCACCAATATCTCTGCAAATGAGTAGCGTGCTTTTATGAGTCGTGTTATATACGAAATTAAAGCGGAAGAGAAAGGGAATAGTATCATGTCATTTTTGGAAAATCATCCTCCAGCCGGCCCCCGACTTTGGGATCCTTTTGTTGTAGCGGGTCACATTTTGAGTACCCTGGTGGGGTATCTGTATGTACCGGTACTGGGCAAGTCCAAGATTTAAACGCGCGCGTTACGTATGGGACATTCAGAGACTTTTATGACCTGAAAAATAGTGTTAATGGCTTTTGATCATATTAAACTTTATCATGGTGATTGGTATCTAAGAGAAGTATAATCATGCAAAAAATGGAGAAAAATGACCTTCACAATTATATTCTAGAAGAGAAAATATGTGCCGTTACGTATGGGACCAGAAAAATTTTGTTTTTTTGAACATTTTTTTCAGCCTCAAAACTCTCTGAAAGTATTTCATTCTACAACTTGTAACTCACTGTGATGAAAGTCACAACACTCAAGATTATCACAGGTAAGTTTCGTGTCATTAGGCAAAAAGCTCTAATTACAGGTTCTAATTAAAGACAGACATGACGTGTTACGTATGGGACAGTTACGTATGGGACACTTTGTGCCCCATTCGTTTAGTGTGTGGAGAACCATGTTTATGGGTATTTTGCATAATTATTGAAGTAAAATCAGTTGAAACTACTCAAATACTGATCCAGATTGTCAAGGAAACAATATTCCCCAAATATTCACCGTCCTAATCATATTCAATCATATTTTTATATTTTTATGACCAACCTGAGTATGCATGCCCTTTGTCCCCCATTCATTTAGTGTGTGGAGAGACATGTTTATGGGTATTTTGCAAAATAATTTTGCAAAATACCCATAACCAAATTTTTGCATAATTATTGAAATGGAATCAGTTGAAATTACTCAAAAACTGATCCAGATTGACAAGGGAGCAATATTCCCCAAATATTTACCATCATAATCATATTTAATCACATTCTATATATTTATGACCAACCTGAGTATGTATGCCCTATTTTTATCAGGATAGTTACTACTGAAAAATTGAATAGTTTAAAGTGTTTACTTTTATTGATGAAGGGCAGTTTGCCATTTCGTTTCAATAAAAAACAACGTGACACAAGAAATATCAATTTTATAGATAAGCAATACCTGCTGCGTGGAACCCCAGTGATGAAGCCTGTCTAGCAGTCAGGTCATTGATTCGAGTCACACCTCAGTATGCATACCCATGAATTTTGTCATGGCTATTATTGAAAACTGAATAAGGACAATTTGTGTGTCACTTGTAATAAAAAAAATCATTTTACTTTATATTTTTTAATATGTATCACAACCATTTCAAATTGGATCTCCCTCACTAAACTTTGAATTCCTCTAGTCTTAGGATTGTATGCTCTTTAGTAATTCATATAATTGGTTTCCAATCATCTCATTAAATGTTGAAAACTGAATCCCCATTTCTACAAAAAAAAACTATACCATCCCTTTAATGCTGATTTTGCATTGTGTATTTTGCCATTTTCCCCTCCCCCTTTCTGAAAATTGTTCAGTCAAGTACATGTATTGTTTAAAGTGTCTATAACTCAAAAAGTAGCTACAATGTTGGGATGCTTTCTTCAGGATGATTGACCATTTGTGTACTGAGAGACCTTCCCAACTAGCTACATGCATTCATATGCAATGTTTATGTATGAGGATGTCCCATACGTAACACATTTGTCCCATACGTAACATTATTTCAATGCCTAATAAAAAATATTTCTTTTACTGTTTTTTCTTTTTTCTATGGTATTTGATTTCTCTAGACGATAAATTAGAACTTTCCAAAAGGGCATTAAAATAACCTTAGCAATTTCAGAAAAAACCTAAAAAAATGACCTCAATTTGTTACGTATGGGACATCTCATGATAGGACACGAGCTAATTTGCATAATCATTTGCATAATCCCTAAATTTTCATACCAAGTTAAACTATTTGATGAACTTCTTATGTCCACATATTAACCAAATATCATTTGCTTTCCTTTGAATTAATATGAATTTTTATAAATGTCCCATACGTAACGCTGTGTTTCACATTTATGCAAATGAAGCCCTTGAAATTTGCATAAATTTACATAATATAATTTTTTCCTCCATGGAAATCAAACTTCAACTCATAAGCTTCAAAATGATACCAAACATGTCAATATTGAGCAAAGATGAAATTTTTCCTTCTGAGGGGACCTTATCTTGGACTTGCCCTACTGGATATATCTCAATACACTGTCACTATTATAGATCACTACATAGTGAAGACAAGACTGGCTCCTATGTACTTTTGTATCCATGTGGATATCTTGAATTCTGCATGCCAAAATTTGCACCAAAATCACAAGAAATACTGTATTACTTTCAATCACTGACATTAGTTTGAACCAAATTGATCACAGGGAAACGTTCATTTTGACATTGACTTTCATGTCATCACTCAAAACAAGTCACTCTTCGCAAGCAATGGTGATATGAAGAGTTTGTTCGCAAAAACCGATAAGTCCATGTTTGCCAAATGGAGATATTTGCGATTAAAGGTCAATAAAAATAAAGAGAATAATAAGAAAATTTTTGCTTCTTTTGACCATAACTTCAAAAATGTACCTTTATATGTAGTGACCCATATTTTAAAAGGTATTATTTTGTACTTTAAGACAGAGACCGTGCTTCAAAATCTTCAAAAATGGACTTTTGCGAACAAACTCTTCATATCATAATTATACACTGCACAATCTGAAACTAATGTTAATGCGACATATCTTTCAAGTACGTAACTGGGAGCTAAAAATCAGTGCACAATTTAATGACTTATGGCAAGTTGAATGACGTCAGTTGAAAAATTTTTAATGCAGTTCCTAAAGTGCACATAACACACACAGACAGACCTATAGACAGACAAACAGACACAGTCAGATGCATATGTGTGTGCACACACACATACATTTCTCAACTGACTTCTTTCAACTTGCCATAATCATTGTACACTGATTTCTTCTGAACTACTTTCAATAGAGATGAAGTACACTGTATGAACCTCTGGGTAGATTATTTTTGTGGTTTGTGCAGTGCTGAAAAACGAGTGTGCCGTAGTGCATTGTTTAATCCTCGGTAAAAGTTCATTAGCTTACTGTACAAAGTGTATGTAACATTTTTCAAGTCAAAAGTGCTCCTTGTGCAACTCCAAGTAAAAAAAAAAATGTGTGACCCGCTGCAACGAACGGATCCGAAAGTCGCTGATGGCTGAGCCGAGAAAATCAAGTTTGAAGTCAGATCGTCAAGATCGGTCAAAACTGTCAAATTTCTGTTGTTGGTATTTAGTGTTGTAGTTTAATGTTTCGTCTATCAGCTGCCAAAATTTCGAATTAAATGATCAAAGGAAAGGCGAGAAATTAGTGTTTTCCTGGGCCATCATTTTCTGTCTTTCAACGGAACAGAAATGTGTCGGAAGATTTAGATGTAGCGCCGCAGTTAGACTCCGCCCCTAGCAACGAGGGAGTGATCTTATAGGTCAGTGCATGGCATCCTGGTTACCTTTGATCACGATTGTGTCGGAAAGAAAACTTTGAAGGCAGTTTTCTTGAAACTTTGATTTCTTAGACCGCTCAACATGGTCTCATGAAATCATTCAATATCTCTGCAACCGTGTACTTTTATGACTCGTGGTATGATTTACAGTTCAAGAGTAAGGGAATGCATTTCAGAAAATCAGTTTCCCTCAACTTTTGGATCTTTTTGTTGTAACGGGTCACATACACTAGCTCCTCTTCGAGGTTTGATGCAGTGTTATCCCAATCAGCTGCCTCTTAAACTGTTCTAGGGAAGAAGCAACTGGCACCCTGAAAAAAAAAAAGGGGGGGGGGAGGGGTCTAAAGTATAGTGATGTGTAGTGTACATCCCTCATTGGTGAAATCCTGATCAGTGATTGGTCAAGATAGTGTCATGTGACCAAACATAACATTGCTATGATTTTTATGATGTTGAAAACAAAACATCAGTGGAGGACACGATACAGTACCATAACAATGTCTTTGGTATATTGCACTTTGGTTCTATACGACGAATGCCGTCATCTATCAAACATTCGAGCGATCAATATGGTTTTCCAGCAGCAGCAACAAACAAATGAACAAGCAAACCAACATTACAAGTTCAGTACTAACTTTACGGAAACTACTACTAGGTGTTGCAAAATGAACCCTATGCATGTGGGGATTGCAACAGCTCAGCAGCAGGAGTAAGTACGTACATACTGTACATGTAGCCTGTGGACTGATAAATCTGCCTCTTGTTCGGTGGTCTCTTGTTTACTGTATGGTCATAATACAGTCGGCCCCTCAAAACAGATAGACATTTTCCATTCAGTCTGCTGTGCGGACTTTCTTGCCGCACAATGGCAAGTAGGAAACGCATATACATAAAACTGGGTAGTTTTATTTTTTCTGTTACAAGAGATCACAAAAAATGGCATTTTACCTTTACTAAATGAGCCAAGCTTTCCAATTTCATGATTTATTCCTCTTATTGAAATACAGAGAAATTTAGGGAATATTTAGTTTTTCAGATATTGCATATCAGGCAAATATTTTGCAAGGTTTTTATTTTTGTGAATTTCATTAATTGGGTGCTATTCGCAAATTTAAAAACACATGAAAATATTAACTCTGATTCCGACATGAGTTTGATGTGCACAGATTCATTTCTTTGTTCAGTATTGTACGGGAAGTCCTGATTCACTGAAAATTAGACTTGCTAATGTACTGTATATGGCATGAAAGTATAACACAGTAATTCACAATGTGTCACGGAACCAAACATAGGCAGGGACAAGACTGTTGTGCAATAATAAACTTTGGAAGGAGCAATCTTTGTCAAGCACATTGAACACTCTATTTTCACCTTGTCATTATCAGAGATAAATTCTGTTTTTGTTTTGTTTTTGTTTTTGTTTTTTGTTTTTTTTTTTTGGGGGGGGGGAGGGGGTTGGTTAGCACACTTGTCTTTCTAACTGCAAAAAATATTTGCTATAATTATAAACGCATGTGAAGAGTGAAGTTATGGACAATCTTTTTAATGCTATATACTTTAAAGCTGATTTGTTAGATTCAACACTCAGACAGAGACAGCTGAGCTTTAATACAGGTCATATACAATGTAAAATGGAAATTAACCACCATACGATTGCATCATAACCAGATGACATAAAAAGCCAATTATCATAATGGTATTCATAAATATGTATGTACATGTATACATGTATAAAGCCCCAGGCCCAATGACACTTGCATGTCTGGGAATTCAATACGACGCCATCAATTGCTGCATGTATGAAAGCTTCGCAAATTAATGCTAATTTCGACACATCAAGAGTAGCACTCAAGTGGTTGCAGAAAATGCAAGTTCATCACAGGGGAAAGGACACAGTTACATCGTACCTCCCCTTCTCTCTCTACATCTCTTTTTCTCTCTCTCCCTTTCTACTCTTCAACACACTCTAACCCTGGAGGGTTCAACCACAAGAAAAAAAAAATGCATTTTGTTCTCCCCATCGTGATTGTAGGTGTGAACTCATACAATGTATGCACTGTTGTCTGGCACCAAGCAAAGCTGCACAGGCATTCTTAAGTGTCACTGTTTTGACAAGCTTTTCTTTGCAATTTCTGATGGTGTTATTTCTTGATGTTGTCATTGTTATCATTATCATAATTGCTATTATTATCATCAATGTTATTATTGTTATATTATTATCATTATTATCAGTAGCATCATTATCATGTTTTTTAAACATATTCAGCTAAATGGCTAGAGTGCAAATAATAATGCTTCTATACCCAGTTTTCATTTCTGCTGCACAGCATAGGTCAAAGATTATTTGCTGCTTAGAAATGTGCAATGTGTTGTCTAAAGTTCAGTAAGCATATTCATGAAAGTTTATTTTGTTATAAAAATGTGCATTCATCGTACATTGTACATTCATAATCCATTTCATTGCATCAACTCATTTAGTGTCTACATTTTAAATAGAATTTGATAACTCTGACAGGAAATTTGCCCATTTCTGTGATCTCTTACAACTCAATTACTATTTCTGTTTAGGTTTCCTTTATGACCATAAACATTAGTTTTTATTGATTACTTGGTTGTTTTGATTTTCTTTGATTTTCTTATTTATTTTGTTGTAAATACATGCACACTGTACACTGTACAATATGTATAACCGCATCACATATTTATCTTACCTTTGGAATGTGCATTATCACATTCCAGGAATTGGATGCTTTGAGAGAGAATGTTGGTGGAGTCTGCTCAGCTGCCCCCAAAATTTTAAATTAAAGTCATTTCAATCCAGGCATCTCCTCTGCGGTGAGAGTCGCCAAACATGGTGATAAACCGTTAAAATCTCCCCGTCCTCTTACTCTTTATATCCCCCCCCCCCTCTCTCTCTCTTTCAATCTTTCTCGCTTATTGAAAAGATTACAATGAATTCATGACCTGCGAAAGGAGAGGGATGGTGCATTCATTCCGTGCTGCAAAGAAAAATATTGGAAGTGGGGGTGAAATATCGAATACCTTACTTAGGCCTTTATTCGCCGTTTTTTGACGGTACAATACCCCCTAACCCCAGGGCCTCAGCGGCTTTGTCGCTCAAATTCAAGAGCGCTTTCTCTACCTCAAATAGGAGCTGTCGCGGTGTTTTGATAGCCTCGCTAGTGCAGGGTATTTTAACAGATTTCCACATAAATTGCTAGAATGGTACTGGGAACGTGTGAGAAGGTGTGGTAGTCACGAGTAGAACCTTGCATGAAGCGGTCAAGAGCACCTTTAACATATAATGTGCAGGGATACAAGGCTGCCCCAACATCCTTTTTTCCTGTGTGAAGATACCGTATTTGTGTCAAGATGAAATAAAAGTCAAGGACACTACAATAATTTTGTGCAGTTTTACCTTTTAAGTTTCACCCAATAACTTGAGAAGAGTGTAGAATGATATTCATTGTTCACCAAGCTGTTTGATGTCAACTAGTGGTGTTAAAATCATTCATTCATGAATTTATTTTTTCCATTTCCAACAGAAACATAGATATTTTACAGAAATTGAATACATAAATTACATCACAATACATAATAAAGGATAAATTGGATATACATAAATTACATCACATTACATAATAAAGGATAAGTTTACAGAATATTTCATGTATCAAAATGATATAGTGTATTCTAAAATTATATCATATACAGTACAAGAGAAAACAGTGAAAACCCCCTGTACACTGCATTATTCTGATACCACAACTCACAAGCCCTTTCCCCCCTTTTTTCAAAGCCATGAAACTTTTTATAGAAGCATCTATGCGAGAAATGCAATACAGCATAAAAACTGTATAGAAAATTGCAAGCTTTCCTTTGCTATGGCTATATATTATTTCTTGCAAATGGCCAGTCTTCAAAACAAACTCAATTGTGCATGGTTATGCAGCTGTGAGTCACTATGCTTCTTCATCTGCAGCTGGTAGTAGTCCTGACGTTATACTTTTTCAAGTTGACATTTTGCACATAAATTATAAAATGATTTTGTTTCTGGAAGGTGTGAAACTACTGTTGTAATGGTAAGTCAGTTTTTAATTGATATCTTTGTCATTTGGCTTGTCACCAATATCAGTAAGTGAGTAAAGGGTAAAAGCAAAGATTTGTACCAATCCAGAAGAAAAAAAGCTTTAAAAACATGATAAAAATTCAGAATGCTCATGGGTTTAATCACAAAGGAAGACCTTTAGGTCATGTTAATCTTTTCTCAATTCCAATGAGGGTGGATTAAGAGCGTTTTTGAATCAAGCTCGTTTGATACAGGTTGTGGGCAATACTTGAGGGTACACTACATATCATATACTTCACAGACCCAAAGGATTCCTTGTGAAATCAAAGTCAGTTCAAATATAATGTCAGCTCCTAAGAATAACAAGCACCATCATAATACGATCCATAACTCATGCGCTCAATACACATACCAGACATGTCAGGACCTAGTCTTTCTGCAGGGACTGGAGTTTTTCCTCATATAGTGTATCTGAATTTTAGACTACTTCAGTACACATGGCTTGTCACCTCCCTGCTATAAAAGTATGCACAGTGATATGGAATTCTATTTTGTTTTGTTTTGTTTTCCTGAGAATACGAAAAGAATTTCATTGTGTTTTTCTGTCAACAGAATTCACATAATGATGTAAATGATAGTAAAAATAATTGTATTTAATGTAAAGAAAGCTCTTGGTAAAAGACTAACTGACATCAGTGGTGGATAGAAGAGCTGGAGGGGCAGATCTGCTAGCATCAACAAATACATAAATCACACAATTTACCACACAATTTATAGGTATAATCTCCTATTCAAGAGTCCCACTGAATTACAGCATGTATTCATTGATGCTTCATTTACTGCCAGGACCATTTTTCTGAAAATCTACAAAGATGAGATCTCTTTTTCTGTTGTTTTTGTTGTTGTTCAGGTATGTTTAAGTTTGGGGGAAAAAAAAAAGGTAGAGAGAGGTTTTGGGGATGGAAAGAATATTATATTCCAAATCATCATACAGTGGGGGCGCTGTGGTATAGTGGATAAGACTCCCGACTCCCGATCGGAGGACCCGAGTTCGAATCCCGCCCAGTGCTTACGTCCTTGGATAAGATGTTTTTACCCACTACGTCCCTCTCGACCCAGGTGTATAAATGGGTACCTGGCAATGCTAGGGTAATAATAATAGCAGGGCCCTCTGGTAGAACAGTGGCAACACTGAAGAGGCTACCCTGGGTAAATAAGACCTTATTATTATTATATTATTATTACAGCCCATTAGATAACAACAGTCCAAATATTCAAGGGAGAGAAGGGGACAGATATGTTGCAGTAAGTTCAGCATTCTTCCTGTCAGGGATTTTTGATATATCTCATGTTACATATGAAGAGTTTGTTTGCAAAAACCGATAAGTCCATTTTTGAAGATTTTGAAGTACGGTCTCTGTCATAAAGTACAAAATAATACCTTTTAAATGATATATTGGTCAATACATATAAAGGTTCACTTTTAAAGTTATGGTCAAAAGAAGCACAAATTTTCTTATTATTCTCTTTATTTTTCTTGACCTTTAATCGCAAATATCTCCATTTGGCAAATATAGACTTATCGGTTTTTGCGAACAAACTCTTCATATCTTGTTGTTTGCTTGCACATATTTCATTGTAGCAGTACTATAGGGACATCAAATCATATGTCATGCTCCATTATTACATGTTTTTTTACCAAAATATCATACTTAGAGTTCCAGAGCTCTTGATTTATATAGTACCTCAGTGGCATATTATTTAAGATTTTAAGAATGTCTACTATATAATCCATAGCATTACTGTACAAGAGTGGTACATCTCTATGCTCACAGGTACAGATGATGATATTCTGTAGTTTCTCTATCATGAGAACCATAGTGTGTAGAATCTATTTATTGTGACTATTATTTTGTGACTAGAGGACTCTTTGCAATGTTTACAAGTAACTCACATTGATATCATTTGAAAATACTGCAACCAAAATGAAAAATTAGAAATGCAGAGCGGATGACTCAAATAAGAGAAGTATTTTTTACACTGTCTTATTTATGAAACACAGATATATCATTGACTAATAAAATTTGCATTTACAGGATGACAAGATGCAACACCAAAGAACAGTTTTGGGGTTGTTTGTGTGTTTATTTTGACTGAAGAGGCACATGTATGTTCTGTTTATTTGATTGCACTGACTGTGCTGTTTCATAGTGAATTAGATACATAGTGTATGTTGTACAAAATATCTAATTATGTCATGTTTGTATGTTCTTTTTTAATGAACTGCCAGGTAGAAACACCCCCTGTTATATTCTGTTCCTGCAGGTGTAGAATACTCTGTTGTCAATGGTATAATTTTATTTTGGATTTATTCAAAATTAAAAAGATATTTTAGTGCCAGCCAGTGATAGAGTTATGAATTTACATGAGCTAGCTACATGTAGTATGTTTCATTACATCACAGTCTGAACTTATTCTTGCACTCTTCATAAAAGCATGCATAGTATAGGCCTACTTCCTAATATTGGTGCAATGTATATGACAGAAATTGTCACTGTTTTGTTTAAAGCAAAGTAAATCTTAGCATCAAGTAGAGTCTCTCTTTGTAATGCAAATGCTGCCAAATTGTTCTCCAACAGCTAGAGCAGCAGTTACCAGTACTGCAGCACCTCATCACATCATTTTTTAAATTATTTTTTTAGTAATATTGAATTCAATTGTTATTGCTCATTTCATTAGCTACTCAAATGGCTCATTTAACTATACTATCTTCTAGCTCAAGCGCTTGTTAGTAGCATGGGATGAACAATATGACTCACATAGCCCTATAAAGTTTGTATTGTTGTGTTGGCCTTCATGGTTATGTGCATAACATGTACATAAATAGGAGATGGACTTTCAAATCAAGTACTGGATGTATCTTGGTAGAAGAAATGGAGGACAAAAAACAAAAACAAAAACAGCAACACCCAAATCAAATAAAGAATACATATTGGTTGTATCTCATCTCTAGAACAACTTTCTGTATGTGCGGCTGAATTGATCGAAAATTGACACTTCCTATTTGGATACCGCTGGCAATCAACCAGTGCAATTTGCGAATGGAAAGGAGTGGGGGGGGGGGGGGGAGGGGGGTGGGGACATGGGTATGAAAAATGACAGGACTCGAAAATGAGTTTATGGAACTATGTGCATCTTGAATCCTCGCAGAATGCCCCACTTTAAGAAAGACACTCGAGATGTTATGTAAACATTGAGAGGTGGGATGAGTCACCACAAATGGATGGAGGAACTGTACGCCTTCGTCTCCCTCATCTATCCATCGTCCTCCTTCCCTCCTCCTCCTCTTCCTCTGGGAGGAGCAGTGAGGGGGGGGGGGGGGACTCTGGACCAACTAAGTGGAACATTCAATCTCATTTACCCACCCTGCTGCATCGTTAAACATTCGCCATGAATTACAGGCCCTGTAGAGGCATGTACAGTATGCCCTTTCGCCCCGATCTTTAATATGTTCGAGCTTGTTGACACCTATTCATGAATACAGGCTACATTTGTGTGGTTTGGTGATCTTTTAATTATCATTTCCACTATTAAATACACTTGTATTTGTGTTTCATGAATAAGGATTAAAACTTTTCTTTCATTCATTCATTCATTTATTTGTTTTATTTCATTCTTCAGATAAAGATTGTAGAATAAGCATTCATATAATACACAATATGTACAGGTATAAAAATGTTTTGAAAGATATTTTAGCAAACGAATACAGTAGAAGAAACAGAGTACATTAAAATAAAGTAAAATTAAATAAAATGTGTCAGCAAAAGCCTATGAGGCTTGACAGGTAGATACACCCACTATGAGTCCTGTTCCACAGGCAGAAAAATCTTTGGGATCCTGAGGTCAGAGTAATATTCCAAGCTTTGGCTCAGAATGGCACATCAATGGATGAACATCAAGCCAACATCACGACGGCCCTGGTTCTGATGTTACATCAACATGACATGATTTCTTCATTATCTTGAAATTGTATTGTCACTGTATAAAACATTGTGTCCATAGGGCTGATTGAGAGTTATTAAAGCCCTTCTTGGCTGCCACATTCACTAGGAAAAGCTCAACAAATCCATTAGTGCCTTGGCTATAGGATCAATGCATAGTTAGGCAAAAGAAACAATCTTTGATGAGATGCAGCATTTAAGCAGACTCATTTTTTTTTTTTTAGTGGAAATGTCAGAGGTTATATTTTGTATTAAATTTTGTACTATGATGCAAAATTTAACAATAGCATTGACCAAACAACCCAAACCCCCTATTAAAAAACTAGCTAACAAACCTCTGGAAGGATACTTCTTCCCAAGAAAATAAAACGAAACAAAATTAAACGATGGCATGCTTTCATTTTACATTGTAATATCTGACAGAGAGTCACGTGCAGAAAAAGCATGTCTTCTCCTTAACAATATTCCGAACATTCCTTTATTGTACCCCCTAACACCTCCCCCCCCCCCCCCGACTTGGACGCAGTGTAGATAACTTTGTCTGTCAGCCACTTGACATGGTCAAGTCCACCCAAATGATGACTGTACCTTGGTAAATTGTGTCGATTTTGAGGTGGCGCCATTTCGTCATGAGCAACAGGTCTTGCGTTTAAGAGGGCCTATTGGGCGTGGTTGGAGTACATGTATGGGTGTTTTGTTATGTGGAGTGTGAGGATGTGTGGGTTTATGGGTACATGGGGGAAGGGGTTGCAAAGGTTTAGATTTGTGGGTACATTTTCATTCAAGAGTATTAACTGCAAAGATTATTGGTTACCAATCTGTAGGATAGTCCAGAATATGACTCTGGATTGACCGATGTAGCAATACAATGCATCCCAACAATTATACAATCATGCATGTTTACATGTGAACAATTGCATAATCAAGTGCTGCTCAGGGCTGCCATGACCTAAGTTGGCAACTTAGAGAAGGTGGGGGGGGGGGGAGGGGGGTTGGGTTAGGGTGAGAGGGAAGGGTCACACTGCCAGCAATATGTTTATACAGAGCCTTTTTTTTTGAGGGGGGGGGGAGGGGTTGGTGTGCAGGATGCAACATATTTTTTTTTATTTTTTTAAACCACACTCCAACACTTACCAGTACCTGAATTTTACTTGCCTGAAAAGAAAGTCCCAAAATACCAGAAAATGAAATATATAGGAAAAGTGAATGAACAGCTAACGCTGATTCGCAGGCAACAAACTGGGTTTGATCGAGTGTTGGTGTTGCTTTGCATTACGATTTCTTCATGTTTATCGTATGTATCAATTGGAAAGTTGCTGAAATAAAAATTTAAAGTGCATTGCATTGACAGTCATATTATCTTTGGGCTTGTGTATGGTTGACTTTGTGGGTTTGAAGTAGAGGGGGACGGGAAAATAAGGGTGGCTTCAAAACTTTTTGCTTGCCCCATTCTGGGGCAAGGTCAACCGCTTATGTAGCACCTTGGTGTCTGTGGATGATTCACAGTATGGATAGCTAGGTACATGTTGATGTGATGGGATAGGATGTGGATGGGGTCAGGAGAGTGTTGTCAATGTCGTTTCCAGAATATCATGACAACCTGAATTCTATGTTAAGCGTTGCTATGATAATATTTGTCTGCCATCCACTTTATACAATCAAGCCTTCGTAAGGGATGGCTATACCTTCGAAATTGTGCCAATTTCCTTAGAGGGCGCCACTCGGCGAGCAACAGGTTTTGCACAGTTATTTTTCGTTTTTCTTTCTTAAATTTCCTTTAACAACCATACTATTATTGGCCTCTGCTAACTCTCACTCTATCTTTCTGCCGTTTTCTCTACTGGAGCCAATTTTTCCCTCTCTGAATCATACCCTTCATGTCAATTGATGCAGAAATTGGAGTTGATGTTTCCCCCTGCTGGGGAGAGACCCCGAAGCTTACTTCGATTATCATCGTTATGCCGGCCACTCTATGCCGTATAACTTTGCAGCAAGAGTTACTCTTCGAGAGTCGATTTCAAATGTGCGTGTTCCATGCCCTGCCACCGCAAACTTGTTTACGATCATAGTATTGATGCTATTTTTGAAGCCGCTGCAATACACATCCACATATTCACAGCATACAGGAAGGGGCTAAAGTCGTTAGATTTTCTGAGTCCAGTATCAGGGATAGGACATGAATCAAAACTGTGTTTCATCATGTCAGGTGTCAAAGAAATTTTAGAAAAATTCTAATCCATCTATCAAAGCCATTTTACCGGACAGAATAACAGCAAGTAAACATGAATTTAGGCCATGAATGCAGATACTCTTGTCTACATTATGGGAACCTGGTATACCAGGTTCCTGTATTAGTTGATGCCACAGGATCCTGGTATATCAGGTTCCTGTAAGGAACAGGTCAATTGAATAAAGTGATGATTTCATTCTGTAGTATGATACTGCTATAAGCTGTTATTTCCGCAAATGAAAAGATGACAGACATTTTTGTGAGGTGTTGTTTTTGTGAATTGACACAAAGACTATTGTAAATATAATGCACTATTACCCTAGCGATCAGTGGCAACATTTTCACGTCTTGTTAACTTCGCGGTCCAACTGTGATTCGTGAAATTCGCGAAGATTAAACCCTCACGAAAATAACAGCTTATACAGTAATAGATAAACACTAATTTTAATTTAAATGTGCAATCTAGTGTAGTTACATAACCTGAAGGACATAACTTGACTGATAATGCTAAATTTTCCCGAGGAAGATGCTTGCTACAGTAATTTGTTGGACGTTATATGGTCAGTGGATTGTACAGTGTAGATACCATGGACCCTACTACTTTGTGGTAGGGTCCATGATTACACCAAGAGCAACTAGCATCCTTTTTTACCCTCCTTTACTTCTTTGAATCCTTTCTACTTTGTCTCTATCATTCATCCCTCCCTGCAAACCACTTTTACCTCACAATCCAACCCATAATGACTTCCTGTCTATCAAAAGAGGTCATCTCATGTCAGCCAATAGGATTAACTTTTCTATTGGGATACTTCAAATAGTCCATACCCAATCCAGGAAATAGGTTTAGTGTCCTGAGTGTTGCTGAGATTTGGTTGAGATGGGGATTCAAGTTTTAAAGGGATGGTATAGTTTTGGTTGAGGATCAGGAGCTTCAGGTTTCCACCTTTTTTGTGATACAATTTTGTATATAATGAGAAATATCATGAAATATAAAAGGCCATACAATTCTAAGAGGAATTGACAGTTTATTTGATGAAAATTGCCCTTGATATGGCTGAGATATCCAAAATCAAACTCAAAGAGGTCCTAAGAAAACATTTTATTTGGACATCTTTGTCTTTTGTTTTTGGATATCTCAGCCATTTCATATCGTGTTTTCATCAAATAGACTTTGGATTCCTCTTACAATTGTAATATGCTATGCTCTGTAATATTTCATAAAGTGGTTTCCAATAATCACACAGTAAGTTAAAGTCTGATTTGCCATCTCAACCAAAACTATACCATCCCTTTAAAGGTCCCTGGAAATAGGATTAGCATTTACTGTCACTCTCATTTTGCTGGAGTCTGCCAGTCACCAAATTCATAATGTCTGAGGGTTGATTAAATTTAAATCTACTGTGTTAGCTTCTACAGTCTCACGGGCAACATCATTGTATATAGCATGTTACAATACTTTATGGTCCCAAGATACAGCTTGGTATTACTATTAATGAGAGGAATTCTGTTGTTTGATAGCCATAATGTAAAAGCAGAAAACAATGTCATCATAACACAGACATTGTTCAAAAGTGGGTGCAAGGATTTACAGAAAACTGTATTTTTAATAAACATGGTTTCTCTTGGACTTTCTGATGTGTTTACATCCATCTTGTGTTTGGACTTTTGAGTGTTTGTGCCCGTCTCACATATTTTCAGAGATCAAATTACTGAACCTCTCAACAGCTCACATATTTTCATCCAAAATAGCTCAAATTCGTCTAGATATATGCATGGGGCCAATATGTCATTCAAGTCATATTTCGGTCTACCATATTAGGGTGTAGCAATACTTTATGATCCCAATTTATGAGAAAGTTGGAGAGATATATGACAGCTGTGTGATCTCTCTGTTAGGTTTATAAATCTCTCACTCATGTTTTCTCTAATCCCATCTCCTCTTTCAGATGTTTTTGTCTGTCCGTCTCCATTTTATGCCTTTTAAAATATGTATGTTTAAATATGTATTTGTTTGTGTATCTGTGTGTGTCTGTCTGTTTGTTCATCTAGATGTATTTGTTCCTTTTTTTTTCCTTTTTTTTGGGGGGGGGGGGGGGGAGGGGTGTATATGTGCCAGTCTCTATATTTGGTTGTCTTTTTCAAAGCCAAGTTGCATGTCTGTCAATCTATTTGTAAAAGTGTGTTTACCTGTTTGTCCTTGTAGTTCGCATATTTAGGCCATCTGTTTCATACAGTCTCATTGTTAGTCATAGATTGCTTTTCTGCAATGCACTATGGTGCATGTCTGTCATATCTAACAACATTTGTTCACAGTTGTTCGATATATCTTTACAATTGTTTTACTCTATATCTATATATCTGTCTGTATTAATATGTTTTTGTGTCTTCTGTGTTTTTCATCATTCGTCTGGATGTAAGTTTTCATGCTTCAAATTTGTTTTTCTCCATACATCTGTCTGCCCTCCTTATCTCTCTCTTTCTTTCTCTCACATTCTACTTTATATCTATATATTTTTTTTTGTCTGTCCCTGTATTTCTGTATCTGACAATATGCGTATATCATATATTTGTCTGTCTATTCATTTGTCTATTTATGTGCTAGTGTATATGTCCTTCTTTCTATGTATAGATCTATCTCTCCATCTGTCTATGTACTCCCAGGGTAACATTATGTATTCTTCTATCCATTTGTATCTATATGTTTGTCTATCTATTCATTTATCTATCCATCCAGAATATATCTCTCTCTATCTATAATAATATCTATCCATCTATTCATCTATCTATGTATCTCTCTCTATATATATCTATTCATCTATCCATGTATATATATCTTTCTATCTCCACCTATCTATCTGTCTATCTATCTCTATATATCTATCTACTCTTCCATTTATCTACACACATCTCTCTCTCTCTCTCTCCATCTATCTATCTGTCTATATGTCCATCTATTTATCTCTCTAGTCACCTACATTTAGCCATCTATCCATGTATCTACCTACCTATCTTTCTCTCTCTCTCTCCATTGACCCTATGCCTGATTAACCTCTATAAATTAAACCAGTCTGCTTTTTAACAAAGGAACCAATATGAACTCAAGCGTGGCCAAGAGGCCTATTGTGTTGACTTGACTGTGTACACAAAGAATGGGATTGGGCATTGAGCTGCCATTTTTATTCAAATGTGAACAAACCTATTATGCCAGTTAATTCTGATTCTAGTCTCTGTGTTTTACCTGATTCAGACCCCAGTTCTTTCTAGCAACAGCTGGGCCCTGTTGCATCAAAAGTTGAGATCAAAAGTCTGAATTTCTGTCTCTAAATACGCAGTTGGCTGATACCTGAGCGACTTATCTTGACTTTCAGACTCACATGTATTATGATTGCATCTTTTTATGCAACATGTTCCTGAACAAGTCTCTTTTAAAGTTTATTCAATTTAGACTTCAACTAACAACAATAGTAATGATGATACTGATGCCAAATATGGAATGGCAATCAAGACAAAGTAGACAAAAGTGTATTCTCTGACTCATATTTCATTGTTTTTCCTCTGCATTTATTGTGGAATTGTTTCTAGATTATTAGATGTGAAGACATGCATGATTCACTTGTATGGAATAAAAGAAGATTTTTCATTTTTATTTAATAACCTTGGGCAGACCTCTATTCAATAAGCTGGCTGTTCAAGCTGGGTTGACAGTATGGAAATGAGACTAGATGTTGTGAATGTTGACCTTTAAAAGTTCAAGAAGGACTGTTGCTTTCAGAAAGTGAAGTATGATGTCCTTTGAAACATGTGTCATACAAAGTAACATAAGACTTTGTGTATTTTGCCTTGGATCACTGATAACACCTCTACCCCCCCCCCCCATTCTTCTAATAATGTGGCAGACCCATAGATTGCATGCAGGTTTTAGTAGCTTCCATTATGTTTGCCTTGCCAATATTCACATTAAAATTCCTCTCATTTCTAAAAGGCCACAGACATTGTACTTGAGTGGTATAACCCAGTGCAATGCAACCTGGGCTAGGTCATTTATGCCCGGACTTTTTTTTTTTTTCATAATTGAAAATATCTGTGGAGTTGTCCATATTTTAGCATGTCTTGTCATAAAGTGAGAAACTACAGTGTACATTCCAGTTAGTGAGGCTGCTTGCTTCAGAGTGGATAGCATTAATGAACAAACTTGGTCAAACAATATGTATTATAACCCTTTATAGAATATTTAGTAGTGAGCCATTAGATGTTTCAAAAGTTTGAATGTTTGACTTGTTTGTTGCACAGTTTTAATTTCATAATAATCAGGGCTGAACATTAGCCTGGGGTCACCAATTTTCCTTCTTGGTGGCCCGATTGGGCATCTCAAATTCAAAAGAATTTTTCATATTTCATTTTACTTAGTTTTGGCCACTACATTGCTTTTTCAGGCCACCGAAATTACAGATTTGAAGATTTTAGTAGCCCAAACAGGCCAGCAGAGAAAAACAGTAAGTATCGAGCCTTGATAATGATTTTGAAACAGTGTATAAATTGTTGTCATTATTAACTCTGTTCCTCTTTTTTTTCTTCATAATTATTACCAGTAGTATTGGTATCTGATTACTGTTGCTCTGCAGACATTCAGGTTCAGCATTGTAGAAACATACATACATATCATACTCATAGTATTCTTCACTTGCCATACATCTTTGTCCCAATGAATTGTGATACATAAATTAAAGGCTATATATTTTAGCATATACATGTGTAATCATGCTCTTTCTTTATAAGGGATAAGATTACATTGTAAACCAAAGAATTCAGAGGAAGACACACTATTGCACAAGGTATAGCATTTCAAGCATGTATTTGAAAGTAGAGACAAGAGCTTCATTAACTTTCAAGTATATCTAGAAATGGAATCTGCAAGTTCTCAATCTTATTGTTTTTCTCTGTCAAAATTGTCCTTTTTTATCCCTTTGAGAAAGAGATATAGGCCTATAGAGAGAGAGAAGGGAAGAAAGAGAATAGGAGACAGGTAGATTGGTAGAGAGACGGATGGAGAGAGAAGGAGAAATATATAATATGGGAGAGGGAAGAGTGCTGGTTGATTGTATGTACAGTATTTTATCCTTTTTGGTTTGAGGGCTCCAGCCACAAGCATAAATTTGCTTCTTAGGAGTCCTGGCATGTATTTGTTTTTTGTTTCTTGTACATTGTTTTATATTCTGCCAAAATTCTGCCAAATGAAGATACATATGATGCCTTCTTGTCAATACCAGAGATGTCAGTATGTATGACAGTTCATATGACATTGACGTTAGGTGAGATGGAGTGTTGAAAAGACTGCCAAAGAGACTAATTGTTCCTGATGACTTCAGAGACACCAAAACCTGTGCAAACTGATGTGTCAATAACCTCTTTTCTCTTTTTCACTACCCCCACCCCACCCCCTCTCTCTCCTTCTCTTTTCATGCCAATAGTTATCCCTCCCTCCGAGTGGTCCTATACATGCACCCCTGCCAGTTCCTGCTGAGTGGTACAATCCAAGCTCCGCAGGCCTTTGTCACGCTCGGAGACACACACCGCTGATGCCAGTGTGCGCTTCAGTGAAGTGCGTGAGCCTGCCGATCGAGCTGGGGTGTAGTTGTTGTACCCAGCCGAAGAAGACAAGAGCCGAGTGGAAGCCGCCCTTGCCTTGTCGCTAGCTGGATGAGGAACTCTTCTGCAAGCTAGCTGCCGTGCCGCGGACAGCTAAACTGGGACTTTATTATCTCGGATATTCTCACACCTTCCATCTTGCCACGGATGAAACGTTTTATGGGATTCTGCTGAATAGGTGAGTCTTTTACTCCTACAATGTGCTCAGATTCTGAAAATATGTAGTATTCCTTCCCACTGCTTTGGCTCTAGTGGAGTTTTTGATCAATTGATTGCCCACATCTTAGTGGTATCAAGACGGTGCAGAGCTGGGGGAGGGTGAGGCCGCCCCATTGCCCGTGTGTCCCCCATGCCCGTAACAAGCGAGCGACAGAGTATGTCTGTGTATGTGTGTGTGTGTGTTGGTGTGTGAGTCGGCCCAGAGGGGTGGCTGTGCACAGCTCTACAAGAGATTGGGTTCTCGCACAGGGTGAAGATGCTGGGATGCGGGGGTTGGGGTGCATTTGTCGCACCCAAGCTGAGGCATACTCGTAAAAGGAGCTTTTGCTTGGAACTCCACCACAATGTGCTTGGGATAAAGTGTCGAAAGGAAAAGTAAAGAGAAGACAAAAACAAAAACAAAACAGTTATAACATGAACTTCATTGGTGTATTTTGTGTTCAGAAAAATTCTCAAAATTAATATCTGTAGAGAAAGATCTACAGTGTACATGTATGCAAGTAGCAAATGGTGCCATACCACGGCAGCACAAGGTGATATGTTATACACTACAGTATACCTGATACTGTCCATGTGTAGATCAAATCAAAATTCGATAATTTTATGATTATATGATCTTAATCTATGTTTACATATTGTTCTGATGATATTATTGATAATAATTCCAAGTAGTCAAAGTTTTGAATATTCTAGAGCTGGAAAAAAAATATGCTAATTAATCATGAAACAGAAAGGAAAAGGAGCAATAATTGCCAAATTGCAGAAAGTTGTATGGATTATAATTAAGAAAGCAAAATGATCTCAGAAAAACAGGTACTGTAGGTAGCTGATGATAAAAATCGGCATCATCCCGACCACATCTTTGTGTGTGCTTGTGTGTGTATACAGGGAGTGGTATTGAATGGGTTACCACAGTATCCTGATAGCTTATGTACAGCACAATCTATATATCATGTTCAGATTTAAACAAGGTAATGCCACAGTCACATAGCCATCCCAGATCACCCCGGACCATGTCTGTGTAGATCCGGGGACATCCAGGAGGCCAACACGGCAACTTTTGGAGGTCAATAACATCCGATGTCATCCGGGGATTGCTGTGTTGGCAGAGCAATCCGGGATGGTCCGTGTGGCTGCTGTGTAGTTGCCGTGTTGATCCGTGTAGATGCTGTGTTGATCTGTTAGACGCCACGCTCTTCCGGCCTTAGCCGTGTAGCTGCCGTGTTGATACCATATGTACAGTCATATCAAAGCTCGTTGACACTCCATCGAGGCCGAACTATCCCGGATCTCCCTGCATCTCTCCGGATCTCCCCGGATCACCATGTAGATCCTGGAGGATCCGTGTTTATATGTGACTGGGGCCTTATACCCATTTGGTTCAGGGCCCTAAATCTCTCTAGTTTCTGTAGTATTGGTTGAGAAGAGGATTAAAGGTAGGGAATCCCATTTGCATGCCTTAAATGAAGAGTTGTATAAATACAGTGGTATGTTGAAGAGAGTATCATTTTAGGAACTCCCATAAAGTATTGAAAGTGGAAGGTAACATTTAGTACATTTTTATTGACCGTTAGATTTTGAATTGAATTTTTTTTTTCGGGCTCACCGTAAATTCCAGTACATTACTAGGCTACCTTTGCAGACCCATGCACTGCATGTGTGTCCATCATGTATATTTTGTGAAGAAAGTTCATCCAAACTTACAAACATTTCTATAATATACGTTCTTGCCACACACTCTATATGTTATTACATCAGCTCTTATACTTTTAGATTTGTGTTTATAGATAAGAAATACAGAAGACTGCAACAAAAATGCTAAGTGTGGCTGACACACAGAACTACTGAGTAGTTGAGATTTGTGCATTATTCAAATTGTAGATAACTGTTGACTTCCAAATTTCTCAGCAGTGGCCTAAACAAGTCCCCTGAGGTTCATATTTAATGTTTTGCTGCATTTTGGGAGGTCTGTAAAAGGTACATGTATCCCCTACCTTTAAGCTCTTAACTTTTTGCAAGATACTACGAGACCACTAATGAAATGTTACGGAGCATACAATTTAATGTTTAGGATCCCTAGGTTTTGAATAATATATATCAGACATTTCAAAATCATTTCCATCAAATAAACTTTAAATCCCTTTACATGCTTATTCATATAGAGGTTTTTCATTATCTCGTGAAAAAGTTGGAAACCTGAAGCCCCATCTCAACTAAACTATACCTTCCCTTAAGTAAATATCTATACAAAACACCCCAATTTAACACCATAACACCAGAGTGTAGTCCCCTTGATGTCCTGATGAGTTCTATAGTACTGCCACCTTCAAGAATCGCCTGACCCATTAGGTGTAATCTGTACATTAATTAGCCTGATTTAGTTGATGCGTTGACGGTACCCCCGATGTCCATAAAGTATCCCAATTATCCTGTTGAGTGGGATTGGATGCGATGGAGTTGAATGCTTTAATTAGCCGAGAATGCGGCCAAAGTAGTCGTGCCCCACTTGCTGGATCCCACTTTAAAGTGCTCCCTCAAACCCCAAAGTCAGTGCAATGCATATTTCTAATCAATACTTTTCTGCCGTACACCATTGGTACATTGTATATCCACCTGCAGTTGCTTATCGGGGACAGCTGTCTAGGTCATTAGCAATAACGACAAATGTACTTAAGTACTAATATCATTAGGCCAGTATTTGAAGGCAACCTGCAATGCAAGAATATCAGCACGTGTATCCATACGTGATCTTGAAATGATTTTGCATTGTCATTTTCACATACAACTCTTTGTACAGGGATTTTGTTCTCTTCTGCTACGTAGGCCCTACGGGCTTAAATTTTCAGTTTGCAAGGCAGACAGATTTTTCGTAGAGGACTATTTGATGTCCTTGAGAAGGGGGGGGGCGTTTACGAAACTCACTTCTGGTGCAGGATTAAGGTTTTCAAACAACTTTCGGGGAGATTTAGGCAGTTGGTATTAAAATGCAGAGTGGTTTTGATTATGGCATTAGAAACACATTTCTGAAATGACAAAGAAAGTGTGATCACAAAATGTGTTTCAGCCAGAAACACATTTCTGTACAGTTGATGAATGCAACTTTTTAGTCGTTTTGACACACATTTATATACTGTAGCTTGGACCTGCGTATGCCAACCACTGCCAACTACACATCTCAACTCCTCAGGTCAAACTGCCCATTGGAGAGCTGTGCACAGTGACAAGGCCTCCCAATCGACTCATGACAGAGTCGATAAATGCAACAACTCCAGAAGCGCACTCTTAAAGGCATAATTTACAAACCGGTTTTCATAGTGGGTATTGAAATGTGTTTCAAACATTGGAAAGTTGATGCAGTGCTTGTATTTGTAAATGCAGCCGAGGTTTCTCAAACTGGAACTCTGAAGAAGCAGTGGTTCTTCTTTTTTCAGGGCTCACATTTACCTTGATGGCACCTTGATGACCAAGGTAGCGTCTGAAATCCGGAGAAGGATGCATAATGCAGATGTGGGTGATTAATCTGAACTCATCGCATCTCGTCGAGAATTGATTTCTCAGGAGGGCTTCGCTTGAAGTGCTAGCATATCGCCCGTTACAAATCAGCTCTGCAGACTAATGTGTGTCAGTGATTATGTTTGTGTGTGTGTGTCTGTGTGTGTGAGAGATAGCTAATGTTTCAGAGGGAGAGATAGAAAGAGAGAGAGAGAGAGAGAGAGAGAAGAGAAAATGAGAGAAAGGGCATAGGATGCAAAGATTCTTTCATCGACATAAAAAAGGTAAAACGTAAAATGTAGTTCTCAGAAGGGACCGAAATTCATCTTCACCATTTGGAATTTGCTTGCAGTACATGGAAAGGGTCTTCCAAGAAGCTTGTCTCACACATTCATTATGTACAGAGGTGTCCATTTGAGAGTAAAAATTGACATTTTCTGCAGGCATTTGGACACTATGTTTTACCATCAAGTGTAGAGAGAGAGAGTGAGAGAAAAGTTCAAGAAAAAAAAAAAAACCCAGAAAGAAAGGAGGATGCTATTAAACATCCTTTCATCTACAGATCATGGAGCTGCCATATACAGATCATCCAAATTTGTGCGTAAGAACAGTAAGATTCCATTATGTGTACGTGTATATGTGTTCTGTGTCTATTGTGTGTCCTTTGTAATAACAGTAAGGTTTATAAAGGGATGATACAAATAATTTTGGTTGAGATGGAGCTTTATGTTTCAAACTTTTTTTGTGAGATAGTGAGAAACCTCTTCGGAAATATGAAAGAACATACAGTTCTAAGAGGAATACAAAGTTTATTTGATGAAAATTGGTGTTGCAATGGATGAGATTTATAACCAAAAATAGAAGGTCCTAATAAAAGGTTGGGCCCACCTTTCATTAGGACCACTTTGTTTTTCATATTTGGATCTCTCAACCGTTTCAAAATTAATTTTCTTCAAATAGACTTTGATTTCCTCTTAGAATTGTATACTCGGTAACATTTTGTAAGTGGTTTATTAGTATCTTCCTAAGAGTCAAAAGCTAATTTAGTGTTTTCTACTTATCCCACAAAGAGTTAAAATGTATCCCCATCTCAACCAAAACTATACCATCCCTTTAAAGAGAGAGAGAGAGAGAGAGAGAGAGAAAGGGAAAAAAAGAAAGATGATGAGATTCCATTTGTTTGCTCAGCGAGCTCACGCTGGAGTTTAATGATACCTCTGCTGTCAATAAAGATGTATTTTCTGGCAGGGAAGAAGATGTACATAATGCCCGCTGGTATTAATCGACACTGACTCACGCACCCACTCGCATAGTAAATGATGCCCTGTTCTTGTGGCATCGTGCGAGTAAAGTATTGAGCGCAGCGTTGTGCATAAAAAGGAGCAGCACCCCATGTCTCTTTCAGAATCTACCTGTTGGGCCTCCGTCAATCTCGGAATGCAAAATGAGAAACATAAATCTGCCGGGAGCACACTATGTAAAATACTTGCCTATTACCTCTTGTACAGTTGATGCCATGCACATACCATTATAATCAGTGGTAGTGTAAGGGTATACATGTATATTATGTTAAATGCCATCAATGCAAGAGTTAATCACGTGTAAGGATTTTGTGCAGGTTGCCATGGTAATTAGCTGTTATTTTCAAGTTTATGGTTAACCACAGAACAATGCAGTGGGCAGGATAGAGTTTCTGTATACATGTATAAGAGTTTCTTATCCATTACTCCCTATATATTTCACTGTTGTAAAAATGCAATTTGTCGGTATCACTGTGTTCATTTGACTAATTTACATCTTGACTTTGGAAGAGAAATGGATGGAAAGTGGAGAAGTATTAAATGGAAAGTAGTATCTGTCCATAGCTGAGGGGTGAGTGGTGGAGTGAGTTTAAAAGAAAAAAAAAAAGATACGCTGTACATAATTATACAGTATGTACAATGTTTCTCTTGGAAGATCAGATCTAGAATACACAGTACAGTCTAACAAACCCACAAGCCATTATGAGAGATACGTTTGTAGTACAGGATGAAAAGAATATAATGAAAACTAGCAGGGAGCAGAGGAAAATGTGACATTGATTTAAATTGGTGATAACCTGAAAATTAATCACTTGTGATTGTGCTCATTAATACACATTCCTTGAAAATAGCAACTATAATTGCTGACTCAAGAAACCCTGAACTCTCCATCTTATCTTTCTCTCTTTTCTTCTTCATCTGTCTTCTTCTCCTTCTTCTTCTCCTCCTTCTTCTTCTTCTTCTTCTTCTTCTTCTTCTTCTTCTTCTTCATTTCAGTTTCCTCTTCCTTTCCTCCTCCTTCTCCTCCTCCTTCTACTAGTATTTTGTGGTATCTTTTCCTCACCTCTTTCCTCCATCTATTCTCTCATTCTGTCTTTCTTCTTCTTCTGCCTTCTTCTTTTTCACTTTCCTCTTCCTACTCTTCCTTTTCCTTTTCTTTTCTCTACTATTGTCCTCTTTTCCTACCATCTTTTCTTCCATCTATGAATTTCGTGCTCTGGCCCTTTCCATCTCTCTTTTTGCTATAATTATCTTTCTTTCATTCTATCTATCCTTCCCTTTCTATCTCTCTTTCAATCCTTCTCTCCCTCTGTCTCTCCCCCTCCATCTTCCCTCTTTTCCCCCCTTTCTCTCTCTCTCCATCTCTTTCCCTCTCTCTCCTTTGATCAAAATCCTAACCATTACTCTCCAGTATCACTTGTCAGACCTCATTCTTCCGGCCAATATTTGCTGCTGGCGACTGTTAACGTTGTCGGCTAGCGGCAAAATTGCCCAAAACTCCTTCCCAAATTGCCTCGAGTGGAGCACGCCCAGAGCATGGCAAATATCAACGGCAGGCAGAGTCTGAAATTAGCTGCGGGGAGAAGGCGGAGCAGGCTGGAGGAGGGGAGGGGAAGGGTGCCACTTCATCCTGTTCTGGTTGCTATGGAAACAGAGATGATGTATTGTGTTTTTGTTAAGTTTACAAACTGCAGTTTCAGTCATGGTGTAGACCTAGTAACTTATCTATGTGTACAGATAGTTGAAACTCTCGCAATAGTCCAAATAAATTCTGTGTACTAGGATACACCATGTATGTTTGTGTGTATGTGTGCATGTATGTGTGTATGTTTATGTATAATTTGTGGGGATATGTGACTGAGAAAAGATCCTTGATTAATTCCTTTTCTATAATTCAAAGCAGCCGAGTGTGTGATTTTGCAAAGGCTTCTTGAAAACTCAAATATTTCTTTAATCTTCTGTTTGAAGATTGTGGATATCTCTCTGATTCAGGAATTATCATTAAAATATACATCATTCTTACACACATGCCAAAACCAAACAAACAAACAAACAAACCTTGTACTACTTTTTGTACAGTACATGTTTAGCGAGTCTAATTTTTTATGTATCAGGACTTCTGAACAATTTCACTAGCAGAGAGTGTACAATGAACAGAGAAATTTATGTTTGTACACATGCATGTCACATTCATGTTGGGATCAGAGTTTTGATTTTCACATTGAGATGTTATAAAATGTGCAAATAGCACTCAATGCAAGAAATTCACAAAAATGGAAGCCCTGCAAAATATATTGCATTTATTTAGAACTGCCCGATTGTTCCGTGGAACCTCCCTGACTTTGAAGGGTAAATGTGGGCAGTCCTGCTATTAAGTGTTGTTGAACTCCCTCATACATGAATGAGGATTATACTGTAATGCTTAAATATAATATGTTAGATTACAAGTAAATACAACACTGAGGAATGCTGCTGAAAACAATTTTCAGCTGGCAGGACAAACTGTCGCTGCATAGTTTACAGATTTCTAAGGCAATCACTGGATGTCCATTGCAGTGGTTGAAACTCTTGATTTCTTGGCCTACATGTACAGTAGTGTGGTGTAACAACACATTTTTTTTTTTTCATTTCGGTGTAAACAACAATGTCAAATATTGTCAATTTTTATGTCACAATTTTTCCCACGCGAGAATAGGCCTGGGTATTGACGCCCGGGTTTCAAATTTCATTTCATTGACCGGCCTGAGAATGGAAGTCAAAAATCGTCAGCTGGCAGCAACATTCCAGGACCAAGTGCTCTTTGGATTTCAGTCGAACGACGGATAATATCAAACATGCACAATACAAACTGGATGTCTGCACAGTGATGCATCATGCAAAATTAGTGCATAGCTCGGTCTCCTTAGTGTTTGCTTTTGGAAAGGGGACTTTGATCACATTTCTGTGTTTGCAGGCACACAGGTTCGAAGTAGATTATTCCATTGTGAAAAAAATCAAGTCTGTTCGCCGCTCGCTCGCGGGCAAACAAGGGCCGAGGCAGAGCGGTCAAAAGCAGATGATTAGGGGCAATGTGTGATGTATATCACACGCTGATCAAACAGTCACGTTGTGTGGACTTCCTGTATGTTGCTATGTGTTTGTTTGTATGTCATTGTGTCTTCGTAGTCTTCATAGTCTTCATAGTCTTTTGAAAAAAATCAAGTCTGTTCGCCGCTCGCGGGCAAACAAGGACCGAGGCAGAGCGGTCAAAAGCAGATGATTAGGGGCAATGTGTGATGTATATCACACGCTGATCAAACAGTCACAGTGTGTGGACTTCCTGTATGTTGCTATGTGTTTGTTTGTATGTCAGTGTGTCTTCATAGTCTTCATAGAATACTTAAAGGGAAGGTTTACTTGACTATGTATCCATGTCGATTCATCGAATGGAGAGATATTCACCAGGAGGACACTCTTAAACAAAATGTTGGGGGAAATTGAACAATACGAACTCAGAAGTTACAGTGACTTTAGAAAGTTTAAATAATCTTTTTGTTTGTTTGTTTTTAGTTTTGCTGTCTCCACTAGAGGGGAACTCTACAAGTTCAGGCGCGGCGCTAGGGTGCAATTAACTCGCCAAAAGCTTATGACCTCGAAGCCTCAGTTGCAAAAAGTAGACAGCTTGTGTGCGTAAAACCGCTGGGGAAGTGTTGCAGGACAATCGCAATATCTCACCTCAAAGCCATCAAATGATTAAATCTATACAGCAAACTGAAGAAGAAACTATTCTCTAACTCGTAATGTTAGTTATTTGGGGTTTTATTGAGGATAAACGTGTGAAAATAATGTCGAAACTTAGCTTCCAAAACAGAAAATTTGGTCTCAAAACAAGTGTTATTTTCTCACATTTTCCTTCATTGCACAAAAATGAAACTTCGGTATATGACTTATGGTAGTATATCCATGCTGCTCTCCAAATATCTTTTCTGTATCATTTGGCGCACAGCTATGTCTGGAAAAAATCGAGATCACTGTCACTTGTGACCCACGTAAAATCCATGGCGTAAGGAATACGCAGTCCGATGTATTGGTTTTTGTGCTGCTTGAAACAGTTGAAGCACAAAGCAGGGTTCCTCTCTTGCCCACTCACCACCCTGCTGACCGAAAATCGACCTCTGTCGCATTGCGCCGAGCCTGACACCGCTGATTGGCTAAGCGTGCACTCACCAGTAGAAAACGCATGCGCAGGAGGATGATCTAGTTGTGCATGTCCAGTATCTTCTCTTAAAGTTGGTTGTCTTTTTGCTCTTATTTTTACCTAACTACTAATTGCACAAACACGAGACTTCGCAGGTAGTGAGTCTGGTGTATACAGACTAGTAATATGTTGATCAAATGCATATTCATGCAGGCGCAGACTTGTGTCGGGAAAAAATCGTAACCCTTTCCCACAGTCGACTCAAGCAGAAAAATACACATATCTCGAAAGATACATCAGCGTTTTCGCCCAAAAATCATATGAAGGATGATATATTCATATTTGATATATGTGTGAAGTTTCAAGGGATTTGGTGGTAAAATAAGGGAGATACGAGGAGGTGAACTTTCGAGATTTTTTGTCCTTCCCTCCGCACAGCGCTTCGATGACCGTTAAGAATTCAAAAGCTTTGGCCTCTTATCAGTGAGTTAATTGCACCGTAGCACCGGGGCTGAGTTGTGATGTGACAGTTGTGTAGGATTTTCGAAAGAAAATTTTGATTTGAAGTTCATACAAATTTCTTTTCCTCAGACAAAGACAGAACACTTGACCTACAACTCTGCCTCCTCTGATAGAAGCAGAGAAAATGATGCTTGTTTTATAACATTTCTCATCTCAGATCGAGGGAATGAGGCCTACAACATGTACTTGTTATAAAAGCAAATGAACATACTATATTTGAAATTCTTTGTACAAATCTCATTAGATTTATTACACCTGTACCCCACAAAAAGTAGAATAAAGACATCTGACTGATTACAAAGTATATGTGAAAGGTGTTTGGTAGTTTTTACTGCATATTAATAGCAGTGTACACTATGGAAGTACTCAGTACATCCCAGAAGACTTGCCATGTGACCCGCCACATCAAAAGGATCGTAAAGTTACGACGGCTGAGCCGATAAAATCGAGTTTGAAGTCAGATCATCAAATCGGTCGAAACCATTAGTGCTGTTTTCGGCATAATTTTGTGGTCTAATGTATCGTCTATCATCTGCCAAAATTTCGAAGCTAAATGATCAAAGGAAAGGCAAGAAATTAGCATTTTTGTGGGCCATGATTTTCCGACTTTCAACGGAACAGAAACGTGCCCGATGATTTGGATTTAGCGCCGCAGCTAGACTCTGCCCCTAGCAATGAGGGAGTGATCTTATTGGTCAGTGCTTGGCATCCTGGTTACTGATTGGTCATGCGTCAACCACTGGCGCTATTAAGCTTGAGTGAACATCGCAGAGGTTGCTAGGAGCATACCCTCTATTGTCAAGAGGTGGAAACTGTCTTGCCTCCCCTTGATCATGATAGCGTTGGAAGGAAAACTTTGAAGGCTGTTTTCTGGAAACGCTGATTTCCTAAACCACTTGACATGTGCTAATGAAATCATTGATATCTCTACTACTGAGTACTTTTATGAGTCATGTTATATATGAAATTAAAGTGGAAGAGTAAGGGAATAATGTCAAGTCATTTTCAGAAAATTGTCCTCCCCGGACTTTCAGATCTTTTTGTTGTAGCAGGTCACTTGAAGTCTCTGAATAACTACTGTACAAGTAGTCAGACTTCCTTCCTATTACAATACCTCTAATCTGAAAGTTGTTTTACGGAAGCACGGAGGTTGCCTCAGATCAATAAAAGGCATCAATATAGAATGTCTTGGGAGATTCCATGCATTCCCTTCTAAACCATAGGTACATTCTACCCTGTAAACTACAATGTAATGCGCTCTGCTGGTCATTGGACCGTGTTATTAAAAGAGAATTGCAGTATTACTTTACATGTGCTGTGCCAAGAGAGTTTTTTTTTTTTTTTTTGCCCAAGTGTCATTATATCAGTTTCTGAATTACACAGAGGGTCCAGAATTTCATGAACGTGACACTGTTAGAGATCAGCATGAACTTTGTTACATTGCACCCTCTTCCAGTCTAGCTTCTGCAACATACAAAATTGTACTTCATATGACTGCTATGACTGCACTGCAGTCTACATTGTATATCATCACCTGAGAACCAGAAGGGTGCTATTGCATTCTAAGATTTGAGTGTAGGCCTATAGAAAATAAAAAAATGAAACCATCAATTTTCTGAAATTAAAAGTTTATTCACTCAAAAGTGGGTAGATTAATGTTCCAAATATAGGTTAAAATGGCACCTTTGTGATTTTAATATGTATAACATTTTACTGAAAATAAAAAAAAAATAATTTGCGATTCGCTCTATTATATAGAGGAGATTGAGCCCTACAACATGGTACAAATGACTCAATTACATTGTAATACCCCCCCCCCCCCAAAAAAAAAATGTGATAAAGCCCTTCTGGTTCTCACCCGATCTACTTGGGGTGCGTTTATCAACTCTTTTTCTCGGCAGAAACAGGTTTTCCAAACGGCTTTCAAGGAATTTTTACGAGTTGATAAACGCAAAGCTGTTTTGATTATGGGGTTTGGAAAGCCTTTTCGAAAGCCGCAAATTTGTGCTTTCAGAAACAGGTTTCCGAAACGGGTTTCCAGAAACCTGTTTCTAGAAGCCCTTTGAAGCAAGATAAATGCAAAGCTGTTTTGAAACGGCTTTGTACTGCGGTTACAGTATATGACCCCTTCTCCTCTAAGTCAAATTGCGCAATGCGAAGTGACAAGGCCAGTTTTCGTGTTCGCGATGAGTTGATAAACGCAACTATTTTGGAAGCTGTTTCTAAAGGGCTTTGGAAACGGCTTTGGAAACGGCTTATGAAAGCCGTTTCAAACAGGGGAAAGATGATAAACGCAGCCCAAGATGTACATCATGTACATTTTCATGTTCCCATCTGTGATACAAAAGCACAGAGTACTTTGTTTTTGGGTGGTGTAGAAAGTGTGATTCTTGCTTTGGACGAGTACTACACATGCAAATGACAGGGTATGGGACTCACTGGGAGAAGAAAATCAATGACTGTGCATACAGCTGTACAGTACAGTACAGTCTGAATTCAAGAGTCTGTCTATGTCTCGAGGATCAAAGGCACATTGTTGTGCGTTGGTTCAGTTCACACAGCAAAAAGACTTCATCGGAAAGCGGTGGGGGATGCTGTGAAAGGTGAACTAATGTGACGTTGTGCGAGGAATATCCAATTATGAGCACAAAGGGGATACAGGTGCTGTGAGCCTCAATCCATTGTGGGCTAAAGACCTGAGTATTGATTGCTGATTCAGTCTGCTTTACTGGTGTGATCTTAATAACAGGATGTCAAAGTCCTATCTTGAATGCTCATTGTATGTGATATTGTACATGAGATATTGTGCATCTAGTACCTGTAAATAGAATCAGAGACTCCAACTCTCCCGTTTTCGACGGGAGATCTCCCGCCGAAAACCCATTTTTGCAAAATCTCCCGTTCTCCCGCTTGAGATTTAATTTCTCCCGCCCTGGCTCTTTGTCTCCTGTTGGAAAGGATTTCTTACTTATTTCTATAGTATGTTGAAAAAAATAAGCCTTAGATAGCACCAGAGAGCATCTAAAACCCTAGGAACTTGGCGCTTCGCACACATCAACTTTGAGTCTCCCGTTTGTTAGGGGTTTCAGGCGGGAGAATCTCCAGATCAGAAGGTGTTTTGGGTTGGAGTCTCTGTAGTATGTATTGTCTGTTTGTTTGTTTTTCACCAAAAGCACGAAAACAATCTTGTGCCAGTCCATGTCAGGATAATAGAGAGATCTGGAATTAAAGTGATTAGTGGATAACCAAAGCTGGACTACATCAGTATTCACATCTTTAATGCATGCCCATCAGAGATTATCAAATTATGCTTCTCGTGTATCAATAATGATGTGGTTCTTGTGTACATTGGTGGACGTACATCACACGTTCGAGTAGGCATGGGACTGACGAAGTGATGTGGGGATCCAGGGAGTGTATCATGTGACGCATTCCTTGCATTTCCTGTCAGGAGGAGTCCTTTTGCTGTTCTCAGCGCACATTGAACTTTGACCCCACAAACATGGGTGAGAGGCAAGGGCATTCTGTTTATAATGTGTGATGGAGAAGAGAGCATGTACATACATTTGTAAAGTACGACATGTATGTACCATTTGTTTAGTATACAATGTTTACATGGCCTACATTCTGCGGACTGAATATGACTTACTGATAAACTGTTACAGCAGTATAAATTAGGCCTACTTGATGTGTGTGTGTGCTTTTGTTTGTGTGTTTCCTATATATGTGTGTGTATTTTCTTTTTCCCCAATGCTCCAAGCACCTACTGTACATTTAGACCCATACAAGATACATGCATATTTATACACACATGTGTAGGATCATACAACCTTCGAGGAAGATTAAAAAGCTCTAGAATCTTTTTTGATGTTGCAGCATGGATTCCAGACATGTTGTGTAATGATTAGAATTACAGTGGTTCTAGCCATTAAAAATACATATATTTAGGACTCGATACTATCTGTTTTGTTTGGTGGCTCATTCGGGCCACTATCGAAAGTCTTAAAACATGAAATTTGGTGGCCCAAAAAAGATATGAAATGCCCCCCAAAAATGTATTTTAAAGCAAAAGTAACAATTCATATCGAGATTGAATCTTAGTTGCACGATCAGATAACCAAAAGATAAATTTGGTGGCCTGACACCAACTTGTAGTGGCCCTAGGGCACTGCCAGTGTTGAGCTCTGAAGTCTTTGAATTACAAATATTACGAGTCAAACCATGAATTTGCTGATTCATAATAGATTCATAAAGGTGGATGTAGTTACTAATCTTATAATGGTGTGAAGAAACCTCTAGCAGTTCAGAAACTAAAAGTAGGACTAATGGTTGCTTTGCTTTTTTTTTTTGAAGAGTAATCTCACCCCCCCCCCCTTTCTCCTCTGCTGATGTTGCCTGCAAGGTTCGTGTAGAGTCTAGTAAGTGTCTTGAATCTGAGAAAAGATATTCTAGCCTGTGTGAGATGATATATTCTAGAATGTGTGAAATATGCCAGAGCTGTATAATATTCCTCATTAACATATTCGTGATCAGGCAGTAGAGAGGATACAAGGTGATATAGGGGGACAAAGAGGAAAGGGATAATGATGATGAAGAGTAGGAGGAAGATTTAGGAAGGGGGGGGGGGGATGGGGGATGATACGAGCCGTTGGATAATGAATAAGAAAGTAAGAGATGTCCCTGCTTTGTGACGGCGAGAGAAATGACTTCATCAACATACGCCTCATCCTCCTGATGAGTGCGAGTGGTAATCAGTATAAAATGACTCATAATTTATCAGACCAGCATGCTCACCCTCCTCCGAGAGAGATTCTATCAGCCGTCTCGTTCCCCTAGCTCTCCCCTCCCTCCCTCCCTCTCTCCCCGGAGCGCTTGACTTTAGTCAGCTCCGGTGGCTCCGATGGTCGCCACGGCGACAAACTGTCGATTGGAAGATGGATGGGTCTTCCAGGCGTAGCCCAGTACATCCTGAGCTGCGCTGAGCTCCGTTGCGCTGGACATGTCCTCCTTGTTGCATTTTAGTGAGACGATTGCGTTGAGGGGAGAACACTTTGATGGATGAAATCACTCTGTGCAAAATTTTTGAAAAACGGAAGTGAGCAATTCTACGTTCGAAGGCAGAACGTGTACTGCATTTTGATACAAGGAAGAGTGAAGACTTTGGGAGTTAGTGTGATTCTCATATTACATAATTGTATCAGTGCTTACTATAAATCAATGAAATGTAAGATTCACAAAATTGATTCTTATAAAGATATAGAGAGACATTTTAGATATCACATTTTGAAAGCAATTTTATGTGTTTTGACACATGTCATTTTTTCCCCCCAGAATTACGGATAAAATGACTGAACTGTATTAAAAGAGAGATGGCAAAATGCTGACCATTCATTTCAAGACTACACTGATAAGAATTTTATTTTGATATGCAGTACATGCACTGGATTCCATCTGCAAGAATAGAATAGTGCCTGGTTCTGCAGACTTCAAGCATTAGGTTCCAGCTTGATGTTCCAGAAGTGTGTAGTGTAGTGTTTTTCAAGTTCCGCCCCTATCCGATTATATACTAAGTAGATTGTTGGTAGACACAAAGGAATGTACAGGTGCGTCAGTAGTGGTGCTGTGGGGAGTGGTACCAGTGGTGTTGCTGTAGAAACCACAGGAGTGAGTCATGAATTGCCTTGGTCACCAGTGTGGAAGAAGTTGAAGCACAATTTTTTTTCCCTTTGTGTGTTGTCCACATCATAACCAGTGCTGGTATATTTTAAGACAAACAGGGTTTAGCCTGATTTTCAGACTTTAAAGGCATTATTTACCATTAGCAGATAAAACAAAAACCCAGCTTTAGTGCTTCAAAAATAGTAAAAATGTTAATCAATATAATCAATGGTAAGAACTGCTAGATATACAAAATGTGAACAATATGAATAATAAAATTGTTTGTAGAATAAACTGTCTAATAGTTATGATTTATTGAGAAAAATAGCAACATCTCTGTATATTTTCAGCTTAATTGCAAAATCTTTTTAGTAGTATGGAAGGATGTTTTGTGATCCACACCTGACTACACATCATGCATCAAATGTGATAACTCAAACAATTTTAAATCACTGCTCCCAATGGTAAACAGTAGGCCTACAAAAGCCTTTTAAACCATTATAGGCCCTTTCCTCTCTTTCTCTCTACCAGAATTTCAATTGATAGTCTTTCATCAGGCTGAATCCTTACTTTAAATGTTTCCTCCTTGATATGGTAGTCGTGGGCCCCATTTCATATTGAAAAAGATGTTAGGATGGCAACTCTTACTTGAACGGCAACTTCCAATAGCAACAGCCAATCAGGAAGCTGGATTCTTGTCATTACCATGACAATTTGCCATTCCAGCAAAGAGTTGCTATTATAGCAAGTTTTTATGAAATGGGGCCCAGATTTGCATCTTGTATACAGGTCTCAGAATGTGTTTGGGCAGTCATCGCTATTTACGCTGATAGATTCCCTGCGCAAATATTCTTATCAAAGAGAGTCAATAAACTTTAACAGCTTTATTCCTTTGTTGGGTTCCCTATCAACATGTCTGTAATGTGCTCAGAAAAAGCAACTAAATCTTTAATACTCATGAGTATTGATCATTTTAGAAAATGGAGGATGTTTAACACCAAGAATCAAAAATTCTGTTTTGTTTAGTATTTCTTAGGTTGATAGGGCCTATTTCACAGTTTTGGTATGGTTACTGTGAAGTTTCCTTTGAAGATTTATGATGGTTAAATGTAAATTACAAATTGTAAATGTAGTTCTGCTTTTACAGGTGTATCCCAGAGAACTAAGTATGGGGTATGAAGCAATAGTAGTGTAGAATTTTAATATAATGAACAATTTAGTAGTGACCAAGAAAAAAAATACTGATGGTATGGGATAAGACTAGTCATGAGAGTGCTGAATGGTTGGTGAGCCAGAAAATGAGAGGGCAGATGGTGAGTGGGAAGTAATTTAATAATGGATGGGATTCAACTCTATGGGATTTTGTAAGGAGATACCAGTCCAGAAATGAATACAGGTAGTTTGGCTCTTTGGTCAGCCTGTTATCCACACAGTCATCTTTAAAGATGAGATTTTCAGATAGCAGAAAACAAGAAGTGTGATTTAGGGTGCGTTCATGCGAATTTCGTAGTCAGAATTACAAACATGAATCATGATTCAAAACGTCGTTTCAAATCACAGTCTCTGCGGAAGAGCGTTCATGCAGGCTTTCGTTAACGCTGATTCTGGCTCAGCTCACCCTCTGCCATTGCGCAGCGCACTGCGCAGTTTGACCTTGTCTCTGCAACTCGAGCCTGACCTCCTGTTGAAGCCTTCTTTGGCCAACTGATGTATACGTTTTTATTTCGGTGAACATCGTCTAATTTGCTGTGGTATTCAGGCTCTGCCCACAGAACGAGGAATAATCTTAATTCTTCGTCTGTCCAATTGGTTCCTTTGGTAGAACAGCTGGAGCCATTCAACTCGATCGGACAGTAATTAATGCATTATCATAATAAACAGCCAAATACTTGCATAGAATCGGTGTATGGCTTTGATGTAAACAAACTAGTGCAAGTGTAATATGGTACCGAAACACACAATTCATAAGACGTACGCAAGCGCGCGAACAGAACCGGAAGCTGTGGGATACCCCCTGAGACATGCTTGCGCACAGCGCGCAATGACATCGTAGAATCATGATTGAAATCACGGTTGCGTTTATGTGGTTTCTGCGATTGTGATTCTGACAGAATCATGATTCAAAACGCCCTTTTTTCTGCGTTTCAGATCGGCGTTTTGAAACGCGTTTTAAATTGAAAAATCGCATGAACGCAACACAGCTATTAAAACACGTTTAGGGACTAAACGCGTTCAGAAACACAATTCTAGTTTCGCATGAACGCAGCCTTAATGGTAATGTTGGTTCCACATCTGTAACTACAGATGTACATATTTTTGTGGTTAAAAAAAAAAATGTAAAGTGCTTTTTGCCATCCCCTATATTTGTGTATGTTTGTACTTGTGTTTGTGCTTCCTGTGAACTTTCTGTTTCTTGGCATTACCTTTATCATTTAACCCGTTGAGGACGGTTTGATTTTGCTACAACACGCATTTCCCATAGACACCTGCCCGAGTATACTCGGGACTCGTCCTCAACGGGTTAAAGGTAATTCCATCTTGATATTAAATTTTGTTTTGTATGAGAATAGAAAAATCAGGGATCACTGGAAGTAGATGAGTGAAAATGTTGAGGGAAAATTCAGACACATTGAAAGAGTTATGAACTGTGAAAGTCTATCACAAGAGGCAGTTCCCATGTGACATAGGTGTTGAACAGGTCTCCATTTAATCAGTACACAAAAATTTGCAAATTTTTTAGTTTTCTCCCAAGCAAGCATTTATTCAGACCTGTTCCTGCTCTTGGTAGTGATAAGTACACATTTTGGTTTGCCTGCTCAACAGATTTACATATTTTGCCTGTGTCCAAAAATTTGGGTAAAAAAATAAAGATTTTTAAAATTTCTGTGAAAATCTGAGAGAGAGATGCCCAACACCCACACACCACACAGAGTACGTGATTTGTCTTACTCTTCAAACTTCAGTTCAGTTTCTTATGAGTTAAAGTTTTTTTTTTTTTTTTCAAAATTTTCACTGTTTTTGCTTATTCTAATTTTTACTATTTTTTTTTACAAAGCAATATATTTTGAAAATTATGAGTACAGGATTTCCTTTTCACTGGCACATTCCCTTTAAGTGGCCTGTAGCATTCTAAGAATGGTATCCAGTGGACAATATCATTCATAAAGTTGCCAAAAACAGATTAATCAATTGTCAGAGCCAAAATGTGACATTTTGTTTTCTTGTGAGATTTTGATGACCAGCGACATCTTTTAATTACACACATATGCCATAATTTTATTCCTTTTTTAAACTTCTTTTGAGCAGAGAGGCTTTGTGAAAAGAGCTCTTATCCCTCTAAGGCTGTAGCAGGCTCTCTGATGATCAGCCAAATTAATTTGTAGACATACAGTTTGTATTAAAGATTGAGCATCAAAATTGTATTCGTTTTACCTTTTTTTATGGCAAAAATGCACGATTCAAACAGATGAATGTTACATTGAAAAAGCTTTGATAGAAATTTCTCATTATTTTCTTTTGTGTGCTCAGGCAAGATGCGTCACTGTAATATTTCAGAACACACCAATTTTCAGTATTCTTTGTAAAACTAAGATGAAAGTGTTTTAAAGGACGATTATTAATAAATATTTATTTTTTTAATTTTGATTATTGTCAGTCCTGAGTCCCCACTGTGGTGTGTATGTATTTTTCTGTGAGTGCGAATACGTGACTGAGTGTGTGTCTAATAGTGTTAATGTGATTAGAAGTATGTGTGTTTGTTTGTGCATTATCATGTGTCACACTGTGCCATTTCATCGTCTACAAAATGGCGGCAGAAGCTGCGGGGGTTTACTTTTGAAGTAAGGCATAGTGTTCCTCGTACTGTAGATGACACTTTCAGGGATACGGCTATTGAAATGAATTTCAGTGATTCATGAGAGATTGAAAGAACAGCGTTTGATGGGATTCCGTGACCTCAGTCTGCGGCTCAGAGAAAAGAAAGAAGGGGAATCATAGAAATGCGTATGTAATGCAGGGAGGACGTTTAAGATGACAATAGTTGTGGTGTTGGCGCGTAAAGAGAGAGTTATTTTGACTATCAGAATGTGCAAATGCAACATTCTACCAATATTGGAGGTTATATGTACAGCAAGGATGTCTTTAGTCGTCATGGCAATACAATGTATTAAGTAAAGCATACAATATGACAGTATTCTGTGTCGCCATGGAAACAATAATGTTGGTCATCTGGCCCTGAGGGACATTTTTGCTAGTACAATTCATTTGCTTTATGCATTATATTCATAGAGTACCGCACACATACACTGTACTTTGTTTATTTTGTGAATCAGAATTTAAAAGGATAATCTTGCATGTGGTCAAAGCAGCCAATTCAGAACCAAAGTGAAAGAAATGAGAATTAATTGCTTATCGCTTTTCAAGGAGGAGAGACAGTGATTTCCAACCCAGGAGATATATTGCATTGTTGTCTTTTTGATAACTGTGGGCAATATTTTACCATGTCAACTTTATGAATGACAGCTGACTTTGAAAATTCACATGCACACCAAAAAAGAAATTTAAATAGAAAATAGATGAATGAATAGAAATACAATATTATTAAACAAAACCCATGTAAATAAGAACTTTATCCCATCATGGAAATATGATCTTGTCAGCAGTTTTGTATTGAAAATATATTCTGCTCTTGATAAACCATCTCTAGCTATTCCACACTCAAATTCCCCTTGATGCTCTGTGAATGCTATGTACAATGTACACCTTTAAGCAATCACCGTGCACCATAGCTTCCTGTAGAAATTCTATAGCATCTCATGTCGGGAACTGGAGACACTCGGGCAGGAACCCTTCATTGATCAGAGCGGCGTCGGTTGACACGCCAGATTCCAGTGTCGGATGTCTTCTCGGTTTCCGCTGGCAACGGGGTCATCCTGGTTCTCCTCTAGAGATATGGTGAGGAGGATAGGAAGATGAGGAAAAGGAGGAGGAGGAGGTTGAAGAGAAAAAGAAGAGGAGAAAGGAGAATTCTATATTCTGAAAAATATCACTTGGGACTAAATAATGTAGAGGCTGATTGTTATGATGACCAGGTTTTCAAATTGGCACATTTCACCAGAAATACAAGATTGGGAGGATAACAGGGAGGAAGTTAGAAGATTTTGAACCATGGGAAGGTGCTGAAAAAAAGGAAGATTAGAAACAGTGAGAATGAGACTGGAAAGGGGGGAGGGAGAGGGTGGAATAGGAGCATAAATTTGTTTGCCCCTCCCCTCTCCTGGCATCATCCCCCTCCCAAATCCTAGCTGTCGTCAACAATAAAGCTTATCAACTGGAGACATCGCGGGTTTGGACGGAGGATGTACCAAAAGCCTGGCAGATGGCTCAAAGGGGAGACGAGATCGCGAAGATGCAGATTGTAGATGCCGTCCCCCCGTGGATGCGATTTGTCTCGCTAGGAGCTGGTATCGATTTGTCTCCGCGGTGACATCTTCCTCCACCTCATCCCGCCCCGTTTCTGCTATCTTCCGGTCCTCCCTCCAGCTGAGCGTGCATTCCTACCACGCCATGGAGAGATCTGTACCCTCTACGCCTGTTCACAGAACATTTATAATATGCCTTTGGAGGTTCGTCATAATCGATTGCTTTGATGAATCCTTGTGTATTGTATGTACAAATGTTTGTACCTACACTGTATACATGCGGGTATACAATCCGTTCTAGTGAGTCAGTATTCACCCTATGGGAGACCAGTGATGATTGCCTAGTAACTTAGCAGCAACATCCACTGTCGCTTTAGCCTCATCTTTCAAAGATACGTTGAAAGTGAGTGTCATAACGAATATCATTGCCTGCATGCAGATTGTGGATTTGATGCCACAGTCTTTGGATTCTCACATGTTCACTCTTCTCTTGAAGAGTCTGCGGTACCGCTCCCCCCCCCCCCCCCCATCTCCACCCTACAGTACATACCCTAACTGTCTTCCTCAATCAGGAATAGAATGGTTACATATTCGCGCGTAGTGTTCAGTCACGCACTCAAATTTCTTGTTCTACTCGAGCACAGAGCAAGCCTGAAGGATATGTATGATTGAAGCTCAGAGAATATGCATGGAGGATTGAGTGACGTCATTGAGTATTTTTACAAGTACGGTACTCTCCATATAGTCGGGTATCACGATAATCCCGTACTCCACTCAATCGTGTAAGAAATGCTCTGCCAGACACTACCCGATTATTAAAGTGGAGCCTACTGTATGAGCCATCCTGGGCTGTTGCCATAAAGTCACCTGCTTACTGTTGAGTACAAATCACTGTAGCGATGTAAACTGTGACTTCATCTGTGTACATCTTATCTGCTGGAAAAAAAAAAAACAAAAGAAGAAGAGTTTTCCGCATCAGGAGCTGCCAGATTCAAATACCCAATCCCTTCCCACTCGATGCTCCCTCAAGCGAGCGCCTCTGATGGCTTCATCAATATTCCATGCCCTAAGATTTGGGGGGGGGGGAGGGGATATCTGCACCCTGGCAAGGACCCCCCCCCCCCCCCCATGCATTCTTTACCCCTATGCCTGAAACTGTCAGGCTTCTTGGGAATAAAACAGCCCTCGTATGCACTCTTCCATCTCTAAGCTGGCCCCTGTACAATGAATATACCGCTGCAATCTCAACATCCTACAAAATGTTGGTTTGCCCACTCCTGGTATGGTGAATAGTAATGCCAAAACTTTATACTTTGTAGCCCATTCAGTATCTTTCTCAAAATGTGGTCATCTAAAAGTAAAGTCAGTTGTACACCTCTGCACCCCTCCCCCCCCCCCCACAACAACTAACATACATACAAACAGTATAAACTAACAACAGCTATTAAAATATATGACTAACAACAAAACATAGAAATAAACAAACACAGACAAACAGACAAAGGAGAGCAGTGTCATCTATAGATTTAATACCCGGGTACAGACTTACTGTAGCATTACCATAGGGCAGTCTTCTGCTTCTTTTTCACATTGAGAAAGTCTGATAGTTTCTTAGCTGTTATAGATATGCATAGTTTTTATGTTATAGGAAAACATCAGAAATTCAAATTTGTTGGTCTTTTTTTTTTGTCCCACTCACATGTTGCACATTGAAAGTTCATTTCAGATATTAAGAATTATCTTTTGCATGCAATCCATTACCGAGGGTGGAAATTGTGAAATTTTGTTCTTTTGCTCATGCAACATAAATATCTAAATCTGTAAATTTGTAGCAATATAAGCATGCTGGATGGCCATTTTCTCTAGACCCCCTGTCCGACTGATAAAAGTCTCTTTATTTCTTTACAAGTATCATCAAAATTTTCAACCAAAACTTCACCCTGCATGATGACTGTATTAAAGGGACTGTACAGTACTGGTTGACGTGGAGATTCATGTTTTGAACATTCCTAAGTGAGATAATGAGAAAGCTCTTATGAAATTTGAAAGAACATGTAATTTTAAGAAAGATTCAACGTTCATTTGATGAAAATTGGTTTTCGAATGGCTGAAATATCCAAAAAAGTGATAATGATAAAAGGCGACAGGCCACACCTTTTATTAGGATCTCTTTGTTTCACCTTGTTTTTGGATATCTCAGCCATTTCAAACCCGATTTTCATCAAATAAACATTTGATGCCCCTTAGAATTGCATGCTCTTTGACATTCTGTACGAGCTGAAATTTTCGCGGTGGTTTTATTTTCGCGAATTTCGCGAAAAAGCCTTTGAATCGCGAAAATAACAACGCGCAAATAAGTAAGTTCAGTTAGACCCTCGCAACTGCGAAATTAACAACACGCGAAAATGTCCTCGAAGGACCAATTCGCGAAAATATCTGTACGCGAAAATTTCAGCTCGTACAGTAGAGTATTTTCTGAATATCTCACAAAATGTTAAAAGCTAAATCCTCACTTCGACCAGAACTGTACACACCCTTTAACTCCATGGAATGAATAGACTGGGTGTATCATAGTGTCTATAAATACTTGAACCTCATCATTCAATATGTGACACTGTCAAATCTGGACTATGGCATGCTATATTTGTTTTTTTGTTTGTTTTTTTCCCTAAAGGAGAGAGAGGTCTTTTTGAACACATTGCTACTGTTGTTTGAGAAAAGACTAAATGTTGTTTGTACGCTGGCTTCTTTTATCATTTGGGGAGCACATTAGCAAGCAATTCAGCAAGGAGGCCAACTCCATATAAAGCTGTGTACCCAGAGGGCCATTGCCTATTTTGCAGGGGCCTTCAGTCCAAGGCACAAGGTTGACAAGAAATCAGAAATCTTTCTACTGCGGCCTTTCCTATAAAAAAAAAAAAAAAAAAAACCCACACACATACACACACACACATTTAACAAACACACAAATTGCACAATATGCACACATTTCACAAACACACACTTGCATGATACATTTTGCTATGCATACAGCTGTCCTACATCTATACCCAGATGTACTAGTGTATGTAGACACAAAGGCACAAGTGCAAGTGTGACACCCAACTATAAATTCTAATGATATGCAGAAGTTGTAAATCCAAACAACTTCCAAGCTTGCTGCGATGATGATGATGAGTGCATCCCAGAGTGCGGGGGAGCGTCCTCGCGATGCCTCACAAACTGCGGGCTGATAGCGGGAGGGGGCTCTATTTGTAATAAATTGGATGCAGAGGGCCTGCATGGAACATTTCAATGATTGCAAGTCATACAGTGTTTTTCAGCTGTTGTGTCAAGTGTGACAGTGTTATTTTTTTTCCTCTGTCTCTTTCTCTCAAGATCTTTACCATTTAAATGAAGGGATAAAGACATGCATGCAAGAAACTGCCAATCGAAACATAGCAGAAAAGGTCCAAATTTAGGAAAGAGCAAAGAGCAAAAACTAAAATGCAGACTCATCTGTATCATTTGAAAGACAGTTGATCTTATCTGGAACTATGCTATAAAAACTTTTATGTAATTAATGATGACTACGGGACAAAAGGAAACTGAGGGACTGATTAAGATTTTTCTTTCCTTGTATTTTGTAATTATGTCTGCTGCTAGGAGAAGCAAACTTGGCTTTGCAAGATAGTGATGATAATAGTGATAGTGTACACCTCTATAGTGCAACAACCCATCAAATACATGTAGATGCTCGAGGTGCTTTTAGTCTTGAAGGTCAAGAAAAAAAAATATAAAAAAATACTACACGACATGCTCTTCTTTTTGTTTGTTTGCTTTGTTTTGTTTTGTTTTGTTTTTGCCTTTTTTTTTTGTTCAGGAATGTCAAAATCATCTTAACCACATCCCTCAGATAATTTATAAAAAGTACCACTGCTGTATTTTTACAGTTTCCTTTACTGTCTTTATAGCTGTACCACATCTAAACTTAGGACAATTTTGATCTTTGGTTCTGTTTTTTGTCAAATTTGTTGAATTTCGGAAGTCAAATGCCATGGCTATCAAACATTGAGAATTAAAGTAGGCCTACCTCTTTTAGCTCTCATCTTTTTTTTTTCTCTCTCTCTTACTCTTGTTGCTCACCTGCAGTGTCAGATACTGTATACGCTGAATATTTTTTCGAGGTTTTTATTTCTGCGAATTTCGCGAGTCGGGTGCTATTTGCAAAATTAAAGACATTCAAAAATATTGACTCTGATCCTGATATGAATGTGCCGCACATTTCTCCATTCAGTACAGTACTCCATGATCGTGATTTTAACCACTCGCGAAATTGTCGGGAAGTCCCGATTCGCGAAAATTTAGACTCGCTAAATAGGCCTATATGGCATATATACAGTATTTTATTCATTGCAAGATCTGCCTCATTACCCATTTTCTTTTCTTTTATTTTCTTTGAAGTGTGAAAAAATGTCTCTTTCTCCATGATATATATACAATGGGTTTAGATTTACCCAATTCAAGTTTGTGATGATATAACCCTATGCATAGATACATGAAGGTAGGCGTAGGTACAGTAGAATACATGTACCTACTTACATACTAGATACATATCTTTGTATTAATTTCAGTGTTGTACTGTAGATCTGCAAGCAAGATTGTGCATCCTGATGGGATCTCATTGTGCAGCCTTTATAGTCAAATTTGTTTTCTAATGAACAAATGACACAATATCAGAGATTCGTCACCATTGTGCAAACGTACTTTGAGTTTAGATGTTGAGCGCTGCATAGTGTGCTGATGTACATTATGAGATCTTATCTGCTGTGTATGTACATACCAAAGTTCCTTTTGGTTGGAAACCCCCTTACGGTCTGTGATTTGAAAAAAAAAGGGAAGGTAATAAGAGCATAGAATTAAAGAAACAAAGTATGGATTGAGACTAGCTGTGTGGCTGCTTTTCAAATAGAAAGAGAGGATTCAACCTGCAATGCTTACAATATGCCCTACAAGGTTTTGATTTAGCTTTGATTTTGTCATTTGTTTTGAGTGCTTTTTTTTGTTATCTCCTGTCTGTGCATTTCTTGCTTCATTGACATATTAACCTGTTGAGGACAGGCTTAGTATGCTACAACACGCAATTCCCATCGACCCCTGCCCGAGTATACTCGACGGGTTAAGAAGTATTTCTGACAGGTTGTTATGAATGATGCTGAAAATGCATGATAGTGAGAGTTCCTGTTCTATTGAAGTTGATCTGTTAACCGCGCTAAGTATTTTCAAAATTTCCCTGACAGGGGAATTTAAAAGAATTCAAATTCCGATTTGTATCACGAACTATCGGAAAATCTCTGCTATCGTGACTGTGAATACGTCAAACCTGTTTTCTTTGGGAGGAAATTCCAGGCTGTCGCAATTCATCAAGGCGTCACGTACAAACCTTCCAACCATAGCAACAATATTCTGCTTGATGTCTTGAAGACTTTACCTATTGACCTGTCAAACAAATTCATGTTATTCCATGTAAGACCCAGTGTAGTCTTTCTTCAAGGAGAATTGATTTTTTTTTTCTCCAACTCCTCTCCAGAAACTGTCACTTGCATGTCGATCAGAGCTATTTACATAGACTATTGTAGTGTAGGCTACATAACATAAATAATTTTGTGTTTGTTTGTTTATTTGTTTGTTTTTGCACAATTTCTGATATTTTTTTTTCTGTCACCATCTGGCTTGTTAGTCTACATTTCAGACCTATCTAGACTGTTCTTCATACTGTTTCTTTATTTCCTTTTTCTTTTTTTTAGGGGGGGGGGGCAATGCCTACATTGAGCTTCATTATATAGAACACAAAATAAGTAAAATGATTATGTTGATTTAGATCAGGTGAACATAATTCTTCTGACACCAATTTAAAAGCACTTCTGAATATTAAAAAAGAAAATTCACTCTGGACATGATTTTGTTTGTTTGTTTTTTAATATTCTTAAAAAGGAAAAGTCCAGCCGCAGCAGTGACATAATACCACATTCATGAGTGAAAAAAGAAAAGAGAAAATGATGATGGCCTTGAATCTAGGCTAAGGTTAGGACTGAGAAGGCTCTCCAAGAGCTCATGGGATTTCTGAGGCTCCCAACCAGGTCACATGACCAGCTGTTCAGGTCAAGAAGTGTTGAGAGAGAAAGAAGAGGAGGAGAATGATTGAGAGGAAAAAAAAAAAGAGAGAAAGAGACATCTGAACAATCATACAGACAGACAGACAGCGGGAGGGACAGATGGACAAAAAGGCAGAAACATTTTGGAGAAGTGATGGAGTGGAGGCCATAGAGGTCTCATAATTTCTTGAATCGGAATTAAGCCATGTCAACTCCTGTGTTGTGTTTGTGCTATGTGATCTGGATGGAGGCAGATGTTTGACTTGTTGACATAAGAAAAAAAATCAACCACTGAAGATAATTTGATGAGGTGCTGAAACATGTTCTAGACTGACCCTGTTCAGATTTACTAGTCCCAAGTCCAGAAAGAGAGAAGAATTTTGCTGTACACATAAAATTCATATTGAATATCATTTTCCCACATGTTGATGGAAACTACTTCCATCAATGAGCTGCTATACAGAGGCCTGGGGGGCATTTCATGAAGCAGTTTTGTTGGATATTTTTTTGACAGACTGTTAACAATCTACTGAAATCCTTGCATCTGATTGGCTGAGAGTAAATTTGTCCGACAACTTTGTCGGACAAAATGCTTCATGAAATGCCCCCCTGATCATATATCTTACCATCAGGGAATGTATTAAACACGATCGGCTAGTACAACGAATCTAATTTGTCTTTACAGATGTTGAGGTAAATCCAGCAAACTGACGGTCACCGCGGTGTTCATCAAGACTGATTCGGCGCCAGGAACACCGCCCTCTGGAGCCCGCCTGCTGAAGATGGAGAACGAAAGTACTGGAGAGAATCCAGACGACAATGGGGGCTTCCCTGTCAAACTGCAGGTATGCAGGTCCTCAGTTCAAATGGCAGTGATGAAAACATTGTAATGCTCAACAATTTCCTGTGCCTTTCTTCCAAATTTTTCTTAAATGTTTGTCTTTTTGTGTAGGATGCAAGAGCAATTGCATTCAAATGATTAAATTGCTATAGGTCTAATGAATTCATGACTGATTGGTACTCTTGTGGTGTGGGAGTACATGTATAAAGATCTAAGTGGGTATTTGATTGTTATTGTTTCTCTATTGATATTACCATGTTGTTATCCAGTTTGACGTGATGGTTTGTGTCCATGGTCAACTGGCAGTATCTTACAGGTTCAAGCCTCGTGCAGATTCCCCCTTCTCTCAATTTCATACGTTAGTATAAATTAATTTGCTATTTGCTCCAATTAATATCATAAAAGGAGCACTTCACAAACATGAAAGGAAGTTCATAGCATGCTTAAAGGCATTAGACCTATTTACCATTTGCAGATGAAACAAAAACCCAGCTTTAGTACTTCAAAATAGTTCTAAAATGTGAGTTAGGGATAGAAACAACCATTGTAAAATATTAATCAGTATTTAAAATGTGAACAATAATTATAATACAATATTGCTTCTGGAACAAACCATCTACAGTTATGGTTTAGTGACAAAAATAGTGATATCTCCTTACATTTTAGGCTTTATTGCAAAAATTGTGTATGGTAGGCTATTTTGTGATACAACTGACATATACATGCATATACGATGCATCAGGGTGTATGCGATAGCTCAAACATTTTTTTTTTTTTTTTTTTTAAATCACTGCACCCAATGGTAAACAGTATCTTTAACATTCACTCTGACAGGAAGAGAAAAAAATGAAGCAAGCAATACAGTGGAAGTTTCTTTCCAAATGAAAAAAAAAAATGAATTCTAAAGTCCTAGGACAGAGCCATTAATGGTCAGGGTCATAGTATTATAGGCAAATTAGACATAATCTTTCTGTTTCTAAACCCCAGATTACAGAAATCCCCATACAAAGCTCTCATACAAAACTTTTATACTGCCATGAATTGCTGTGTTATATACTCACATTATGCAGCAGGTGAAAAAAAAAGAAGAAGACAACAACAACGAACAAGGAGAATACTTATATAGTAGGAGGTCATTTGTTGAATATATCATATGAACACCAGGAACCAATTCCATATCTCCCTGTGGATCAATTGTTGAAATTTGAGGGTACCATAAATTTTGCTTTTGTCTTTGACGGGCTATACCCCCAATAAATACTTTGAGCCTCTCTATTCAAGTAGTATGAGGTATTTCAGTCAGCTGCCTGTGTTCCAAAGTTCAATGATTATTCTTCACTGAAGTTTGAAAATAACATTGCCATCGCAAAAGGCATAGAAAGTAGGTGTATGTTGAAGTATATTCCTGAAAGGTGTCAAAATTATGTCTTGTGTCAGCATTAGTAATTATTGATATTTTTTTTCCGCTGTGACTTTTGTTTTCTATATTCTGAATTTTGGTTGCAGGAAATTCAGTATGAGCAGAGTGTTTTAAAGTTCATTGTTTTACAGTTGATTTTTAACCCGTTGAGGACGGTTTGATTTTGCTACAACACGCATTTCCCATAGACACCTGCCCGAGTATACTCGGGACTCGTCCTCAACGGGTTAAGCAGCAAGAATTCTCCTGAAATGATTTACACTTGGAGCCTTTGGTTATACAGTGGACTCCCGTTGTAACGAAGTCCTCTGGACTGGCAGTTTTCATTTGTTGCATCAAAATTTTGTAATAACCAAACAAGCAATAAAAGACATTGAGCAGATAATGTTGCAGCCTGAATTTTTGTTTTAACCGGAATTTTGTTATAAATGTGGTCATTACAACGGGAGTGCACTGTAGTTATATTTCTTAATAATGTAGCTAGCAGTAATTGGCTTTAATTTTAATGTAAAAAATGAAGAAATCATCTGTTCTAAGAGCACTCAACATTGTCCTCTGTGGGTTTTCTTAGGCTGCGTTTATCATCTTTCCCCTGTTTGAAACGGCTTTCAAAAGCCGTTTCCAAAGCCCTTTAGAAAGGGCTTCCAAAATAGTTGCGTTTATCAACTCATCGCGAACACAAAAACTGGCCTTGTCACTTCGCAGCTGCATTGCACAATTTGACTTAGAGGAGAAGGGATCATATACTGTAACCGCAGTACAAAGCCGTTTCAAAATAGCTTTGCGTTTATCTTGCTTCAAAGGGCTTCTAGAAACAGGTCTCTGGAAACCTGTTTCGGAAATCTGTTTCTGAAAGCACAAATTTGCGGCTTTCAAAAAGGCTTTCCGAACCCCATAATCAAAACAACTTTGCATTTATCAACTCGTAACCGTTCGGAAAACCTGTTTCTGCTGAGAAAAAGAGTTGATAAACGCACCCCTAAACATTCTTCTCATCCCCTAACAACCCATCTCCCTCCCCTTACCCCACCTGCAGGAGCCTCCCACTGCTCGTGGCAGCAGCCGTAAGAGCAAGTACCGCGACCGGGACACGGACGAAGAGAGCGAGCGGAGCCACAGGGGCCGGCGGGGCCGGCGACACCGCAACCGCGACCAGGACTCGCAGAACGATGGCGACAGGAGGCGCAGCAAGCGAGTGTCTGGCGTGCCAGGAGAACGGTCTGTTACCATAGCAACAGCTGGCGCGACCACGGACGAAGATCGAGATGAGGTGGGTTGTAGATGCTGGTCTATCCAGTGGCGCACAATGTGTTTATTGGAATTTTACCTCCGTCCTTTTGTACCTTGTTCCTTTCGTCTGTTCATCCTTGTTTCATCATCTTTCTCGTCATCATGAAAACCTGACAACAAAGTGGTTTAATACTTGGTGAAGTTTTCAGCAAACATTACAATGCAAGATTAGCTGATTGGGTAGGGAAAGATTTGGTCAAAGGTGAAAGGATTGAAGTCAAAGCTCAAGTTTTCATTTCACAAGCAGGAATCAATGAATATGAGAAAATGTGATCAGTTTATTGTAGTTGACATGAAGCCGCAACGCGACAAAGCCTTTTTCTCTGTTTTAATTACTAGGTGGATCTGCTTAAGTCAGAGTTCAGTGCAAAGTTCTGAAACTTTGCAATTTTAGTGATAAGTACAAAACTGAAAGCCAGTTTGACAGAATTTAATCACCAATCTTAGATACAAGTGACAGACCAGTGTCAGGGTGTGGAACAGAATTGATTTTGAACCTCAAGGATCCAAAGCTTAAATTTGAGGTGAAGCTTTTGGTGTGATTACGAAAATGATCAGATGTCTCACAGATCATTTCAATGAATTCACCAGATGACCTGGTATACCAGCACAGATTAATGATGGCAGGAAAAGCAAAAAATGGATGTGATATAGGCCTATATGGAAACATGACAGCCAGGGATGTTTTTAGTGCCCAGGTGTCCACTTATCCCTGAATTTGCATGAACAGTTTTATGCATTTGCTGCTTACCATGCAGGAACTCACGCACAAGAACAACACACTCCACAAGGGCAATCATTTTTCAAACGGTAACAAGTTGAGAAGGAAAATTTGTCTTTCAACATCTCTCGGTGTGAGGTCACATGTTGCAACACCGCTAGTTTGTTTCAATTCAAAGTCTTTTGATTGAGGAACCATGGATGCTTTTAGCAGGTGGTTTTAAGAAAACACACATGGATTTCAGATTTGTACAGTCCCCATAATTTGACTGCAGGCCATGGTCAAAGAGATGAAAATAGGATCTCTCAACAAGAAGAGGAAGGCAGTCATATCGTCAATGATATTTCCTCTACGATTTATTTAGAAGGTCCCCCCCCCCTTCACTAACTATGCTCATGCTCAATGGTCATGACCCATTGTATGCTTAACAAGTAACCATCACCATAAAAGTTGGCTGAGATGATGACAGTCATAGTTTACAAGAGTGCAAAAAACTATTTGAAATCTCTGGAATAATTCCTAATTTTTGGAAATCATTGGGCATGTGTTACAACCACTAGTTCTCAGCCACACAACCAGTGATGTGCATTTTTGCAGCTGCTAGCCATAGAATTGTTAAGCCCTTGATAGAGCATGTGGTAAGCATTGGGAATTTGCCAAAGAGAGATGTCAAAGGAGTGACCATTCCATTCCTTTTGATAGTCCGTGGTTCTAGTAAAAATTGGCCCATTATTGTAGGAAGAGGAATCGATTTTAATATGATGTCTGTTTAATTTTTTGTATCAGACAGTGAGATGAAAATCACACAATAACAGTCAGAGAGTAAGACAAAGATGAGATGGATGTTTGTATGTATGTTTGTTTGTTTGTTTGTTTGTTAAACTGTATCCTGTTAAGAGGGATGGAGCACATTTTAGCATGAAGAGCTTGAAGTTATTCATAGTGAAAAAATGGAACATAATTATAAACAGTGGGTATCTTCCTCCCCTAACCAAGCAGTAGTGTCTAAACTTTGGTCTACCAGAATGTAAGATGCCTTTCCCATAACCCCCATCTGTAAATCTTCTTCCCAAAACTGCTGCGGATTTTCCAAATAGAATCCGTCCAGAAAGTGACTGCCTTTGACCTTTGCATTGTCGCTTGGGGACCCTGAAAACAGACCCATTAAAGTCAGCACCTCATGGCCGTCACGCTAAAGTGGAAACAGCTGGCTGAGCCGAAATGATTTTAGACAGCTTGGGATCTGTTAGCAAGTGAACTACTGCCGATAGCACACTGAGCCGTAGATCTCTGAAGCCCTGTTCAGACCCAAGAGTTATGCTGGTCTTTCAATAGTACGAGTCAAGTTTGCCTGGCCGCCGTGCCATTGACAGTGGTCAAGACAAACCAAATACAAACCTAAGCCGTGATTATCTCCAGCTCAAGAAATAGCTTTCAATATACTGTCAGACTCTCACTGCAAAATATCCTGAGGGTTATCTTACTTGAGTAAAGGCTGGAGCTGAATTGGAAGGGTGAAAGTTTATACAAAGATGATACCACTCTTTTATAGGAGTTGGTGTTAAACAAGGACTTAGAAATCGAATAAGAGCAATGTTATCATTTCTTTTTAGATCAACCTGTCATTTTTGAACAGTGGCATTCTGACATTGGAATGCATCCTACAATGCATGACCTTTGCATATAAAAATGTCCTCTGCATGTATGTATGTGTGTCATTTGATTTCCTTGAAGTCAACTACATTATAAATTAGTTTCATGTGTATCTTGTTTTGACAGAACAGAACAATGTGAGGTGATTTGCCAAAAAGGCTCTGTTTTTCTTTTTTTTGTGTGTCGGAAAGAAATCATTGTCTGAAAGGGGTACGAGCAAATCGGGCAAAACTGTGATTTATGCCAAACTTTGAGGAGAAACTCTCCTTGCCCTTGTGGGTGTGAAGTGTCTATGCCAGTCAAAGCACAGCTAGCAGGGACTCAAATGTCGCAAAGGTTGAATCTGGGAAACACAACCCCACTCTCCCAAGAATGTTATACCGTGTATCCATCAATAAATTATGTACACTCAAGAGCAGCAATTGAAACCTAGGTGGTAGGCAGGAGAGACTTGACAAGGATAAATGGAAGAACAGCGAAAGGTGAAGTTAACCCGTTAAGGATGAGTCCCAAGTGTACTCGGGCAGGTGTTTATGGGAAATGCATGGTGTAGCAAAATCAGTCCGTCCTCAACGGGTTAAGGGTTTAGATTCAGGTTAACCATTTTCTACCCCAGTCCCCCTTTGACAGCCCAGTTACCTTATAGGACCCTACTGCGAATTTCCAACTGTTAACCCGTTGAGGACGGACTGATTTTGCTACAACACGCAATTCTCATAGATGCCTGCCCGAGTTTACTCGGGACTCGTCCTCAACGGGTTAATGACATTAAGTGTTGTTGTACTGTGTATGAACTGAATTTCATACAAAAGGGAGGAAGGGGAGAGAGAAAGGGAGAGTGGTGGGGTTGGGTGGGATGGGGGGAGGGGAGGGTGCGGGGCGGGGAGTGATGCTACAATGCCAAACACAGGGGACAAATGTAAACAAATAGACAAGAAAGACATGCCCGACACAGTTTGTATACACCGACGGAAACAGATGTCTGTGAAAAGATGGATTGTAGAAAGGCAGGCAGACGTGAGAAACATATGGAGAGACACAGATGAAGAAAGGAAGATAGAGAGATGGCTAGAAAGAGAGAGATATATACACAAAAAGAGATATAAGGAAAGAAAGAGAGAAATATATACACAAAAAGAGATATAAGGAAAGAAAGAGAGAGATATATACACAAAAAGAGATATAAGGAAAGAAAGAGAGAGATATATACACAAAAAGAGATATAAGGAAAGAAAGAGAGAGATATATACACAAAAAGAGATATAAGGAAAGAAAGAGAGAGGTATATACACAAAAAGAGATATTTATAAGGAAAGAAAGAGAGAGATATATGATACACAAAAAGAGATATAGGGAAAGAATAATAGAGATATATACACAAAAATAGATATAAGGAAAGAAAGAGAGAGATACATACACAAAAAGAGATATAAGGAAAGAAAGAGATATAGACACAAAAAGAGATGTAAGGAAAGAAAGAGAGAAATATATACACAAAAAGAGATATAAGGAAAGAAAGAGAGAGATATATACACAAAAAGAGATATAAGGAAAGAAAGAGAGAGATATATACACAAAAAGAGATATAAGGAAAGAAAGAGAGAGGTATATACACAAAAAGAGATATTTATAAGGAAAGAAAGAGAGAGATATATGATACACAAAAAGAGATATAGGGAAAGAATAATAGAGATATATACACAAAAATAGATATAAGGAAAGAAAGAGAGAGATACATACACAAAAAGAGATATAAGGAAAGAAAGAGATATAAACACAAAAAGAGATGTAAGGAAAGAAAGAGAGAGGGGGAGCGAGAGACAGAAAAAGATAGGAAGAGAAAGAGAAAATACAGACAGACAGATGAGATATTGTAGACAGAGAGAGGAAGATATAGAAAAACATAGAAAGAGACAAATTGAAAGAAACCAAGACACATTAGCCGTGGTCACAGTACGTGAAACTATACGTATGCGTAGTTTGTTTCCAGATGACATCTGGAAGTTTGAGCACACAGTTACACTACAAACAAAACTATGCTTATAATACATTGTAGTTTCACTGATAGGAAATTACGTCTAATGAGATGGAAAGGAACATAAAAAAATACAGACAAACAGACAGACAGACAAGAACAAGAGACAGACCGAGACAGAGTGAGAGAAATCAAAAGTGAGAGAAGTAATGAGGGAGAGAGTTGTGCACACATTTTTAATGTTCAGAATTCACATACATATTGAAAGGGAAAGATAAGAAGGGTTAATTCCCAATTTATCCTGATGGAAATGCCCAGAAAAAATACAATCACTCCTCTGTGTATTTCCTCTGTAACAGGATAGCCCATTTCAATTTCGCGTAGTAAAGGAATTGTGGTCTAGTGCCAAATTGTCACATATTTTTGAGGACTTGTGAAGAAAGGCTTGCTTTTTGATATATGGCATCAGTAGCACTTAAATCATTGTTCTACATTTTGTATGGGCTTTGTCTGATTTCTTTCTAGTAGAAGTATGTTTTGTTTTCGATGGGGGAAATTCCCAGGAAATGTAACATCTCTCTTCGATTTGACTCATGTGCAGAATCGTGTCTGGGCCCATGCCTTGCTGAGACATTTCACATTCCCAGATAATATCCCCCACCCCCACCCCCCACCCCCCCCCCCCCCCAATCTCCATCCTGCCTGTGGATCAAGTCTGTTATATTTTTTGACTTTTAAATCAATGTTTGCATGCACGAACAATTGTCATGTCCATTTCAATTTCCCAAAGTATGTGTGCGTACCGTATTTGTGTCCCTGTGTATGTGTGTGTATGTGTGTGTATTCCTGTAGGCGTATATATATAGGAGTGTGTTTGTGTGTTTGTGTGTACAATTTGTATATGTTCATTGCATCCGTGCATACTTGTGGGGGCTGCCAGTGATCATATCAGACCCATTAATCATACCAGAGCAATAAACTAACAGAGAGAAAGGGATGCTGTCTGTGGCTCCCCAGTGGTACAGTCAGCTTCCAGAGGTCCCTATATATCCCATCAACTCCCCCCTACCCTACCCCCCCTTTTACCCCGCTCTCCTCTTCATCTCTCTTCCAAATTCTTCCTCATCCCTTCTTTTCTTTTCAGCATCTCAATTTACATGTGTATTTTTCTGCTGTTATCTCTACGTGCTTCCTCCCAGAGGTTCAAGTTTCATATTTTTGTGAGATATATATATGATCATATCATATCTTTCCTTTCCTGTATCATCAAAGCGTAAATCTTCAGAAGTATATCTTTCTCTTTCATTGAGCATTCTACTATTTTTATCTCTGCATGCATGTTTCTCTCTCCTTATTATAAAGTATATGTGCCGTCATGTCAAAGAAGTAGGTACATATTCAGCTGTGTCTTGAGCAATTCTCTTTCCACATATGTTTCTTAATATCTATCTTACTTTTTCTACCTGTATTTGTTTATCTGTATCTCTCTCTCTTTATTTTTCTCACCCTCATTCTGCTTCTCTCTCTGAAGTATACCATACATCAGATTTCTTAGTAAATTTTGTTAAACATTTTATCTTCCACATTGTATACATAATATTTCTTTTTTTTTTAATATCCGTCTCACTATCTCTACCTCTATCTGCCTGTCTGTCTGTTTGTCTGTCTGTCTGCTTGTTTGTCTGTCTGTTTGTCTGGCTATCTGTCTGTCTGGCTATCTGTCTGTCTGTCTGTTTTTGTGCCTGTCTGTCTGTCTGTTTCTCTGTATGTCTGTCTATCTGTCTGTCTATTTGTCTGTTTGTCTATTTATCTGCCTGCCTGTCTGTTTGTCTGTCTGTCTGTTTCTCTTTCTCTCCCATTTTCTCTCCCTCTACCATTCACTGTCCATCTCCAGCTCCTGTGTGCCATGCCCGCTGGCTGCCAGTCCATCATTCTGATCCAATATCATCAAGAATCTCTCCTCCTAATTTCTTCTTTTCTTTTGAGGAGCACCTCTCCCCCACTCCCCCTTCTCTCTCTCTCACCTCACACCCCCCCCCCCCCAACAAGTCCTCTCGGCTTCCTGTGAAATTTCCTATTCCCGTGATCATTGGCATCGGAATCCTAAATGTCAACTTTCACATCAAGCTGATTCTCAGTTTTTCAACAAGTAGGAGGAGGAGGAGAAAAGGGAAAAATTGTATTGTTCATTGCGGCATCATTTTATTCACTGTAGCGCTTCAGGCATTGTTCAGTTGCGTCTACATGGGGATGAAGATTTTTCTTTCATACATTTATATGTAACCACAACTGAATATTATGAGGCAATTTCTGGTTGGTTGAAACATGTGTAGAAGCTCTCTGTAAAAAAGAGATGTTCAGTTTGGGATATTGGCAGCTTTGAACTAGAAAGATGTTGAGGTTTTATTTTTTTACAATTAAGTTGACAAGAATGTTAATTATATAGAATGGGATGCTTGTATTGAGCTGTCACAAATGGAAGCCAGTGTTTTGCAATAAGTTTGTACGATTGTGCCTGTCTGCACAAGAACATGTAACACCCACGCACAAAACTCAGGGCGCCAATCTACACTTGTCGCTCTTTTTATTTTTTGTTTTGTTTTGTTCTTGTAAAAGGGTGGGGGGGGGGGGCAACCAGTTTCAATCAAGGCATCGATCAATGGCAAGGCCCCAGATTGGGATGCAAACCCCACAGAATTTGATGCCTGGTACCGATACTGGACACCGTCTGGTGGCCATAGCACTGCGATTGAGATTCAGCAATAGGCCTTGCGATTGATCACCAACGTTATTGGAAAGAGGCCCGGGCGATAATTGCTTTCTTTCCAGAGGGGGGAGCGTACAAACTTGGAGAATATTGGTTTCACCTTGACCTTTGACCTCAAGACCACTCGGAGGAGAGTATGCAAAGTTTGTGTAGTGCCATAAAGAAGTCTCTCTTTGGATGTAGTGTGAACGAAGAGACACTCTTCCGGCAGAAGTTTGATGGAAAGTTGTATAATATTGATCAAGATTTTCTTTGCCAAATCCGTATAATGTGTACATGTATATGAAGAGTTTGTTTGCAAACACCGATAAGTCCATTTTTGAAGATTTTGAAGTACGCTCTCTGTAATAAAGTTCAAAATAATCCCTTTTAAATTATATATTGGTCACTACATATAAAGGTACATTTTTGAAGTTATGGTCAAAGAAGCAAAAAATTTCTTGTTATTCTCTTTATTTTTCTTGACTTTTAATCGCAAATATATCCATTTGGCAAATATGGACTTATCGGTTTTTGCAAACAAACTCTTCATATGCTTTAGGTGATGATCTCTTAGGGGACAGTGTTGCCCTGTGTAAGGTCTAGATGCTCTGTCCTTCAGGCTTGTGTTGCCAAGTTTTCAAGCAACCAATAAGAAGAAAAAAGATCATAGGAAAGAATTCTTTTACTTGGATGCTGCATAACCAATTACACTCATTTATGTCAAATGCATCTCTTTCTTCTTTGTTAGAAGGGAGGAGATGAAAATACTGTACATAACAGTTGAAAATTCCAGAAAAGAAAAAGTGAAGCAGGATTCAAAGGAAGGCACAATATATATATGTGACCCGCTACAACAAAATGGTCCTAAAGTCGCGCACGGTCGAAGCCGTGAAAATCGAGTTTGAAGTTAGAGCATCAAAATTGGTCAAAACTTACGATTTCCTGAATTTGACATATTATTAGAGTCTGACATGTCTTCTATCATCTGTCGAAATTTTGAAGCAAAATGATGAAAGGAAAGACCAAAAAATAGCGTTTTTCTGGGCCATGTTTTTTGGCGTTTCAACGAAGCAGAAACTGGTTCGAATATTTAGATTGAGCGCCACACAAAGGCTCCGCCCCTAACAACAACCAGAGTGATCTCATTGGTCAGTTTGCTGCTTGCTGCTAACTGAAGCGTGAAGCTCGCACACTGCCCAGTCGACTGGTGCGGGCGGGCGGGTTGCGCTATGCCTAGCCGCTTCTCCTGACATCCTGGTCACTGATTGGTCGGTGAGGAGACCGCCGACGCTGTGTTTGAATGAGCATTTCGGGGGTTGCTAGGGCTTAACTTCTATTGTCCGGAGGTGAATACTGACTTGCGTGACTCTTGACTGTGATTGCGTCGCAAGGAGAACTTTTAGGGCGCTTTTCTCGAAACAGTGATTTCTCAGACGTCTTGACATGCTCTCTTTTAAACATCGATATCTCCGCAGCCGATTATTTTTATAAGACATGTTATATATCAATTTAAAGCAGAAAGATTACGGAATTGTGTCATGCAATTTTCAAATAATCGACCTCGCCCGACTTTAGGATCATTTTGTTGTAGCGGGTCACATATATATATATATATATATATATATATATATATATATATATATATATATATAAACCAACAACACGGTAATGGCATTACTGTTGAGTGGGATACGTGGGTATTTGAATCATGGTGTTGGGAAATACATTCAAGTTATTACAGACTCAGTCCAGTTTACTGTAAAACCAGAAATTTTTGCTTGTGTGAAACTTTTGCAAATTTTGCAAGGAGTCAGGATTTGTTAAAGTAAAATGCACGTAAAAGTTTTTGGCTACACAGTGCATTGGATGCCAGTGGCAATTTGCGAAAGTTTTATGATGCGAAAAAGACTGTTGGCTTTAATATGAAAGTTTCTTGCTGTGAATATTTCTGGTTTTCAGCACACCCAGACTTGCTCACAGTGATACCATGTACTGTAGCTACATGGTACTTCCTCACCTTTACTTCAATATACTCCAGTAGCTGTTATCCACAAGTATGTGGATATGACCCAATATTCCCCATACCTCTCAGACAGGACTTTAACATGTGAGCCGAAAACATCATCAATCATACAACGTTTCTCCCCGGGAGAAACTGTCAGGTTGTATGTTTTCTCAGAGGGTACGACCCACTTTTAGTGTGGCTAGCATCCCGCCCTTTACCCCCTTTTTGACAGTGGGTTGAAAGGAGAGAGAGACATGGTTGATCTCTGCCACTGTATGTAGGGACCAGTTTCACTTTCTCTCTGTGTGTATCCCTCCCCCATCTCTACCCTCCATCTTTCTTCACATTATTTCTCTCCTATTTATCTCTCCCTCCGTCTCTGTCCTCCATATTCTGTCTCCCTCGTCTCTTAGTTTCCTAAGAAGAATCTTATGTTTCTCTCTTTCTGCTGTCTTTCTCTTTCCCTAGCAACCATGTGTCATGTTCCCCCATCTCTTTCTTTCCCTAGCAACCATGCATCTCTTTCTACCAGCTCTCCCTCTTCATTCCTTCTATCATTCCAGTTTCTCCCTTCCCCTAGCAACATGAATCTCCCTTTCTAATATCTCCCCTATTTTCTTCCTGTTTCTCTCCTTTCTTCCTTTCCATACAACTGTGCTGCTTCCTTTTTTTTTTCATGTCATTTGTCTCTTCTCCCTGTCTGTCACTCTTGCTTCTCCCGTTGCCTAGCAACCTTCCACATCTCTTTCTACCATCTCTCACACTTCTTCTCTTCTGTCATTCTTTTACACATTCTCCCTCTCTCTACAATGTATCAGTCTTCTTGACATGTTTCCTACTTTCTATGCCATTCATTCTGTCTCTCATTTAACAGTATCTCCTCTTCACCCCTTCTCTTTCATCATCTTTCTTTCTCCCCATCATCTCATCCTCCTACTACCACTTTCTTAAAGGTCTAGTTTACCTTTGGGAGCAGTGATTTCAAAAATGTTCCAGATATCACATTTGATGCATATGTGTAGGTCTGTTGCATCATAAAACATCCTACCATATGAAATATTTGCAATAAAACCTAAAATATAAGGAGATATCAGGGTTTTTCTCAATAAACCGTAACTGTATACGGTTTAGTCTGGAAACATTTTTATTATAACTATTGTTCACATTTTGTGTATTTAACAACACTTAACATCGATTATACGGATTCAAATTTCGACAGTGGTTGTTTCTATCCCTAACTCACATTTTAGAGCTATTTTAAAGCACTAATGCTTTCATCTGCAAATGGTAAATTATGCCTTTAAGTCTCTTCGTTTTTCCATCTCTCATCTTCGACTTTTTATCCTCTCATGCTATCTCTGTATCACTTGCAATCACATGCACATCTCTGTCTTTCTCGTACACAGTTTGTTATTGTGGTCTTTTTTTGCCATCACCTTTTTCTTTCTGTCTGTCTGTCTGTCTTTCTTTTGTTCTTTCTTTCTTTCTTTCCTTCTTTCTTTCTTTCTTTCTTTCTCTCTTTCTTTCTGTCTTTTCTCTCTCTCCTTGCCCTTTCCCTCTGAGACGAGTGCAAACCTGTCATTCCTTCTGTGGTCTTTAAATACCATTGAGATATAAACTCTCAGGGAAGGCATGCTGATGCCGTTGGCCCAGTTTCCACCTCAAACGTCCGATCCCTGTTTGGGGATGTAAACCTCAGTACATGTTTGAGGTTGTCTCTTAGTTTACTGTCTTTATAAGAAACCATGAGATGGTGTGTCCCCCTGCTCCCCTTGATATGGGGTGGGGTCAACATCTGAAGATGTGATACATGACATTGTGTCAGTGGCTGCTTGTTGAATACAATAAAAGATTGAAGTAAAATAGGACCCACTCTTTTTTTCGTTAAAGGTTTAGAGCTGGATATGGTGACCAAACTTCATCACAATACTGTAGATTAAGGAAAGTGGAACAAAGTGCTCGTTTGATAGTTAAAATGAGATATCTGTGAAAATGGAAAATTATAAAATTTATACCATTGTTGAGATGTTCTAAAAACAAGTGCAAATTTCTATTTGCATGCACCATACTTGTGTGCTATTAAAAATCTTTAACTCTGTGGAGAAGGGTTTTCTTTCTGTAGTACTACACAGCGTTTATTCAGGGAGGTGAGACACCTCCCTGGTTTATTTTATCGTGTCTATGTCTACTCATTCACATCTCTGCCTCTTTGATTATGTAGGCATTCTCTCTGTCTGCTATGATTGTGTCCGTGATTATTCAGCTGTTATCTTTGTTTTTATACAGCTTAGATTGATAATAGTTGTCCTTCGTGTATCTTTAACTCCCTAATTGGTATAATTGTGTAGATTATGTTCCCTGCATCTCTTTAACTTAATGGTGTATACGATGTAGTTGTTCAGAATGTATTCTATCTATCATCATTGACTATTGCTCTCCTTGTACACTGCATGATGTGGTAGACATATAGCCTGTATAATATAGGGCCTATATCGATACAGGTATATCTCATTTTTAAGGAGTATTGTATGTTTTTCTCTCTCTCCCTCTCTATAAATTTTCTCTCTTTTGCATTCTGTTCCCTACGACCTCATCTATCTCTTCTCGCACTATTACTCCTTAACAAGTCTTCAACATTGGGGCCTTCTTTTATTCCCTTTCATTTTTTTTTTACTTTATGAATGAAAATGAAAAGTTGGCCTGAACTACCATTCTCACCTTTTCTTTTGTGTGGATGTGTGTCTGTGTTTGTGTGTATGAAAATACCACTCGCTGGAAGCTTGGTAAAAAAAAAAAAAAAAAAAAGAAAGGGGGGGGGGGGGGGCTTATCTGTGGGGTCACGTGAGGGTCAGTAACAGCAATTTTTTCGAAAGCGGGAGAAACATTGGCACAATGCTTCCAAGTAGATTGGCATGTTGAGGGGTAAAAGGTCTCAACTCACTAGCTTCACAAGGTCAAAAAAAAAAGTGACAGAAATCTCTATGGATAATTCTCATGGGCAAACGGCAGCGCTGTTCAGTGATAAATAGCTGTGAGCAAGTGCTCTTTGCATAATGCATGCGTTGAGGATACCATCAATTTTGACAGTAATCTCAGTCATCTTGCTGAGAGTGAACTGGATGATTTGCTACATTGCATACATGCATGAATGGTGTATACTCCTTGCATGTTTGTGTGAAGCAGTTTTCAACAATGATGTTGTTTATGCATCATTGTAAATGTCTAATTTTTGATGGATTAAAGCTTGGTCAAATTGTGTTTATTTCTTTTTCTAAATTTTCTTTATAAATGTTTTATTTTTGTAATTTTGCATGTACTCTGAGCAAATTATGAGAATTAAGCATTAATGATATTGTATTCCCTTTTCTGTTTTTATTTCATTTTATTTCATTTTGTTTTGTTTGTTTTGTTTTGTTTATTTCATCCATTAGACACATGTATAGCTTATCACTCTCATTAGCAAATCACAGGCGTGCAGAACAAAATTTAATTGATGTATATTCACTGTTTACTGTGAACTCTCCCTAGAGCCCACTTTATGCATTTTACGAGAACCAAATGGATCTTGCACACATGGAATTATTGGAGGAAAAGGGTTAATATTTTGCAACATTGCTATTCATGTGTGCTGTACAGTATCTTCTGATTGTAATTACTACAGCCCCGTGACTCAACCTCTTCCTTTGCAAAGCTGAATTTATTAACAGTTGTTTCGGAAAAAAAAAAAAAAACACACACAAAACTACACCATAATAGGAGCAGTTGGAGAGTGTAAATACGGTGTAGCTGACATGACAAGACTATGGGAGTTAAATAGTATACTAACACCACAAAACTGTAGACACATCCTTCATTCTTTACATTGTATGTGCCTAGCTTAATTTGCTGAACCTTTTTTTTTTTAATTTGTATAGTATTTACTAATCCATTCAAACTTAACCTGGTTGTAGCATCATCCAGCCCATTCAGGGTCCCATTTCATAGAACTTGTTATCGATAACAAGTTAGGATAGTTGTTATAAGCTACTGAAATCCTTGCGCCTGATTTACTGAGAGCAAAGTTGTCATAGAAACGGGGTCCAAGTGTAGCAATGTGCTTCAGACCTACAGGATGGCTATGGCAATACGACAGGGATTCGGAGAGTTGTGTAATCAAGATGTATTGGCAATTACTGCAAAAACTCATATTTTCGCGAGGGTTTGATTTTTGCAAATTTCGCAAATCACTGTCCAGTTGCAAATCTAACAACAAGGGGAAAATATTGCAACACACTAGGGTATCAGTGCATTTATGATAGCCTTAGCATTGCGGCATGACATTTATGTGAATTGGCGCCAATGGCTTTTTTTTTCTTGTGGCATTAATTTTTCATGAATCGCCATTGGCGTCTAATGCATTATAGTGCAGACATGAACTTTTGCCGGCATTTTAATTTCGCAAATCTTGGCTCTCGGGAAATTTGCGAAATTAAAATGCTCCTAAAAAATCCTGGTTTTACATTAATCTTCTGGGAGGCAGTCATGAAAGGATCTATTAACGTCAGCAAATGAAACCAGAAATATAGTGAGGAATAGAGATTTGCAGTAACACGTACCATGTGAATGTATTGCTGTTTGGAGAAGGAAAACCCTGGAAAGAGGAGAGTTGTGGAGGGAAGCGACATAGGGAGTATGTAAGGAAGGCAAGTAGTGACAGTTGAGGACAGCAGTGAGCTAGAAGTTGAAGTTGCACTGCTGATGATGGGATGGGTGGAATAAGAGATGGACAGCTGTAAGGGAGAATAGAGTGAGAATCAGGAAAAGTATTGACAGTCGGTTGAAGGCAGTGGTGTTTTTTTTTTTTTTTGTACTCCAAGCAAAAGGGAAAGAATTGGAAATCCAAGATACAGAACCCAATGAGAATGAGAATCCTATGTCTGAAGTAGCAATTCCTTGAATTTATGACCTTCTGCAAGTAATGCCCACCTCACAGCTTCATATCGGATACATCTCAATGGCCCTTTGCAGTCATCCGGTGGGATAAGGTTGCATCTCTGGGCTATTCATTTGAAATATGACCCCCTTTCTTTGTGCTCTCACGATTCACCCCGTTCAAGTCCACTGTCAGATTGTCGGCGATCGAGTCTCGTTGCATTCATGAGCAGCCCCGCATTCAAGTGCCAATTCAACTTCTCATAACATCCAGGTTTTACTGCCGTCTTAATTTCGACATGTCTGCAAAGAATTGCCCATTCGTGTTATCCATTAGAGCTGTTTACTGGTGAGCCTTCGCTCACAAAAAAAAAAAGAGAGAAGAAAACCAATGTGATTCCTTGATAATGGTGGCTTAATGGACATGCATCCACTTAAAACGTTGAATTGATTGTGTGTGCGTGTGTGTATGTGTATACACTTGTAAGTTTCCACACAATTTTTCTATGTGCATTATGAAAAGACCATGTCTCGAGAATGCTTTCTAGCAATACCTGCCATCACTAGTTATTATGTGCATTGTGCATATATGCAACACACATGTACAAACACAAATTTAACAGTGTACATTTAAACATGTATGTAAAGATAACATTAAAAGACAAGTTCACCTTCATTAACATAAGGATTGAGAGAATGCAGCAATATTGATAGAACACATCATTGAAAGTTTGAGGAAAATCGGACAATCCGTTCAAAAGTTATGAATTTTTAAAACTTTTGTGTTGGAACCGCTAATATTGCTACATTCTCTCAATCCTTATGTTAATGAAGGTGAACTTGTCCGTTAATGTGTAATTAGCTCATCACCCATAATGGTTCTGGCAAAGTGGCACTATGTATCAATACCCTCTTTTGATATGAAATGATGCAGATTACAAGAATATAAAAGTATGTTTGATCAATTTCAACTCATGCTGTGTGAACCAAGTTCATTGTTACTTCATTTTCTTTTCTTTTCATCTCTCTTTTCTCCTTCAACTCAAAATCATAAATGACACTGTGACACAGAGATGCAAAAATATATATGCTAAAGACAGACAGATGCACATGCATACTTACATACATACATACACCGTACATGTACATACATACGTACATACATACATAAATACCTACATACACTGATTTGATATGCATACATACAAGACACCCATTATGGGAATAAACTCAAATACACACATGCTATTAATACACACTTACACACACACACTGTACATTTGTACATGTACGTGTGCAGTATATCTGTGAGAGTCTGTAGACCCTATATATTTCTATCTTAACAAGATCCTCACAACCCCCCACAAAGTCAGCATTCTAACATTTGTATGTATGATGACAAGGACTCCTTTTGTTTTGATAGACTTCGATCAATATAAAACATTTTGGTCATTGGTTGGAATGGAACGAGGAAAACACCCTGTTCTTTACATGAGAAGCTCTGTTGTGAGTATTTTAATGCATATGAGGAGAAGCTGTGTGTGACAGTTCCTTGACATTTGCTCCTGCAACAATTGCTCCCATGAAATATCCACACGCTATTCAAAGCCAAACATAAATTCTGCCCACAAACATAACCCTAACCCTAATCCTAATCCTCAAGTCAAACTAGACCTAAAAACCTATCACCACCCTAACCCTAACCCAAAGTCCTTGGAAAAAATAAGACCAGAGGAATTGTTGCAGGAGCAAAGTTGTGTCACCGTGTTTTAGATCACAACTGGAATGTCAATTTTGACTTGGACCACGTTACCAGTATATTAAAATACGAGAGGAAGACTTTGTTCTTGTTGGTTTCATTATGTATGCTCTCTTCTCTCTGTCTGTCTCACACAGGTGATCGAGGTCCAAATTCTTCCCCAAGATGACAACTGGGGTGAAAACACCACGGCCATCACAGGCACGTCGGACCGATCATCTCAGGAGGATCTCACCAGGTTGGCCAAGGACATGGATGGGAGTGTCGGCCTCGATTGCACCCGCTACTTCAGCATCATCATCGCCGGGGCCCTGTCCCTCGCTGCTTTCCTGTCACCCATCGCATTCGTGGTGCTGCCTAGTGTCATGTGGGTGGTGGACGAGTGCGGAACGTCCTGCGATGGCCTCTTCATCAGCATGGCCTTCAAGCTCTTTATCCTCCTCATCGGGAGCTGGGCGGTGTTCTTCCGGAAGCCCAAGGCCACGCTGCCGCGCATCTACCTCTTCCGCCTCACCATGATGGGCCTCATCTTCACCCTGCTCCTGGCCTACTGGCTCTTCTTTGTCATGCGCGTCATCACGCCCCAGGAGCCCAAGTACGAGGGCATCGTCACATACGCCGTCTCCTTGACAGACGCTCTCCTGTTCCTGCACTATATCGCTGTGATCCTCTTTGAGCTACGGCACATCCACCCTGTTTACATGCTGAAGGTCGTCCGCTCGCCAGATGGCCTGAGCCGTTTTTACTCCATAGGTCAGCTGAGCATCCAGCGCTCGGCAACGTTTGTCTTAGAACAATACTATCGTGACTTTCAAATCTACAATTCGCACTTGCTCCGCGTGCCGACAACGTCACGCGTGGCGCAGAAGCTGAGTAACTTTAAGTTTTATGACGTGGATGGGGTCGGCAACGATTCCGTGACCGGCCACTCAAGAGCCATTATGACGACGGCAGCGCACCGGCGCGACCAGAGCCGCAACGAGCGATTCTACGAGGAGCAGGAGTATGAGCGGCGCATGAAGAAGCGCAAGGCCAGGCTAGTGGTGGCCACTGAAGAAGCGTTTACGCATATCAAGCGCGTCCATGAGGACACCCACCCAGGGAGCCACGCCATGGACCCCACGGAGGCAGCCCAGTCCATCTTCCCATCGATAGCCCGCCCCCTACAGAAGTACCTCCGGATCACCCGGCAGCAGCCCCGATGGCCGATGGAGGCGGTCATCGAGCACCTCGCTCTCTGCGTCAGCTACAACCTGGCCCCCAGGAGCTTCCTGGAAGCCTTCTTCGAGCCGGGACCCTCCATCATGCTGTCGGAGCACTGCCACCAGCCCACCCAGGGCTGGGAGCTGGTCTCCGACACCATGGTGAACCGACCACTCAAGGAGGGCACAACGTTTCAACTCAGGCAGGGCGAAGTCTCCCTCCAGGTCTTTGTCATGAAAGTGCCACACTACAAACTCAATGAAGAGGTCTACGATTACAAGCGGAATCGCTTTGCCCTTAGGCTCCAGTCAGAAACGTCCGTGTAAAAGAAGACTTATCGCACTTCACTGCTGCAGAAGGAGATGAGGATGTTATCTTTAGAATTGGTCAAGCCTTTTGTGCAAGGGTCGTATCTTGAGTTACTGTATCATGCATATTTCGTGATCTGTGGTTGATCCCACTGCTGCTCGACATGCACTGTGCTGCACATTTTGCGAGAGCGCGTACATTGTGCATGCTAAAGTGTGCAGAGGTTGGCAGAATTTTCTCCCAGGACCAAGTTTCCAGCAAGGATCCAAGCAAACAAGGGGTCCAGGAGGCGTGGCCGATCAGTCTTCTGCGCGAGTTCAGACTCTACCCCAACTTACTTCTCCACTTCTTTGAAGAGCACTTGCAAAGGCCACTCATGGGAGCTCCTAGTAAAGATGCTATTTCTTGGATTTCCCGCATCACCAAGTGAATGACCAATGGGTGCCAACATTTAAAGCATACAATGTACATGACAATCTTAAAGTGTCCCAATTGTTTTACTCTTCCGCCATTGACTGCGAATTTGACAATTCCTTTGCACAAGACACCCACTGGGAGACTCCATAGGAATATCATCTCAGCCCAAATCAGAAACCAGAAACCATTGTTGCACCTGTGACTCTTTTGTCCAGTTTGACTGCACTGCAAATGAATTCCTCTCTGAACAATGTATGGCTTATTTCGCCACAGTAACGCTAATCACATTAGCCTGTGCTACCAAGGGTGCAAGAAAACAGTCTACTGTGGCATACAGGCTGAGGTTGAACTACCTTTGTTGTGCAGATTAGGGTTTAGAAGTACAATCCATCACATCTGTGCGCATTATCTTGACAGGAAGCTGTGGGTGCACCAAACTTCTTCGCTTTAAACCTTATACACTGTCCAACAAGCCTCTGCTGCGAATGGCTCAAACGTTGAAGTTGTCTGTGCATTTGAATTTCTGTCAACATTAAGGAATAGTGCCATCTGCATCTTGGATAATATGTTTCATTTTTTTTGAAGGTGTTTTTGTTGTGTCTACTTGAGGTAGCATTAACTAATCTTCCAACTCTCAAGAGATCTTAGTTATTGTCAAAGTGGACACTGTTATGACCACCTTTTTTCTTGTAAATAGCAGCCTTAAAATCACCCCTTCAATCTAGGCATCTGAAAAGTTTTTTTATGACCTCTATTTCTCACTACGTCCGGTTCTCTTGTTCAAGTTTTATTCTGTAGCTCTTTCCAGATCGTAATCTTGGCCCATTGCCATGAAGTCCATCTCAATCATTTGAGGGCATTATGTGGTGTAGAGTCACATTTGTGTGTATCATAAAGCTGTAACAAATGCAAACAGAAGGAAAGTGACCAGAAATGAATTTGTATTAAAACTAGGCATATGCATCAACAAAATTGGCAATTCACTGACTTTTCATACACATTATGTTTCCATCAATGATAATGTTTTTGTGTAATGACTTGCCTTTTGGCATGAAGAAATAGCACTTCATTTGATGACCTAAGGCAATACTCAAAAATACAATCTCAGATTTGCTGACAGGAGGAAACGCAAAACAAAAAGCAAAAAACAGAATTATTTAGATACCTACTAGTCCTTTGTTAGTCCATGACCACACACCATACATTTACTCTGTAGACATTTTTTTTTTTGTTCTTTTTCAGGTTAGAGTCAAACTATAGAACAAGTTTTCATCCTTTCTTGTCTACTTCTTATTGAGTAAGTCAGGTGTCTTCCAGCAGTTAACAGAAAGAAAAAAAAAAATGAATATCATTCCTGTCATTAGATCGTCAATTATGGATGGACCTGATATTGAATTCTATGGTAATGTTAGCAGACCAGTCCCCCAATCAGTAGTAACTTTCCATTTCAGGCAAAATAGTCTCATCACCCTTTATAGGATAGGAAAAAAGTCATCCTGTGAAGCCCAGCTGATGAAAGTGCCTACGTATATCAATTTTACACATACACTTGTGGATATGATATCAACTGTATTAGTAATAGAGTGCACTACACATGCTTTGATGGCCAAAAACATCATGCTCGTGAAACATGGGTTACGATGGTGCCAAGTTGTACCATAGGTGAGGTACGAGTTATTAGGCTACTGGTGACCAAGCAACGTGATATGCACATCTGTTGTAAAATGTTTGCATCAGATGTACAATGTGCAAGTAGAATGTAAACTGGCTCACAAGACGATCTCATTTTCCTGTGGCTACAGAAACACCTGCTATCAAAAGGGGTAATGATAACGAGAAAGTTATTGTAGGGCACCTGTGACTTCTGTTCCATTTCATAATAGATGGATTTTGACAAGCAGATATTTTTGGATTGGTCAGATTTAATGCATTGGACAGAGTAGCTGACAGGCATGCTTCAAAGTGTTCAATACAGTTGAGAAAAAAGAAATGATGGTCCAGACTTGAAGGAAACTAGTGAACACAGTACATATAACATGTAATTTAGTCATGTGTGCATTTAGATATCAAGGCAGCTGGAATTTAAGAAAGCATCTTTGCACAAGTGTCGGCTGGAGGTCCGCTCTCGCGACACTTTTCTAAAAAACAACTTGATTGATGGCACGTGCCCTGGAGACATAAAGCTTCCAACCAATCAGCACTGAGCATTTTAATTGCTGCCATGGTAGTTGCAGTTATTCATAACTCTCAGCAGTTGCAATATTTTTGGGATGGACTGGACGAGAATTGGCAGATAAAGCACTGATGTGTAAATAGAAGTCTCAGTGTTCTCAAGCTTGGTCATAGACGTTACGCTTGTCAAAATGTGCATCTTTTGTCATCTGTGTTCAGTTTCTGTAAGTAGCATGCAAGAGAGAGAGAGTGCACACAAACCTGACGATAAGGAGAAACAGATTAGTCTTGATTCAATACTGCATTACATTTTGAATGTGCACTTGGTATGGCTCTGGACTATTTCTAATGATGTAACTACTCAAAACAGGATTATCAACGATCTGGCGGTGATTTTTGACAATTCAAGAAAGAAAATAAAACGGATTATGGCATTTTGATTGCAATTGTACCTCATGTACACTACTGTAAAATGATTGTAACAAATCGATGTAATTATTTTAAAGAGGGAAAACAGATGCTTGTCATAGATTATAAAGAGTACTGCAAAGAAAGATAAAAATAAAATGAGTTGTGAAGTATGGATTATTGATGTTTTCTTCATTAGATGTAAGCAATGCTTTATTGTGCCATCTTTGTTCTTGTGAAGGCAAACGAATAAGTTTAAACCCTCCAGTACGTGTATTCCGTGTTCTGTGCAGATTGTATTCCTGTTTGTCTTAAACACCTAAATCTTGTTTTATGTCAGTTATCATACAGTGGCGAAGACGTACAATGTGTTTATTTTTCGTCTGTTTATTCTGTTTATTTTAAGTGTTGTTGGTCAGAACAGGTCTGAGATCAAATTGTTTTTTTTTTAATTCTTGTATTCTAGAGATGTATTCGAGTGTTAATACCACCAGTGTTGTGCTTCAAAAGTGTTTGTGTTGTGACTACGAGTGCTGTCATCGAACGACGTCGGAAGCTGTCGGATTGAAACGGTGATGCCCTTTCCCCGAGAGATTCTTTGCAATCTCTGGAGTTTGCACGCTGTTTCAACGTTTGATATGTTTTGGGCATCACATGTATTTAAAGTATAAGACTTGACCAAGGAAGAAAGGAGGTACTTGCTATACGTTGTATATGAGAACCAGCACAATTGGAATGGTGCATTAGAAGGGCATGACCCTACCATCATACAATGTACTATTGTTTGAAATGGACTTTTAAAACATGTCACCTTGTATACTCGTACTTTGAAAGAGTTTAGTTCTCCTTATTTGTTTTTGTTTTTTCGTCCTGTTCTCATGTTTGCCATGTACATTTTCAATCTTTTTTGCAGCGTGTATATTCATTCTTCAGTTATGGAGAATTAAGTGTATATTCATCAGAAGTGTACAAACTGTTAATCGTGCAAATCATGCCTGTAAATATACATCACATGTAGAACTTGTTTGCATATATGATTATAAGGAAAGAAAAAAAGAAGAAAAAAAAAGGAGAACACTGTGGTATACAATCTATGTACTTGTGTGCAAGTCATTAACTTTCTGTGTAGCCTTTTTCCTTGTTCGATAGATACGCAAAGACTGTAAATCTTTCGGGGAAATTTTATAATGTTGCATTAACAACAATTTTCATTGCTTTCTAGTGTTTCTACATGTGGACCTTTAAACTGATTGTTTTCATGCAGATGTTGTCAAGAGATGAGGCTAGATAAGACTTTGATGAAGTAAAGCATCCTCAATAAGCACAAGCAGTACTTGCTAGTTCTAGTAGCAGTTCAAAGTAACCTTTGGTCTCTAAATTTGTGCAAAAATGCATACCTGCTTTCTTAATACGTGTTTCTGCTGCTCAGTCTATCTGCAAATGCTTTGTCTGACGACAGAGTAAAATTGCAGACTTGTTTGAAGTCATTTTGCAACAATTTTTTTTCCCGCAAATTTTTACCCCAATTTTTCGCTAAAACCCTTGAACAGAATAGCTTTCGATATTATCACCTGTGGTGTGTAGTGTTTAGTACTAACTGTTTTATTGGATGATCATGGGTCATATTTATGAAGTCCAGCAAGTATGTACTGTAGCTACGGAGACCTGAAATAAATGAATTGCGCCATCTTTCAGAACAGAGTTTTGCTAAATTTTTCCTTCAGTATCGTGTAACACTCGTGTCAAAGACAAAATGCATATCGGTTGAATAGTGCTTGTGCATTTATTTGCATCGTGTAGAATTTGCCACATTTCGTGTATATGTCAGATATTATATCTGATTAATATGTTTGGTTTATGATTCTTAATGTCAGAACAGTACCCTTTAGTGAAGGATGGTCCATCATAATGGTGCCCTTGTACTAACTTTCCAGTAGAAAATAAGTACTGCCATGAATTGACCTGAAATCTTATATTAAAAGGAGTTTGATAACACTGACAGGGAAAGATGTATTTACTTCTGATCTTGTGCCAATTGTGGTCACAAGCAAAAAAGAAAGCCTGTTTCTTTTTCCCAACCTTTCCTGCCATACAGGCTTAATATGTTTTTCATAAAGGGTATTCATTCCTAGTATAGGAGCAAAGCTCCAGTAATTTTAGAACTAATCATAAAAAGTATCTTTATCTCATCAGTACATCTACCAGGGACTGTACCATCTCAGTTCACTGACCCATTGTAATTTGAAGTCATAATTTGTTTCCACACGCATAGGGCCTGTTTCATAAAGAGTTCCAATTGATCTTATGCTTGATTTACTGAGCGTAAGATCGACATTGATTGTAAATTTGTTTCATATTCAAGATACTTCCACTTGATTTAAAACACAGTTTGAAAAGCAGATCAGGCGTATCTTTTTTGAATCTTCTATCGTAAGATCAATCTTACGATCAATCTTTATGAAACAGGCCCCTGGTGTAGAGAAGAGGTCTTTTTTCTCGAAGTAGAGTTAAGAAGTGAATTCTGTAAATTAAAGCTCCCAATAACTCTTGATTCTCTTCTTTTTTGATATTGTGTTGTTGCTCTTCTGATTGTATTTTGTTCATTGCAGACATTCATATAAAATTTGCAAAGTTTTTACTTTGCAAATTTTTTGTATTTACAAAGTTTGTTGTTTATCTTTGCTTTACCATTTCCTCTGGAAGGCCAGGGTAAAAGACTGACCAGCTCAAGTTCAGGATTTTTTTTTTTTCAATTTTAGCCAAAAATGTCAAAGTCTTCACTGTTGTCTGTTTTTATTCTTTCACACACATTTGAATTCTTCCATTTTGCTAGATTTTTTGTGTTTGTGTTTGAAATGAGTTTGAACTGAGAACTTTTATTTGTGGTACACTGGCCAGAAGTCTGCAAGTGTTAAAGTTGTTTCCTCATTCATTTTTTTTTTCCTTTAAAAAAAGTGAGAAAATAAAGAATGAAAGAAGGCATTGCCTTGATGTACAGTGTGTGGAAAGGATGAATGCCATTTTTAATCTTTATGGTAGAGTACAATAGCACAAAAGAAAGGAAACTTCTGTCTAGTGCATGTCAAGCCTGGTATTAGAGATGAGCAAAGCAAAGCAAGTCCCGTAATGAGATAAAAATCCATAAGATAAAGCCAATATTCATGACTATCCTTGTGAATATTAATGTTGTTTTTAATGTAATTATCATCATTGTTTTTGTCAAAATCAGTCATTACTGTTTGAACTGTTTCGGAAATTTACAAGAACTCATAGATTTGATAAATGGAATCCACAGCACCAGTACACCACACATATTTAATAGTGTCAGCTCTTATAGTGAACGGCTGGTCAGCATTGTACTGAATGTTGTTGGTCTTTTTTTTCTTCTCCAAATTCCTACGTCAAATGCGGCAGTAGGAAAATGGGCCAGTATAATAGAAAGAACGGTAGCAAGCCATTTGGAAGCATTGATGTGATGTATATGTTGTATGCCATCAGAAAAAAAAAAATAGATATAAATGCTTCTCTCAAAGAAAAGCTAATGTCATCAGCACAAGGGAGTGCATTCGTTTTTGTGGATATCATTTTGATATTGATAGCATTCATGTTGTAAGAGAAGAGCTGTTTTTATGATTTATGTATTTATTTCCTTTCTATTGTGTACAAATCATAGGGAGGTTTTTAGTAAAAGTGAAACATTTTTTTTTCTTTCTTTCTGAAACCAAAGCCTCGGAATTCATTGATTGATGATTTTTAACCATGTGAATGTGCAGCGTCATTTACTAACTTTATTTGTGTGTGTAAGCATCCTTTTCTCCATGTGTTTCAAATGCAACTGGTATACATTGCTCGCTTAAATCATTTTTGATATTAAGGAATTGTGATTACGTCAGTGTCGGTACCGAGCAAGCCACTGGTTATTGTAATGGAGATTTAAAAGAAAAAAGATAACAGATTTCTGAAATTCAATATGTGATTATGTTTATGCATTGCTTATGTTTTTTTGTGACATTGATTAAAAATTCATGAAAAGGGCACATGATGCTTGATGATTTGCAGTTATTATTGTGAGAGTTCAGAGGTCAAATTGAGTGATCATTAGATCACATGCTTTTCATGTCCAGTGCAGATAATTCCTCTGTTCACAATATGTTTCTTGTGATATTGAACTTGTTAAAGGGATGGTATAGGTTTGGTTGAGATGGGGATCCAGGTGTTAACTTTTTTTTTTTTAATTATTAGAAACTACCTGTGTGAATATTAAAGAGCCTACAATTGTAAGAGGATTAAAAGTTTATCTGATGAAAATCGGTTTTGAAATGGCCGTGATATCAAATTAAAACAAAGTGGTCCTAATAAAAGTTGGGTCCCACCTTTAATTAGGATATCTTTGTTTCATGGTATCTCAGAGCACTATTTCAAAACCGATTTTCATCGAATAAACGGGGGTTTACATTTCTCTTAGTATATTGTATGCTCTGTAATGTTTCATCTACACCGTAGTTTGTTTCTTTATTATATTGCAAAAGGTTAAAAACCTGAATCCCCATCTTGACCAAAACCATACTATCCCTTTAACCCTATGTTTGCTTTGAGTGCTGATTGGTAGAGAAAACCCCATAGCATTGTACACACTGTCTACGGTCCTTGGTGGACAAAGGTTTAAAAGCCATAATGCAGGGCAAGGAATTTGTTGCTATATGATTGCCAATTGGCGCAGTCAGATTGGCAAAAGATAGAGAAATTTAAGATCAAATTTGAGATTTAAGTTTGCCTCCTCCTCGACCTCCTCTTTCTCCACCTCTTCATCCTCCTCATTCTCCTCTTCCTCCCCCTCCTCCCCCTCCTCCTCCTCCCCTCCTCTCCCTCATCTTCCCCCACCACCACCACCTCCTCCTCCCCCTCCTCCTTCTCCACCTCCTCTTCTTTCTCCACCACCTCCTCCTCCTACTCCTCCTCTACCTCCACTTCCTTCACCTCCTCTTCCTAGTCCTCCTCTTCCTCCTCCTCTTCCTCCTCCTCTTCCTCCTCCCTCCCCACCACCTCCTCACCCCCTCCTCCATTCTCCTCCTCCTCATCCTCCTCGTCCTCTTCCTCCTCAACAGTGGTGTGATTTATTGGATAGGTGTCTGCTAGAATAAATACACACCATCTGCATCATGTGTATGATGAGTGTGTGTGTGTGTGTGTATGTTTGTATGTTTGTATGTTCTGTGTGTCTGTGTTCTGGCCAAGATGATGCTCCTGCAGAAGATGATGCTTCTCAACTTTCTCAGAGAGAGAGAGAGAGAGAGAGAGAGAGAAAGAGAGGGAGAGCTGGATTAACCTTCCTGACACCAGTGTTTACATTACTGTGCGGGCGTGGACCCTGTTTTCACAGGATGCGGAGAACAGTTCCCGCAATTCTCACACACTACACAATGTTTAATGTCGGACATACTGAATGACTGAGAGTGAACAAAAGGGTGACGTGGGTATGAAAGACAGACATTATGTCATTTTAACCCTGTTGTGTGCTTTGAGTGCTGATATGCCGAGAACATCCTGTAGCATATTGTACATGCTGTCCATACTCCCTTGCACAGAAAAGGTTAAAGGAATGTCATTCTTTGGGATGTCGAATATGTTTTGCCTCTGTAAGAGACATGAAACCTTACATATAATCAAGTTGTTCACTTCCTAAACACAAATTTACAATTTGCTTCATTGAAACTGAACCATAGGGCCTACTGTAAAATCTATTCTTGCTATCAAAAAGCACAATGTAGAATTGATGGACATTTATTAGATAATTGAAGGAATCTTCTTTCTTTAAAAAAAAAAAAAACAAAAAAACAAAACAAAACAAAAACAAAAACCCGAGTTCCTGATAGGGCCCACAATATATCAAACCCTTTTGGAAAGTTAGTGGCCCCACAGAACTTTTGAGTGGACCCAGGCCACAGGGCCACTGCCAATGTCAAGCTCTACCTGCTCTACAGACATCATACAGTTTTACAGAAGCACAGCAATTACTTGACCGAAAGAATTAACGGTCTGTATCTGGTCATCGGGGATATATTCCGCAGAGACAACGTCTGAGTGGATTCACAAAATCCCCTCCTATGTTTACGGAGGAGAGCTGTAAATGTCCAAAAAAAAAAAAAAAAATGATAAAAACTCCTCTGGACAGATGGATTTTTCTGTAGAAGAAATTACATACTAGCTGATGCTGAAACAAAGGAGCCAAGTTCCTGTGCAAACTGCTCCCTTGGCTGACAGCATTCAAGAACCCGTAATGTGTGAGGTCCCACACAAACAAAGGGACATAAACTGTTGCAAAGCTGAACAGCATGAAACGACACATATGGGGCTGTGAGAAGATTTCTTTGTACTGAATACAAGAGATCCGTAGATTGCAGTTAAAAGGGAAGCTAGACATTATTGTTCCAAGGAAACTATTAAAGGCCCCCTGACATTCATTTAATGTGTCGATATGGCTTCTGCTATGTGAATGGGTCTAAATGTCTCAAATTCAGTATAATTATTATCCTGTTTAAGGCTAGTTCTGAGTAGGGCAGCTAGGTATCTATGAGAAATATGTGTTAAAGAAAAATCAGGTAATTTTTGATAGGATAATTATATTGATCTTTATGTATCAAAATGTCTTTTTTTTAATTACAATTTTTCATTATTTCTAAATTGCCCCCTAAAAAGAAAAAGAAAAAGAAATCTTTCTGTATTTTATGACGTCTTCACCAGTAAAGTCGGATCAGCTGCAATAAACATAAGAATACTGATTAAATGCACTTTGCCAAATTCTGGAACACTTCCCACATAGTAGTGATTATCGTGCTATCACACTGTCTGAGGTGTAGTTCGATAACACTTGTCTTTTTATTGTAAATTTGGCAAGATATTGAAGAGATGCATATCGATTAGGCACTGTGATGCCTAGTTCAGCTAAATTTCCGCTTAGTGACATCACAAAAGGCAAGAGAGATTTTCAAAGGATGCAGAAATAAAAGAACAAGAAAATTATACAAAATCTGCAAAACATTTCTTTCTTTTTTTTTTCAAACAGTTTCCAAATTTGTGATTAGTAGACCTTTTCACATCAACTGTCATCAGGAGTCAACATTTAATCACCATAAGGGGACATTTAACCCGTTGAGGAAAAGTCCCGAGTATACTCAGGCAGGTGTCTATGGGAAATGTGTGTTGTAGCAAAAAAATCAGTTGTAGCAAAAAAAAAAAAAAAAACCCGTCCTCAACGGGTTAAGTTTAAAAGAAAGAGAGAGAGGAGGAATTTTCAAGTTATAGGGCCAACACAGAGCAAGAAAAACCTACTTTTAAAGGGCCCTATGCATTGCAAGTGCATGTTTAATTGTATGTGTGATACCACTATCATCACTTACAGTATGTATGTGGCCAAGAGAATACCTAATATAGGTGCCACATATTTTGCAATAATATTCTTACTATTTTTCCTAAAATCACTTGGACACCTCCACCAAAAAAAAAAAAAAAAAGCACACACACACACACACACACACACAAATACGTGTCTAAATCCGAGGACCTGTTTCACCCACAAGAATTTTACCACATAACCGAGGACCTGTGTGTATAAGTACGACTCTTTGTACCCCTACATGCAAAAGCAGACCGTTTGGAATGGTCTGCGAAGCGCGGACATCCTCGGTTCTCTGTGTGTCCTCGGTTTAAATGTAAAGGTTGTTTGTGTGTCCTCATTTTCCACCATGGGTAAGTGCACACACACACACACAGAGACACACACACACAAATTCCAAACCAAATTCTGACAGTAACATCATCTGTAAATCATTTATACAGTATTCATATGTTGTTCATATATTAGCTACAAAAGATAAGAGGAAGCACCTTCCCTTAGACCAAGTATAGCTTACGTGTTTCTGTGCATTTTTTTTTTTTTTTTTTTTGATAACCCTTTGAGGATGGGATGATTTTGCTACAACACGCATTTCCCATAGACACCTGCCAGAGTATACCCGTGACTCATCCTCAACGGGTTAATCATACTGAGTAACATGGAAACACTAAATCTGGGTACAAAAGCAAAAAAATGTAAAGACTTCAAACCAGCAAAATCACACTGCTCTATAAAGATGGTACACGCTGACCTCTTGTCAATGAAGTTCCACTGTGTCATACTTTCCAAAACAAACTCCATTGCATTTTCATTCACATGACTCATCTGAATAAACTCACAATGCAGGAAGACAAAGCAACAGAGGAGGATGCAGTGTACATTTCACTTTTTTGATCTCTTTTATTGCTAGCAAAATTTCTTTTCATCAAGAAAAATTTGAGTTACTTGTGACTGTCAACAGACATCAGGCTGACAGACAGTTGATTATGTAATGTGTACCTTACAAGAGTAGATTTATAATCCAACCACCAACAACACATCCAACATCATTAATTGTATTACAAGAAATTGGGTAATGTGATATACGACAAATATAATATTTCAAAAATGAAAATGATTACCACGGTAGACCTTTTAATGTACAATAATCTCCAGAATGCAGGAAAATATAACAATCCAGAAATCAACTTTCTGTTTTTCATTAATTACATATTTTAGCATGTTTATTACTGTACATGTAGAGAAAAGCAGACTCTGTAACAACAAACATTAAAACAATGAGCTAGTACAAGACGTTTTGACTGTGATTTAAAAATTATCATTTTTCTTATTTAATTTGTTCATCCTATATACTCTAATCAGGCTGGGCTTTGCTAAATCAGGGGCATGTGACAATTGTCAAATCTGGCACACATATTGTCTGCGATGTAATACTCAAGAATATCACTGGATTTCCCAAATCAATTATTCTTTTATGAATAAATATTTGAATGCCAATTTATGCAAGAAATTGGTATTTGGGCTTGAACTGCTCATGCAAGCTATGGGAATGTGTTTTTGGAGGAAATATATGATATAATACTACACTGACATTGTAAAACCTGAAAAACAGCTATATTCAAATTGATTCTTTTGTATTTTCTTGTCTATGCAATTTCTCATGTATCTCTTTGTTTTAAACAAAGCAATGAAAAACAAAATCTTTAGTGTACAACACTGTGACCTTGACCTTGAAAACATACATACAATTTCAAGCATAGAGAATACATGATGATATAACTGAATAACAAATCAAAAGAGTGATTATGATATAATTCCTCTGATTCTATGAAATTTATGTGTTATAATGCAGGAAATTTCATTTTCAGCCCACAAACTCCCGTAAAACACTCTGTGATGTGGTAAGTCTAACTGTTATTCCAAATTTTAAAAATGTGGTATCAGAAGATGCACATGACTCTAGGCTCAAAAGTCACGAAACGCCAAGATGCAATTTTTTTCAGTTCGGTACTGATTGCGGTAAAACAACAGGGGCGGATTCACCAATTCCCTCCATTCAACTCACTATATAATGAGTTCTACAATTTATCGCGAGGTATGATTCATACTATTATATCACTTTCAATATTCATGCACAAGTATATACGCACTTGACCTAGAGAAGCTGATTAATAAAAAAGATACCACAGCTTAGCAAAGGGGACATAATCATTTTCCCATTCATTTTAAATGTTGGCTTCCTTACAAGGTATGCTACCATCTTTAATACCAGTGGTATTTGAGGAGGTTTCAGATAATTTTCGACTCATTTTCAAATAATTGTTGTTGTTGTTATACTATGTACATAATGCCGGATTTTAATTCAATATTTTTTTCCGTATTAATGTGCTTAGAAACGTAAGTATCAAGCGATAAGTGTTATCTATTATCATTTTATTATCAATTTATTATTATTATTATTAATATTATTATTATCATTGTTATTATTATTATTATTAATATCATTATTATCATTGTTGTTGTTATTATTATTATTAATATCATTATTATCATTGTTGTTATTATTATTATTATTAATATTATTATTATCATCATCATTATTATTATTATTGCCATTATTATTACTATTATTATCATTATTATTATCATCATCATCATCATCATCATTATTATTATCATCATCTTTATCAGAATCGGATGGCATTTCTGTACAGCATTGATGGCTCTGATCCTCAGTCATGTCTAGCATGGTACAGGACAAAAAGTCAAACTTCAGAGTGAAAAAGCCTGTTTTCAAGGGACCTGGACGGGTGGAAAACCTACACCTCATCTGTGTTTCTTTGCTCTGGAGGATCTCAAAGAGAACACAGATTTGAGATATGATTATGGTCTGCGAGATCTTCCATGGCAAAAGGTGTGAAAATATGCAGCCTTGGACATTTCATTGATATGCTCTATTTGCTGTGAATCCTGATTAAGAACATCTGCTTAAACCTTCATTTGCCCACCTACTTAGCATAACTTACCAAGCTTTTTTTATTCAGTAATGCATCCGCACATCTGGATGCGGTTGCCATGATTACAAGACTGTGACCCTACTTGCATCATGCCACTGAATTTGTTTTGTGCTAGAAATGTCACCTCTTAGAATACAGGTATTTCCCGGAAACTCAAACTTTCCACGCCTCCATGTAAGACCATTTTATTTCTGTCCATCCCGCAAAGTATCAAAAAGTACTTGATTTCTTGAGACAAATCGAAAGAAATATTGTACATCTCCGTTATTCTTTGTCAAAAAAACAAACAAACAAAATAATGAGGAATTCAACAGCAGCAGAATCAGTGGTGTCTTGTAACCTGGATGCCTCTGCCAGCTTTCTTTGATATCATGTACGTGGATGACTGCAGACTGTGTGATATAATTTGTCTAATTACTCGCAAAATTTTGCCAATGCATAGCTTTTCAAAAAGCATTTATTTTACATCTATTATACTAGTAATGATAATAATAGGGGGTATTTATAAAGTAGTTTTAAAAATTCTTTCATCCTAAAACAATTTGCTACATTGTAATTGTTACAAATTACTTTTGTCCATCCTTCTACCGTTCCCTTTACTATGGAGAACGACACCACCATTACATATTTTACACACTTATTGCACATTTTAGCGACTACTTGCGGATGTAAACATAGACATGTTTGTTGCTTTCCAATCAACAACCATTAAAGGACACGAGAGCTTTTAACACGTAAAGAAAGAAACAATAACAAATACGCTGCACCATACACCGACAACCACCTAGATTAATGATCGAAGGTGATCATTCACATTAACACATGCTAGTACTGCTTATATGATAAATCTTTCATGCCCAGACAAGTTTGTTCAATCACTCACAAATTCGTTTTTATCTTGATATAATATTTCCGATGCTTCATTTTCTTTGTAAGAATACAGCGAGACTAGGATTCTGTTAAAATGTTTTATACTAATTGTACAGTATTAACACTTTTAGTCTCATCACTTTCAAATCTCTCTTCCAAAGCTTTGTTTGCCACAACTTCATTCGTTCCAATGGGCAGATAGGATTAAAAACAAGAGTTTAGAAAAAGGCATCTACAATGTAATACCATATTCTCTATGTGTTTGCTTGCGAGAGTACATAGGAAGATCAATGAGGAATTTCAATGCTGCCATAAAAAAAAAAAAAAATGGAATAGCAAAGATTTTGACCTTTCAGAATTCAAAAGCCAGTTACAAAAGAGAATGGTCAATTACTGTTGGTCACTGCAATACCTTTCTTCAGCAGTGATGCATCAGTGAGAGTACATTATCAAGATTACGTGAACGAATCATATGAGAGACACCAAGAGATATTATCCCATGATATACATAATGAAGAGTATATCATACCATATATATATTTTTTAATTGCTCCATAAACACTGATATTTTGTTTCCCTGATTATTCAAGTTCACACTTTTTTTTTTCTTTTCTTTGACTACATGGTTTTTCATCATTCTTGGCAAACTTTACTACATTGTAATGTATATAAAGTGATGTTTTGTGCTACGAAACTTCACCAACCCTTTGCATGCCAATGCAGTCACAAGCCAAAATAATACCATTGACAATTGACAAAATTCATCAAAACCTTAAAGATTAAGGAATAATGGTGCAGCTGCCACAGCTATAGGAATCAGTAAGATTACATGGTCCCTATTCACTGTTTGAGTCAGAACATCATGACCACAAAAGGCATCGCAGCAAACATGGTAATCAACAGACGGAAGGCAAAACGAAGATGAATGAATTCTTGTCATCACAATATCATAAAACTGTACTGTAAAATCCACAGTCAATGCAAAAAATATGCACACCCCAGCTTTTGTGCCAGACAACCCCAAAGACCTGGGCCCCATTTCACAAAAAAAAAAAGAAGAAAAAGTTGATATGATAGCAACTCTTGCTGGAATGGCAACTGTCATGGTAATGACAAGAATCCAGCTTCCTGATTGGCTGTTGCTATGAGAAATTTGTCATTCCAGCAAAAGTTGCTATCCTTACATCTTTTATGAAATGGGGCCCAGAATACATTAGCAAATCCCACGAGAAGGGGGTCTTATACTGTACATTTATGTTCATTGCTTTGCTATAATAAAGAAATAACTTAAGACTCGACAATGATATGCTGAAGATTATGCAGATTTGTCACAATACTGTCAATAACTGGGACAGTACCCATTTACAATTAAATCAAGATATTCCATTCCACCTAAATGCTCTATATTTTTACTTCATAACCACTTACCAGTTATAGCCCTGTCTCGAAAATGCAGTGCATGAATAGAATAAAGGGTAAAATGAAATTGTTGGATCCAAGAACATCACAACACGTCTTTGTCCTAGTACAAAATAATAATATCTGCCGTGAATTCAACGTCCTCGAACATATATACACCATCAGTTCTCCTATTAGATATGGGGTACTCCAACATTGTGTGCGTGGGGACTTCACTGGCAAAGGCTGAACTAGTGGCATAAATAACATCTATATCAGGATACATGCACTCGTAAACACCACACAAGGTTTAGACTCTACCAATTTCTGAAGCTTGCTATGCAACAGCATCTTTTAATATAGATATACATGTACATATAAACTGTCTTCATTGGCAGAACATGCGTTGGTTTGTATTCCTCTATTCAATTCATACAGGCTCTGTGTTAAGTGCAGAATCGGTCACTCTAGTATTGTCTGCAAAATATATATTTTGAAAAAAATTTCCCATAACGATTTATCAGCTGTTTGATTTAAAATACAAAACATCAGCATTAAATCGAATACAAAAATTCAAAGTACACTGCACTTCCGTTATAATGAGCAAGGTTAAACGTAATTTTGATACAACTATGTAAAATTTAGGTCTCAAAATCATGATCTAGATTGCTTTGTCCACTTTATTTGTTCAGATATAATGACATTTCGATATAACAAAAGAAAACTGCCAATTTTGAGAACTCATTATAACGGGAGTCCCCAGTATCAAATATTTAAACATAACATAAAGAAAGCACACACCATGTGTGCAGTTTGATACCCATCAAAAATAGTAAATCCACAGATTACTTTGCATGAGCACAAAACAACAACAACAACAACAACAACCATAAAACAAAATGGAAAAAGGATACCTCACTGGAAAGGAGTATAATGATAAAAGAGTTATTCCCAACTGGGTTTGGAGAGTCTACCTTATACAAGGCAGGACAATGTTTGAATATGAAAAAATAGAATATACTCTATTGTAATTTCTACCTGCCAAGAAGCACAGGAACTGCTTGCCACCATTAAAAAGAGAGACGCCCTCTTGGAGAACTTCTCCAATTCCTCGAAAATATCATCATAAGCCCGGCAGAAAAGGAGCATGTTACGAACAGACGTCTCTCTCAAGAAACGTTCATCAAATTCTAGAGGAATGTTGCCACTCATGCATGGATCGTCAACTCGATCAGAGTTTGAAACTTTCTGCGGGTTGATGCGTGACAAGCGACGATTTGTCTGTCCCACTGTCTGTAGCTGTGAGTTATTTCTTCTTCTCACTCTGTTCCATGTTCCACTGCTCAATCAACTGCGTCAGTTCCATGCTCAGTATCCCCTCCACCTCAAATTCCCAAATGCCGTTGCCACTCCCCTGGTTTGTCAACTCAAGGTTTGAAACTTTTCCTTGGGTTGATGAATGATGAGTGACTCAAATGTCTGTGGCCGCAGGTTATTTCTTTTTCTCCTTCTGTTTTAGTTTCCACTGCTCGATCTGCTCCTTCAGTTCCGTGTTCGGTATAACCTCCTCCATGGTCAGTGGCTTCCTGTTGAACGGGTCGATTTGATCACTGCAAAACGACAGGGGAAACAGGGGGAAACGTGACTGGTAAAACTTAGGAATTCATCAATACATTCGACAAGATATACAAGAAAAATGACCCACACAAATCATCCAATTAATTAAAAAAAAAAAGAAATTTGAAAGTAATCTAGAGATGACAACTGGCATAAGATGGGCATTAAAATAAAAAAAAGAAAGAAAAAAGACTCAACATTCTTCTCAGCACGTATCATATCATTCTTATATTGGCTGACATGATATATATTTATTTACTTGTTTAATAATAATAATAATAATAATACATTACATTTGTAATGCACTTAATACAATGTTTCTAAGCGCACAGGGAAGAGACGAAAGGAAAGATGAAAAATGAGGGAAAACAGACAGGTCAAAACATAAGTAAGAATAACATGACATAAATCAAATGTGTACCAGTAATTAAACACACACAATTACACTCAACACTTTAACTTAGGGAAGGAATCAATATGGGAAAAGATAAGTTTTAAGTAGTGCCTTAAGTTTCCTTCATATATATTCATACGTTTCTCTCACTGTCACATATCTACACACCTATTTGTCATTACTTATTGTACATATTCGATATATTTACTTACTGCAAAAATGGAAATTTTCACGTATTGTGTGGAACTAAGACTGGCATGAAAATAAAAGCACACAAATTTTTTTGCCTGCCATGCATTCCAGTAGTTCGTGCCTTGATTCTGCAGAATTACAAACATGCTGAATTCATCCTACTTGGCCGAGCGCGAAAAATTACTCACGCAAAAATATCTACTTTTACCGTATATCTATTCATCTCTGGATGTTATTAATGTCATCTAACCAAATCTTTGGCTCCTGGATGAAAAGTATGGTAGTCTGCTGGTGATACATTTCATACACACCTTAGAAGATGCCGAGCTATTGTGGGCCTGTCGATGTTCATTCCAGATGTTGGCAGGGTCACCGGGTCAATCATGAGGGTAAAGGTCAAGGGGTCAATGAATTCATCTGGGGCATCTGCAAAGAGCTCTTCTTCCACTTCTTTCTTCTCACTCAGTTCCTGCATTTTAGAGAAAAACATGCAAATATAGATAAATATATATGGAAAGAGACAGATAGATAGACAGACAGACAGACAGACAGACAGATAGATGAATACAGATAGACAAACTGATAGATAAATAAACAAACGCAAACAGAAAAACTGACCAGTTATTGTATGTAATGTATAGAATTGTAAATAGGACCATGCCACAAATTGTATGCAATTTATTTCCATTTAAACAGACTACTTACATACTGAGAAAAGGAATAATGAAATTAGATGTTCCACATCCGAGAACTAATTTTAAGAAACGTAGTGTAACATATCGAGGCACTAAACTATGGAATAATTTTTCAGACGATGTATAGCAAAGTGTATCTTTTTAGTAATATTAGTAATAATAGTAATTGTGTGCATTGAACTGTAACATTGTGCATCAATCATTTTTTTTCAGTATCTTAATTCCCATTTTCTTCATGTAATATGCATGATTCTGTATGATTTGTTTTGTGTGTGTTTGTTTGTTTGTTGTTGTTTTTTGTTGTTCTTTTTAACGTTTCTTATACTACGATGTATAAAATGTTGTATTTTGTAATTGTATGATTTTTACTTCACGGACTCACAGAAGAACAGCCATTGGCTGAAGTGAGTGACCCGTGGTGAAATAAAATAAATTCAAACTCAAACTCAAACTCAACCAGAATGAATATTATTTATTAGTGGAAAATTGAGCAAAGAAAATGGGATTCCATCAGGATTCCAATGGAATCCCATTTTCTTTGCTCAATTTTCCACTAATAGATAAATAAACAGATAGATTGATAGATGGAGAGATAAACAGATAGATATATAAATGAACAGATAGATAAATGAATACATATAGACAGAGATACAGATGATTTAAGAGCCTGGTACGAAACAGATTAAAGAATTAAAGTGGATGCAAGTCAGAGAGGTGTTTCTTATTCTCATGTTTCAAAATCCATGTCCTACCAACATCCATACCACAAGATGCATATTTTCCCATTTCTGGGTTGCCGACAAAGAGATTTAAACTATTAAAAGACAGTGAGGTACATGTGTATACTGCTCCACTGGAGTACTGAAACTCTTTACCATAATGTTGACAACAGCTGTTTCCAAGATGGCAAAGGCAGCAAGTGAGTTTAGCAGAATGAAAGTCGACCGACTGAAGAAATACTGAACTTACCATGGCATTCCCAGTGCTGGGAAAAAGAAGTATGCTTTAGTATTAAAACTAGCACGAACCACATTTCTGGATTTGTCTAGCCTAGCCATCATTGCTAATCCATCTCCCAGCAAAAACCAAATGAGGGCACATGGATTACGAGACGTGAGAATTGACTGCTACAAATGAACATGTCTAGAATATCTAACTACATTCACTGCTGACTACTTTGCAGAACGATCTATGATATTTCACGAGGTTCTTATTTCCACAACTTCCCTGAGGTAGGTGTTACTCACAAATTGATAAACACATCATGAAAATATTTGTTCTAATCCCGATGTAAAAGTGACAAGCACATGTACAATTCTACATTCATTACTGTACTCCACGCTCGTCAATTTTGGAACCACTTGTGAAATTAGGAAGTCCCGATTCACGAAAAATTAGACTTGCTGAATGTTATGGCGAATACAGTTACTCCAGCACACCCACCTTGACTCTCTCGGCAAACTGCGTCAGTCCCTCGATGACCTCCAGCTTCGTGCCGATCTTCTGCAGGACGCGCTCGGCGCGGACGAACAGCATCGGCGTGTAGTTGCCCTCATCCTGGGCGGTGGCCTGGCAGAAACTCTCGGCCGCCCCGAGGTGGATGTACAGCAGGCAGATGTCCCTGACCAGCTGCTTGGGGTTGAAGTCAACCTCCTCGAAGTCGTTGACCTTGAGGGCGATCTTGTTGGGACCTACCTGATTATCAAGCAATCCAATTCAATTTCAATTCAATTCAAAATTCATTTCATTTTCCAATTATGTATTATTTTCCCAATTTACAACACAAATTAACAAGGTATTCAAATGACATAACGATAGACTCAAATCAAGTGACAAATATCATTCTTTTAAGACATTTAAATGTTTTCCATAATTCTACGAAAATTGGAGAAACACACATACACACACACAACACCAGAGAGCAGTGCTTGCATATGTGCATTTTTTTTTTGTTTCAAACAAAACTGAAAGAAATGGCTGTTAAGCAAAACCTTTAAAAATAATGTCAGCATCAGCACTAAGATCCAATTTGCAAACAACCAAGGGTCTAGTGAGGAAAAGTTTTCAAGACAAGTTTATATAGTTGATTGTCAATATTCATTATTACCAGGTTGTTTACTGCCCATTATAATCTGATTCCATGAATCATTCCATCATTGCCTTGGCACATTGACGCAAGCGACAAAATCATTCAAATTCATGATGTGCTTACATATGGCTTGGGTACCATGTTCTACTTGGATGTCATATTATACGCAGAAAGACTCATCCCATTTAAACATATTGAAGTGAAGACAATGTAATAGTCCATTGGAGTCCATGTAAATAATGAGCAAAGTAACATTTTGGTCATTACAAGCAAGGACCCTCATATCACTTGCTATCTTCTGGCAAATGTACAGCAATAATTCTTGTAAAATTTGATTTGTGCATATGACCCTTTTGTGGCAAATCAATAATACAAGTTTGAAGCCCAAAACGTGTATAAAGAAGAACAAAAATTCGGAAAGGATGAAGGAAAATGAGTGGAAAACAATGAGGGAATTCAATTCAACACTTTGATGAATCTTTATGTCTGTCTAGAAAGAAAATGAGCTCTGATGATCTTCTCATCACATCTAAAATATTAGCCTATGGGCGCCTGATAGCTTAAAAAAAGACTCCACCATTATTCTCAGCCTGCTAAAAAGAGAAATGTATTATGGAGATTTTGACCGCAAAATGGATTAAGCATCATTCTAAAAATATTTTAAAGTAAGTCCATCATCAAATAAAGCAAAATAAAGTCTTTCCAGTGATACCTCACTTATTCCACAACACAGAATGTTCTTAAAGTAGTGATTAAAAATCCCACATTTTCTTAGTAGCACATTCTTTGTTTTTCAACGAGTTTGATCACAAATATCTAAGATTTACAAGAATGCAGTTCACTCGTTTTGTGGTCAAACTCTAAGTTACGTACATGTTGACATGGATGTATGTACACAACATCAGTTTAAAAAAAAAGAAAGCCATCAAAAAGCACAAATGTGATCAGCTCTTACCAGTTTGTGAAGGAAATTGTTGAACATCATGGCTACTCTCTGCACCAACACCGGGTGGGTAAAGATAGTGGTGATTTCTGGGAAAGATAAGATAGATCAATGATTTACATAATTCAATTGTTACTGCTATACTCTACATAAACTTAAAGGGATGGTACAGTATTGGTGGAGATGAAAATTGGGCTTTCAACTTTTTGCGAGATACCAAGAAAACACTCATGATATAGTACAGAACATACCATCTTCCAGAGGAATTCAAAATTTGATGAAAATCGGGTTTGGAATGACTGAAACATCCAAAAACAAAGTAAAACAAAGCAATCGTAATAAAGTGTGGGTCAAACACTTTATAACAATCACTATTTTTTTGGATATCTCAGCCATTTCAAAACCAATTTTCATTAAATAAACGTTGAATTCCTCATAGAATTACATGTTCTTTCATATCGCATAAGAGGTTTCTCATTATCTCACCAAAAAATGTTAGAAACCTGAAATTAGGTCTCAACCAAAACTGTACAATCCCTTTAAATACATTTCCATAAACACTGGCTAACAACGTACACACTGATTTACATAATATAATCATTATTTCTATACTCTAAGTAAAATTAAATAAATGTTAGTAAATATTGCCTTACATGAGTACAGAAAATGTTTTCCCCATTTTCATTTTACTTCATTTCGCTTTTGGCTATGACTCCTTAACCCACTGCATACTACATTCATTTCCTGTCAATAGGAATGTGTGTGAAATTTGTGCACAGTGGATTCATTGGTGCAGAAAAGGTTAAAGGGCTCTGTTCTGTTCCTTTTCACAGGGTTATGATACATACATTTCATATCTGTTCAAACTTACCATTTCTGTATACTCCACCATATGACTCATATCTGTTTTCACTTCATTGAAATCTTTAAAGGCTTCTGTCGCAGTAGAACATTGGGTGGTAAAAAGCTTTAATGGTGCACCACATATTCTTTCTTGAGTATGTACAGGTGTATCTAGCCCTAAAAAGGGGCATATTTCCACTCCCCACATTTTGGCAAGCATGTTCTTGCCATTTTTAAGAGAATGAAAGGGAATTCTCTTGAAAATGGCAAGAACATACTTGCCGAGAAGTTGGGAGTGGGTAGGCCCTTTTCAGGGCCACATACATGCAAAAATGAAAGAATGTGTGGTGTGCTGTTAAGCCTTCTCCCATCCAATTTTCACTTCATTATTTTTCAGTTTTGCTCACCGCTCGTGATGTAGACCAGCGTGCTCATGGTCTCGTTGGACATGATGTTGTAGAACCGCGCGATGCCGCACGTCTGTCTCAGCGACTCCTCCTGCTGGCGCCGATCGGTCGGCGACAGTTGCATCCACTCCCCGGACTCTCTCTGCCCCTGGAGCACTTTGATCTGTTTCACGTACTATGGTGTTGTCAAGGTAAAAAAAGAGTCAGCACAAATCCGTATCAATAAAGGCCCACAAAATAGTTAATGTAGACAACAGTACTTGAAGTTCTGAGATCATTTGCTTTAGCTGAAATAGAAATAGCTGAAGAAAAAAGAAATATGCTTGAAGATTCATTGAGCGCGAAAAGGGACTTTAGTGTAAAGTTTTGTGGGGTTTTTTTTTTCAGCACTATAATTCTTGTATGCATCACACTGCCACATTATGAGTAAATTTGTGTCATCTCCAGACTACAGCTTACATTCTCTGTTCTATGCCTTAACAAAATGGCACTTCAAATAAGACATAAGATTACATGTAACTACAGAAAGTTGCCCATTTTTTTTTTTTTGTTTTGTAACTCATGTGTTTAGCCCAGTACATATCTGCATTTATCAAGCAATTCTACTGACATGGTGCTCAAAATCAATTTGCACAAGACAAACCAGTTGTGACAAATGAGATGATTAACAATTTGTATAACATTTGATATGTGAGGCGTATAAGGATCAAGAGCCTGGAAAAGTCATCCATCAAATTTCAGACCATCAGATTCTTTAATTATAATGCAGCAGAGAATACCAACACAGTGACTGAATATCACTCATAATTTCATTAGAAGGCATCTATCCACTGTATAAAAGTATAATCAAATCTGTCAATAGATAAGTCATATTTCAATTCAGGATATGTTTATTGTAGTCATAAGCTTTTCATTAAATACTCTATCAATAGACCATGGCGACTCCATTACCATCTTAATCACATTTATCATCATCATCATCATCATCATCATTTATTTCATTATCATTACCATGGTAACTCCATCTCCAATCTAATCATACTACTCATCATCATCATCATCATCATCATCATCATCATCATCATCATCATCATTATTCATTTCATTAACTACTCCATCATTACCATGGCAACTCCATCAACATTCTAATCACACTACTTGTCATCATCATCATCACTGCATATTTACATCGAGGGCCTCGTCGAGAAGGAAGATGGAGTCGTTGATGAGGTGGTTGACAAATTTTAGGAAGAGAGGTGCCACAGCATCCTCCATGTGAGCTATTGCCTCCTCTGCAACAATCTGAGAAGGTGTAAAAGAGAAATTTTAGAATGCATTATGAGGCTACTTCAAGATTGTAGCCACCGCGCAAATGCATATCAAGGGCACTGTTTAGCAATGGCTGTATTTATCTAACTGTAGAAATGTGGTTTGAAACACATTCTTCGGGATGCCTCGTTTATCGCAAAAGCGTAGTCACAATTTGGGAGTTGTCACTGTGCATTCGGGAAGTACAGCAAAGCAATATAGACTCTTTTTTTTTTTTTTTTAACTACAAATGAAAACATGGCTGCATTTATCCATAGCACAAATGTCTGAAACATATTCAAAACAGCAATTACACCCAAGAATATCTTGAGATAAATGCACACGTGTTTACAGTTTGAAAGCTTTGAGATGCATCATTATACTTCTAAGCACCATGGCTATGAAAGTTACTAAAAATGAGGTCATGAACAAAAATAGAAAGTTGAAAATATGTTAAATGGTCTAGAAAAAGCAAAAATCTGTTGCTTTTTTCTTACAATTAATAATGTTATCTAAGTAAACCATTAGGTTAATGCTTTTGGTCACAAATCTTAGCACCAAAAAGGACATGATTTTGTTTGGTTTTGCTTGAGTGTTTTCATCAATTTGCATACCATGATAAAACACAGCAAAATTTGTCTCTCCATTTGTTTGTTTGTTTGTTTATTTGTTTGTTTGTTTGTTTGAATTCAGCCATCACAATGTTAGACAGCTACATTACCATAAAATTAATTTTGTGTAACACAAATTAGTGAAATGGTCACCCTACACACCATAAGTTGTTGGTCAATATGCTTGATACTGTGTGCTATGTGCAAAGGGTGGGATGACACAATTGAACTGGGGAAGGATATCTTTTTCATACATGGGAGAAAGAGAATGCCATAGTTTTAACATATTAAGTAATATTGGCACCAACAAAACAAAAAGTCACTTTTGAATTTTGGATAACAAATACTGGTACATGTAGATCTAGAAATTTAAACAAAATCTAAGCAATGATTGTGTATTGTGAAGGTATGTAGTGTTGATCTGGCGAGCATCTCATTGTATCTTTGTCATGCATTTCCAATAGTCAGCTACTGTGTATGTGATGTGTTCCAAAAATCTTTCATATTTCATGTTTAATATTGTTATGTTATATCATGATAAAGGGCTCCCAATAAAAACTGTGTTATTTACAGGTACCACTTTCAGGGTTTTGGATACCCTGTTTGAACGAGACCTATAAAAACATAAATAAACTAGAAAAGCACTTGCAGACCTCTGCCCAGCAGCTCATTTGCATTCACAGAAGCATGCTGAAAATCGCCCAATTTCCCAATGATAAAGAAGCCTTGTGTTGGTTACCACATCGGCTTCCTGCTGCACAGTGGCTCGAGCAGAGCATGCTCTTTTGTGTGCATAAACCTCAAACACGCACAGCTTGAACTCCCAAGTTCATTGACCCTACTTCACCAATATGCCAAAAAACAAAAAAAAAAAACCAAAGAACAAAAAAAAAAAATCTTTTAAAAATTCATAAAAATTCCTGGATCACTACCAAAATTGAATCATGGGTTCCTTATGTCATTCTCAACTTTTCCTGTAAGTTTCACTCACATCCATTCACAAAGTTCGGAGTTATTTTGCAAACAGACAAACAAATCAATGCCAACAAAAACATAACCTCCTTGGCGGAGGGAATAAATAAAGCAACTCCTGTCACTGAGTCTCACCTTTATTTGGTTCCTGTGCTGCGGCATGCTCCAGAGGTACTTCAGCACTTTGTACATGGGGCGCCGATAGTTGAACTTCTGCTCAAACTGGTGGGGGTCACCAGTGAACTCGATGTCGACGAAGATGCTGATGAGGGAGCGGGAGATGTGCTCCCCGAGAGGGTGGGCGTTGAAGGCTTTCTGCCGGTGGAAGCTGTCGGGACAAAAAAAAAAATCCCCAAATGCACCATCAGTATAATAATCAGATGTCTTTGTGAGAGCTTTACCTCTATTTATTTGTCAACATAGCACACAAGTTATGACACTCTCTTTTGTTATTCGTATCAAACATCACATAGTTATCTGTTAACTTGGCAACTGTAAATCCCTCCATATTATAAACTCTCACAGTCTTGACTGAAAAAATACAGTTGAAATCTAATGCAGTATGAATGCAAGTGGTTACAATAGATTGAGTTACGTTGTGTGTGACATCTGATCTACAAAACAGAACAAAACAAAACAAAACAAAACAAGGATTTTTGGGTGTCAAGGACCTGAATTGTATTCTCCCATCCCCTCACTGACCCCCTCCCCCCCCCCCCATCCCCCCATCCCCCCACCTACCGGAGCAATGGAGGGTGGAGTCATGGAAGGTGGAGCCATAGAGGGTGGAGCAGTAGAGGGTGGAATCATGGAAGGTGGAGCCAAGAAGAGTAGAGAATTGGAGGGTGGAGCCATGCAGGGTGGAGCCATGGAGGGAGGAGCCATGGAGGGTGGAAAAATGGGGAATGGAGCCATGGAGGGTGGAGTCATGAGGTTAGAGTCATGGAGGGTGGAAAAATTGAGGGTGGAGCAATGAAAGGTGGATCAATGGAGGGTGGAGTCATGGAGGGCGGCGCCATGGAGGGTGGAGTCATGGAGGGTGGAGTCATAGAGGGTGGAGCCTTGGAGGTTGGAGCCATGAAGGGTGGAGCCATGGAAGGTGGAGTCATGGAGAGTAGAGGAATGGAGGGAGGAGCCATGGAGGGTGGAGTCATGGAGGGTGGAGCAATGGAGGTTGTAGCCATGGAGTAAAAGGGAGGAAACAAATTTGGTAGAGCAGATGTGGGAGGGGCAACTAGGGGAGGAGCAAGAGGGTGAGGAGCAAAGGCAAAGATTGTAGGTGCAAAGGGGGCAGGAGTGGGGGTGGGGGACAGTTGGGGGGGGGGGCTGGAGGAGTGGAGATGGGGATATGGATGAGAAAGGCACTGAAAGCAACTCACACTGGGATGACAATACCACGAGTGCCCGGCTTCTCCTCAGGCATGAGTCCTTCCAGAATCTCGGCCAGCTTGGCTCGCTGATGGGGGTTGGTCATGTGACTCTTGTTGCCCATGAATACAGTCACAAAGGTCATCAGGTCCTTGAGAGACTCACCTGATGTGAGGGAAATAGAATGATATAAAGCCAACAAATGAATCTGAATCAAAATTGGGATGAATCTCAGTTGAAGGTTATAACAGATCAGATCAATTCAATTCAATTCAATTCAATTCAATTCAATTCAATTTAATTCAATTCAATTCGTGTATTTCATTCTCATTTTTCCTTCCAACAAAACATAACACAAGGTAAATCAGAAAATCCATCATAAACATATATACACTACAAAGTGCGAAAGATAAACGATAGACAACAAACTAATAGAAATAAATTATGTATACATACAGGAAAATACAAAGTTTCATATATTTTGAGGAGGAAAAAAGAGAACTGAGATGTCCACTAAAAAGCAGTGCTTGTAGATTGTGGATCACTGAAAAAGTGGATATTTTTGCGTGAGTAATTTTCTGTGCTCATGCTGGTAATATAAATTTCAAGTGTTTTTAATTCCACGGAATCAAGACATCAATGGAATATATAACAAGCAAAATGATTCTTATGTTTTGACTTTTGTGCTGTATTATCTGAGTGTGCAAAATGCATGAAAATTTCCACTTCAATACAGTATTCATTTTTTCAGAGGGAAGCATCGTGAGAGAAAAGTTCTCACTCCTGCATAATTCTTTATGTTTCAATCCATGAAGTAACAATGATGGAGAACATCCAAAAATCCTCTGTTGAAGTTCAAAAGAGTTTGGAGAAACATTCCATGGAAACTTCTGCTAAGCTATGCTTACGTATGTTCCAACATGTGAGTTCTAGTTTAGTATGTAAACCCTGGGATGACATGGCACTCAACACAGGTGGCACATACCTCCATCTTCAAACTTTGCCTCGTTGAACCTCCGCAGGAACTGGAGGTACGTGACGAGATTCTCAGCGAGAAACTCGGGGACGGTGCTCAGCTGGGCGGGAGGCTTGCTCGGGAGGGGCAGGGAGGGAACGATGAAGGCGGAGGGATCGTCCGTCGTGGCGTACAGAGTGACGAGGCGAGCCGTGGCGACGTGGAGGTTGAAGGCCATGTCCAGGAGTTGGGGCTCAAGGAGGGCGGTCTTGATGCTCAGGAATAGCGACATCGCTGTGGGAGCAAGAAGGAACGATGAGACATTACAAACTAGAGAAGCGCAGACGTCCGCCAAGCAGCTCATTTCCACGACTGATTTTGACCTTCCACAGAGAGCAGCTTTCCACCCACACGTATGCATGCCTGAAAGTTGCCAGATTTCCCAATATAGAACCTTTTGTTACGTCATCAACTTCCAGCTGCACGGCGTGCCTCGCCTTAGCAGAAACTAGAGCACGCACTTTAGCGCACGCATCAAACCTCAAATATGTGCAGTTTGAACTCAAAAGGTAATTGACCCTACATGCTAAAATATTGAAAATCCTTCATACAGTGTAAAATCCATAAAAATTCCCGGATCAGTGACAAAATTTAATCATTTGTTCAGTGTGTCATTCTCAACCTTCCCTGTAAGTTTCATCCAAATCCGTTCTCAACTTTTGAGCTATTTTGCACACGATCAAACAAACAAACCAACGTCGAAGAAAACATAACCTCCTCCCTTGGCGGAGGTAATTATAACAAAGCTGTCACGTATCATTACTATGAAGAAGCTTAAAAGGGATGGTATAGTTTTGGTGAGATAGGTGATTTAGATCTAACTCTTGGCGAGATGGTTAGAAACAAGTAGATGAAATATTAAAGGGCATACAATTTTAAGAGGAATTACAAGTTTCTTTGATGAAAATCACTTTTGAAACGGCCAAGATAACTGTATCCAAAAACAATGGTGTGTTTTGGATATCTTAGCCATTCAAAAACCCACTTTCATCAAATAAAACTTTGAATTCCTCTTAGAATTCTATGCTCTTTGACAGTCCATAAGACATTTCTCATTATCTCAAGGAATTATCATGAAAAGAAGTTAGAAACCTGAAGTCCCATCTCAACCAAAATTGTACCATCCCTTTAAATGTATGGCAAAGAGGCAAACTTGCTTGCATAAACACACTTTTAGATGCCATTAATACATAAGATGACAAGGCATGACAAGGTATCTCCTCAAAATTCTCTTTGGCACTTGATTAGAATATAGAACTCGCCAAAGTAATTCACTGTCTCACACAGCAGCAAGTGTAGGGGAGTTTGAGAAATAACCTTTGTGTCCTGAAAAAGGCATCTGGGCGAGGTCAACCAAGTGGCCTTATCAATCTGAATTGCTGTCCACCAGTACTACCCAATGACAAAGACTATATTTCATATACTAACCCCCTCTTTTTTTTTCCCTCTTTCTTTTATTTCCTAATGCACCTGTTGCACCCCCCCATGCACATATTTAAACATTTGCAGGACATTCTGCATATTCTAGCTCAATAAATAGGGTTCAGCTTCAGAGCAAATGCAATGTCTATGTATAATTGCTCAGTCCCACACATATCATTCCATGTAAGCCCACCTCGCAATACTGATACTACCTTTATCCATCCTCTCGCGCAGCTGCACAACAACAGGGTTCCCCGTCGTTCCCCCCATCTGCTGGACCATCTCCTGAAAGGCCTGCTGTATGTGGTGCAGCTCCCGGTTGATGGCGTAGAACCGATCGATGAGGGCCTGGAACCCCAGCTGCAGGCAGGACTGCGTCAGGAAGAAGATTCCCGAGGCGAAGTTGTAAGGGGGACGGGTGGGGACCTCAACCCCCTCATCCCCCTCCTCCCTGCGGACCATCCTGGTTTCCTTCGGAAGACCTGCCAGGGAGGAATCAGATGAAATTCTTTGTGAATGTTCCACCTCTATCTGCAAAGCCCTCTTTTATCTCTCTTTCTACAGCACTTGGTGATCTTTCAAGTATGCAGTACTTAAAATATAACAATAATAATATAAAATATCACAGGAAAAGGAAAATTGTTGTTTTTTTTAAAGGGGAAGAAAAATACGAGAAAGATCAAGTACGAGAAAGATCAAGTACGAGAAACATTTATGCCCCTTTTCTCCATGTATTATTTCAACAAAAGCATGTGAGTTTAAAAAAAAAAGTAAGAACAAAATTAACATCTTGATAAAAGATTCTTCTTTTCATAAGTTCCATTTCAATCAAAAGAGCACAACATCCATGAAATATAAAAATCGGCGAAGTGTTTGGGGCAACACAACTACAAAAGTTACGCTGAACAAAACATCACAAGCTTTTTCCTTGAAGAGACAATGTCAAGAAAAGATAGACAGAATAGGGGAGGGAGGATGGTGTCATTTGAGCTCAAAGTCTGAATGTTTATGACGTCTGCATCATGGACACATTCAGAAAATTATTTTGCCGTGTGACCTCACAATTTGATAGGTATTGTCAGCAGATTAACACAGCATTTCTATTTGACCATCTTTTCCTATACAGGAATAATGAAGGGACAGATGAATGATAAACGATAGGGCTGAAAAAGTGAAATCATATGGCAATAGCTAAGGCAAAAATATCAAATTAATTCCCTCCACAGTGCCCATCTTTCTAGAACTTCTACATGCCCAACAACAACACAATGAAATCGTATAAGGGACTTTGGGTTAGGGTTAGGATTGGGTTCAAGATAAGGATTAAGGTTAGGGTCAGGGGAAGGGTCCCGGTAATTGCCCAGGGGGTAATTGCCCTCGACCCCAATGAAATCTTTCTTAGAATCTGCAAATTTTTTAAAGACGAATTTTGTTCTTTCTTTCTTCACTCCCTCTCTCTTTCTCACTCCTTGTCCAGAAAGAGAGAAAGAGAGAGAGAAGAAAAAAGAACCGAAACAAAATAAAAGAAAAGACAGAGATTGTACAAAGAGAAACAAAAGATGAATAAATGAATGACCTAGAAGATGGACTCCAGCCTGGTTCATCTGTTCATCTGTGGCGTCCTGCGGGAGATTGACGCTGGCGTAGCTCAGGTCAACCGACAAAATGGCCGTCGTGTCTGGCTTGGTGAAGGGTCCGCAGAAGCGGAGAAGCACGGACGCTAGGTTGATAAAGAAGGCGTCGCTGGCAAATGCGATGCCGAACGTCGGCAGTTGCCTGGCCCACATCTTCTTGCGGCCTGATGAGAAAGAAAGAAAGGAAGCAGAGAGTAATGATGATAACAATTTGCATGATTTTGGTACTCCTTACTGGGCATCCTTCCTTTACCTGATGAACAAATTTGCTGGGACGTTTCACTGCCATTCCGCATGAATGTCCAGATATTACATTCTGAGGGATCTGATTACTGTAAAACTAGACATTTTCATGTGCATTTTACTTTCGTGAATCTCACAAGAGCCAAGATTTGTGAAATCGAAATGCAAGAAAAAGGTCTTTGTTTATACTATATGCACTGAATATCAGTGGCAATTTTGGAAAATTTAATGCCGTGAATATTTTTTTTTTGTTGTTTAACAGTAATTCAAGTTGTGTAATTTCCCTACTCCCAGTTGCTCAGTTTAGAAAATAAATATTTCATGAAAGTTTTTACGAAAAATGACGTTTGCTTCAAGAGCTGCAGAGAGGATTCCTACCCTAAGGATGATAATATGATGACAATGATACCAATGACGACAACATTAATCACTATCATCAGTATCACACGTATTAATCATTACTCAATCCTTATTACTATTACTTATCATTAAAAGTAGTAGAATAATTTATATTATTATCATAATCATAAAAGTGGTCATTATTATTACAAAATACTACTAATACTTCTTTATGACTGTCATCATTATCATCAACACAGTTATCACTTTCATAAAAGTGGTAAAGGTAGCAAAGAAAGGTTATATTAAAGCATCGATATATGATTTACATTCTGCTTGAATCTACCATCCAACTGTCAAACTCTGTGATGCTCCAGTCACTACAAATATCTCATTCATCCTGTTAGGAGACAGGGACGCCACCCACCTGTGTTGGCGTGGATGCACCGGCCGACCCAGGCGAGGAGGCGATTCTTGTTCTCCGGCGAGGACTTGAAGAGGGCGCGCATAATTCTGTAGACGTGATCGGCCAGTTTGCCGATTGGCTGGTTCCGAAGGGATGAGGCAAGATTAAATAGATATTATTTTGATGCTGCTCATCATAAAACCTCTTCGACTTTGATTGTCTGATTTTGCTCCATTTTGCCACCAAAATTACAAGTGGGTCTCCACGTATAATTACCTCAGAATTATGATTTTTTTTTTTTTTTTTTTTTAAAGGGGATGGCTAGTAACTGATTAGTGGGAATCAGTGGGAATGCTGGAGGATGATTGTTCCAATCCTTGTGGGATTCATTTAAGAGTACATTATATATCTATCATTGTGTGAAAACTATTTGCTTCAGAATGGTCTCATATTCAAGTAATGTGCAGTTTAATGTTTCCAGGTTAGTGTGCCTGGTCAGTGACGGGGCATTAATCTGCACATTACTTGAATATGAGACCATTCTGAAGCAAATAATTTTCACACAACAGTAGATATATAATGTACTCTTAAATGAATCCCACAAGAATTGGAACAATCATCCCCCAGCATTCCCACTGATTCCCACTGATCGGTTACTAGCCATCCCCTTTAAAGAGGGAGGGGGGTTCTGCTTGCCAAATTATATTATTGATCAAAGGTATGATATTCTATAATATTTTCATGTACAAAATAGTGGATACTGTAAAAGTGGAAATTTTCGCAGTGTTGAAATTTTCGCGCATTTCGCGCAACCAGAAACTAGCGCGAAAATAAAAACATGCGAATATTTTTGCTTGCCATACGTTCCTGTGCGTGATGTCTTGATTCCGCGGAATTAAAAACACGCGAAACTCTTCTGACCCGGCCTAGCGCGAAAAATTAGTCGCGCGAAAATATCCACTTTTACAGTACAACAGTGATGATTACAATAGTCACAAAGACAATCAGAGGCTGGACGTTAACCAATTATACACAATAAAGATAAACACGTTTGTGTAAGTAGGGATATAAACTCTCGTAATTTCTAGGAAAGCCGGCATGGCTGAGCAGTGAAGACTACGGAAATAGGACTGGAGGCTTCCATGCACATATGAGGTTCCAGTCTCAACCGGAAAGTAGTGCCCATTGATAATGCACTTGATCAACACTGCCAACTCTTTTGGAGGGGACTGTAATGGAAACCTCCAGATAATTTTCAGATTTTTACATTTGAACAACTGATAATTGGTTATACCGGGTACAGAGTGTCAGAATTTATAATGATTGGGATGAGGAATAGGAATGTTTTCAAAATTTATAACAAATCACAATGAACAAGGGCGATAACATGGCAACCTCACCATAAAAATACATGACTGGGGGCTCAAGGAAGAACGATAAAAGAAGAAAGCATGCATAAATTCTACACAGGTGAACTTCCTTTAAAGCAAATGGTACTGTCAAAGAATTACAAGGCTAAATTTCTGAAATATGTGAGCCTCTTATGTCATCATCCTTGTTCAGTGCCATTTGTTTGGGGTTTTTTTTTCAGAGTATCTTTTCTGTAGTCTCTGCTCAAGGAGCACAATAAATTCCAATAAATCTATACCTGGCACTACTGATCTATACTGTATGTAATACATGATGTGAAATTACGAAAATTGTCTGAATTCCCCTTCAAGCCATTGGTCCTGCGTGTAGGAGAGCTACACATTGAGAGAACTCGCCTTACTAATTCTCATGTAAAGAGCATGGGGATATCATCTGAAGTGGTCAAACATGCATGCACAAAAGGCTGATATCTGACAGTGATCTATCACTTGGTCTACTCCCACTTCGTCTAATGGCCATTTAGTCTCAACCCACATGGTCTAATCCTGTTTCGTCTACAAC